>NC_081319.1:26637500-26940000 GCF_026419965.1 Kogia breviceps
CCAAAACATTAATAGTGTTGAAGCTGAGAAATCCTAGCCTACTGGAATTTGCTTGAGTTCAGAAACTAGTATACCGTATTTATTCCTGTGTTCTAGCACCCGGTGCTGCACTTGGCACAAAGTGGACACCATATATATATATATATATATATTCTGAATAAATGAACAAGTGAATAAACACCCACAGAGAACTCGATAATGCCAGTTAGAACTAATTCATACTGCCAGTGCACGTCTTATTTCCTCTAGGCACCCTCTCTGTCTACTCTTCTAGCTTCTTTACTTTTCTGTCCTGTTGTAGCTTCATCCTTCCTTCCTCCTCCCAACATTGGGCAAGAGTGAGAACAGAGTATCAAATCTGAGGGTGCCTTGTAGCGATAAATAATGCTTAGAAGGCACAACTACAAGACCTCCCCTGGCTCCCCACCTTCAGACCACTCCATTTCAGCCAGAAGAACAATCACATCAGTAAGTAAATGGATTCACTCTCTGAAGGAAATGGATTCCTTCACTGAGCATAAACAGACAGGACCAAAAGCACGTATTTCCTGCAAATGTCTTACTAGAACAGTTCAATTATGCTTTTAAAAAGACACATCCTGAGCCATGAAAAAGAAACCAGGTTTAGATGAGAAAAAGGAAAATGAAGGCATTTCGCTCTGGGAGCACAGATATTATGTCTATGTGTTCATCACGGCACCTCCGAAGCCTAGCATGGTACCTGGCACTTGGTAAGCATCCTTAAATATTTGCTGAATGCAAAAATAGCCGGGTGAAGTCAACACACCGAGCCTTCCCTCAAATCTGCCCCCAGTTAAAAAAAATTATGTTTTGGTCTCAACCATTCAATTTCATAGGAAGGCAAATTGAATGTCATAGGCTTTGAAAAATTATACCCCCTTTCTTTCCTTATCCAAAGCTAGATAGAGATATATGGGTTCATCATTGAGAGGTAGATGTCACTATGGTGACTTGAAAAGTCCTCAAGTAATAATCTATATTGGGCACAAATGTTCTTAAAGCCATTTTTTACCAGAAATAAAACAAGTCTAAAATATTTGTCATATCTTTGCCAGAAAGCCTACACAGAGACAATGTGTGGTAATTTGGGAGGATTTAAAGATTCTGTAAGCAGGGCTAACGAAGTCACATGGGAGGGCTTCCCTGGTGGCGCAGTGGTTGAGAGTCCGCCTGCCGATGCAGGGGACACGGGTTCGTGCCCCGGTCCGGGAGGATCCCACATGCCGCGGAGCGGCTGGGCCCGTGAGCCATGGCCGCTGAGCCTGCGCGTCCGGAGCCTATGCTCCGCAACGGGAGAGGCCACGACAGTGGGAGGCCCGCGTACCACAAAAAAAAAAAAAAAAAGAAGTCACATGGGGACTATCAATAGAAGTCTTCTACCCCCAACGTACCAGTCCCCCCAAAAAACTCTAATGAAATGATTATCCCCTTACATTTGGCCAACCCAAAGCTCCACAGTGAACTGATTGCCCTGTGTTGGGAATAAGCTTTCCAGAAACCGTAGTGGAATGCGTTTGAAGTTGCCCAGGAACCATTTTCCCTTAAGACTTTTGGCTAGAATCTGTTCAAAAATGATCACTGTAAAATATATTAATTATGCAGATCCATTAGTCTGCAGAGCAGAGTGACTGAGGTGCTTCCATTTTCAACTCATCCCTAAACTAAACATTTAAAGGCACACCAATGACCAAGAGCCTCTTCTAGAGGATTGAATGCCTCATGCGTTCCTTTCAGGCTCAAAATCCTCCCTGATTCCATCTTCTTAGACAAGGATGGAACAGGACCACCAGCTCTGTTTGTACACCAGCTTAGAATGTTTGATGACAAATTCAAGCCTCGTCCCACGCTCATTATGTCTTAACACCAGATGCTATTCCTGCTTACTCAATAGATCATTTTTAAGCTCTTAAGGATCAACCAGATTAAGTACACACATCTACAGCCAAAGAAAAGGCAGAAGGAAATGTAGGTAACATGAAAGACAATCTCTCCTGTGATTTATTTTGGATTTGGTCTCCTCTCGGAAGAAAGCTCTATCTTGTAGATGGAGACTGACATATGATATGCTTTATAAAATTGTCTCTAAGCTTAGTTTCAAGGGATAAGCCTATATTTCATGAACGCTGTGGATGAGTAAAACATAGTTCTTTCAAGTAAAAGTGCTCATTTGATGACTGTTAATATATTTAAAACTCTCATAAATGCTGGTGGAAAATGCAGATTGATTTAAATTTCTTTATCCTGACTGGCTCTAATACCACACTCTCTGATTAAACCATGCAATTATTATTTTTTAAGAGCAAGAAAAAGAGGTCAGTAAGTTTTACCTCTGACAAAAATGACTATCATTTTGGAAACACAGCTAACTGAGTACTACACTCTGATCTCTTTAATTTACCCTACACCAGGAGTAATTCAAAAGCTATCACTATTAGATGCAGCAGACCACACCAAGAAGTCAATATTGTGTCAACACTTCAAAACTGGACTCTTACTGCTCCCAATTTGGGATGGGTTGCTTTTGTTGGTTTGTTTGTTCATTTGTGTTTCTAGATCCCTCTGGTTTGGGGTGAAACAGAGCAAAAGTGTCCTAAGCTAGGTTCTCTCTTCTAGCAACATTTTCATCACTCACAATCCTTTCTCTCTCACTGAGGGAAGAAAATGCAGCATTTCACAGGCTCACCTCATGACGGGTGTGCCCTGCTTCTAGTCCGAAAACTGCCAGTGGAGGAGAAATTTCAAACATATTGATTCTACTCAGTTGCATTTTCCTCCTAAAAGATCCAGTTGAATTTTATTGGCTTAAATGGATTTCAAATGGAGCGTTCAGTGCTCAGGTGCAAAAGAATGCATCTGGGGCCTCTGAATTTCAACTTTGTCACACTTCTCAGCATGCTTATCGGCAGCTGTTTTCATTTTTTAATTACCCAGGTGGTACAGGCGCTTTGCAATATTCTACCTGAAGGGCCACATCAGTGCTTTCCAGCTGGCCACAAGGTGCAAGAAACTCATGCTGGGGGTGAGTAAAAAAAAAAAAAAAAAGGTGAGAATTCTACAAAGTCTCCACAAATACATCAATTCAGTAGCAACTGCCTTTTATATTTTGCATCAGTGATAAACCAGATACCTTGAGGTATTGATATGTGTGTTATCATCACATCTTAATTTTGACCCTATGTTCGAAAGACTGAAAACCAAAGGGATGGGTTTCTTGTGATCCATTAAAAAAAAGCTACCGTAATTCAGCCAATGCTGCATATAGCTCTCCCTAGACTGGCTCCCTCTTGTCAGATCCACATCTTTAGTTGAGTGGAAATACAATGCACACTCTCTGGTTACAAACACATAATTAGCTTGGAGTCACAAAAGCAGAGCCTGAGAAGAAGGGAGGCTATGTAGCTTCAGAGGGGGGAAAAGCACTAATGAAAATATGGTGTGGTATGGTAAGCCCCTGCAAGTCACTGCAGACTAGGAGTTGGCTGTAGATTGTACTGATGAAGTGAAGCCCTGGCTGAGGGGAGAGATGAAGAGCTGGACTCTGGAATGAGCCTGTCTGGCTCTGAGTTTCATCATTATCACTGTGTTGCCACAAACGAATGGCACACTTGCCCTCGGTCTCCGTTTTCTTATCTGTAAAACGGGGATTTATCTGTAAATCTCCCTCCTGGGATAGCTATGAAGATTCAAGGAAACAAGCCATGAAGAATGCTTAGCACAGTGCCAGGCATACAGTAGGTACTTACTAAATGGAAACGATGACTGCATTCCTCATCTTGCTAAAAAGAATAAGTGGTGTCATCGTGAAATCAAAATTCCCTTTGTTATTCTCCCTTACATGGCACAGATTTTTTTTTTTTTTTGTGATACGCGGGCCTCTCACTGTTGCGGCCTCTCCCGTTGAGGGGCACAGGCTCCGGACACGCAGGCTCAGCGGCCATGGCTCACGGGCCCAGCCGCTCCGCGGCATGTGGGATCTTCCCGGACCGGGGCACGAACCCGTGACCCCTGCAGCGGCAGGCGGATTCTCAACCACTGCGCCACCAGGGAAGCCCCATGGCACAGATTTTTATTCCTTTGAAGAGATTACCACAGTTTTAGGGGTAACGGCATTCTGGACTTTTCCAAAGGGATGCTTTCAAGACCAGGCACGTTCATCCTAAATCACACAAAAGGTCTTGACTCTTCAAGATACAGATGCCCCACGGTCCTTCTTCTATCAGTGGGTGCAAAGCCTGCTGGGAGCCCTAACAGCTTTGTAAACTGGCAACCCGCAGGACAAGACAGATGCTTCCACCTGCAGGGTCCCCCCCACCCCCGTCCAGATCTGCATTCATTTCTGTTACTGAACAGCTTCAGAGGATGATCAACTCCGTTTACAGCTAGCGACTCTGTACATAACCTGTTAATGACAGCCACGTAAAGAGAAAGATGACAAAAATATTAAGGGATGTTGGGGGAGTGGGTGTTGGGGGAGACAAAGACAGATGTTCAGTGCTGTTGGGTTTCCTTAGCCGTAAATGCCAACAGCCCAAGGATAGAAGTTTTCCTTTTTCAACAAACTACCAACTAGGGAACACTTGGTTCTCGTGAGGGTTTATGGCATCTAAGGCTGTTATAAGGAACATGCTTCTTGTGACCAGTAAGAGGCAATGTAAGTTCATATGGGTTTAGAAGGTTTTTTAAAAAAATGTATAATAGTTTATTACTATACATTCAAATGAATACTTTAAATGTAGTCTTATTTTTTAAAAATTTTTACTGGAGGGTTTTTGAGGCTGAACTCAATTAACCAAAATTCAAAATTCTGTTTGTCAGAATGAGTAGTTCCATTCGAGCTTGCAAAGGGTGTGTGAGGGGAAGACTGCCCCAAAGAAGCAGACACGAGGACCACATTCCTAGATTCCCAGACACTAGTGTTTCCATGAGCTGCCCCTAGATTACTTCAGGATCTGAATCATTGCTCTTCTGAAAAAGAATTCTATGCCTAAGAGGTCTAGGCACACATGACGTTTCTAACTTTACTTTCAAAAATCTCTGAAGAATAGTCAGACCCCCTCTTGCTTCTCATTCAGTGGTGCCTTTAACTTTCATTAAAAATATATTCTCTAATCCATTTCGCCATGAAAAAGACTATGCAGATTTGTTGATTGTGTAACAAAAAGAGAAGATGAGAACCTCAGTGTGTTTCCATTAGAGCAATTATTTAATCATCCAATCATCTCTGTCTAGCATAATTATATTGACAGACTTTCTCTCAGACTTCTGAATTAACAACAAAGAATTCAGATCCTCTAACACACTCTAGAAAAACAGATAGAAAAAAAGCAGTTAACCAGGTAATGCCTTTAAAAATCATAACTAGCAGTGGTGAGCAGATCACGGTATGGCACTAGTTGGAACTGAATAACAGCAACTTTTCTCTTGATCAGTGTCAGATACAGAAACATGAGAGCCAGGGCTGGGCGTTTGACAGACGGTGGCACAAACACACAGTGCAAAGACAGAAGAGAAGCAACAGCCACTTGTGATTAGATCTTTTCACGGAATTCTAGAGATGTACTTTAATGATCTGAACACTTTTCTTAAATTCAGTTCTTTTAAAGGTGCACGTATCTCATCTTAGAGGAAACTCGTCTCATCCATTCTACCCTGGCTTAAGGCCTCGTGAAATTACCACACCCCTTCTTGGAACAGCACAAAATATTTGGTAGCTATTTATGGAGTTTACGAAAATTCTTGCTCTGACATTGAGGAAGAAACTTTAATTAAAATGATACGCAGATTATGGCATAATGAACATACTTAAGACATTAAACACTCCCGGTGGGAGGCAGAATGACATTACATTTTCATGAAGCCAAATGTAAGTTTTCTTAAATAGTTTCCTTACTACGTTCAGAGAAACCCAGCGCATCCTTCAACAACTAAGGTAAGCATCACACTATTACACAGCAGAGCTCTTTGGCTTAAACAGATGAATACGAGCAAGCAAAGTAAGAAAGAAAAAGACATTATCCCTAAAGATTTCAGAAAATGATATTTGGAAAGATAAGTGACTGTACAGTCTAAATCTATGCAAACACACACACACACACACACACACACACACACACACACACACACACACACAGCCCACCCCCAGCCAGCTGTAAATCAAGAGAGATATAAACTTACCGGAGCAAATATCACCATACACATTTACAAAAGAATTGATAATCCAACTTCCCTCTCCTGAAAGAAAATAGAGGCTCTCTCATACTAAAAATCAAGCTTCTCTGTCCACAGCACGAGCCACTGGTCCCTCTTTTTATGAAGCAAAGGAGGAGAACAAGAAAATCAATGAGGAGGGTAAGTGAGATGTTATACCAATCAGGTAGCAGCTTCTGCCTTATTTGCAGAGAGATGGCAAAACGGTCATATTATT
Organism: Kogia breviceps; assembly: GCF_026419965.1. Lineage (NCBI taxonomy): Eukaryota > Metazoa > Chordata > Mammalia > Artiodactyla > Physeteridae > Kogia > Kogia breviceps. The sequence continues at coordinate 26,643,946 of NC_081319.1, forward strand.
AGACAGTGACAACCCACAGCCGAAGTACAGCAACCTGATACTTCCCTCTGGTGAAAGGCTGCCTGCTTTTTGGGAGGTGGTTACCATCCCACACTTGGCTCTTTGCTCCCAACTGCAAGGGCAGGACCGGCTGCTTTGAGCAAGCCAGCTGCATCACCCAGGGAGCACCATCTCCCCCTTGAATCTGCGAGCCCCCTCCTCCCTCCACCCAGTGCTTAAAAACAAACTGGGAAATCAAAAGGAGCTGGGATTTTGTGTGTCCGGGGTGCGTGGGGGAAGTGGTGGTTTTAGAAAAATCCTTATGAATAGATTTGCATAGATTAAGGAGATGTGTATACGTTTGCTTAGAAAAAATTGCCCTCGTTTTTATGGAAATGCCTGGGTGCGATGCCTGATGCCCATTGGGGAAATTCATACACCACCCATAAATAACCACTAAGGTGATGGGACCTGAAGACAGGCTTTTCGGGCTCTGGCAATTGGGGAAGGGACGAATTATGACTCGGTCGCTTACTCGTCCCAGGAGTGTGACTTAAAGTCTCCCCAGCCAAATCTGAAAATTGAAAAGGTTTCAGAGGTTTCAGTGTGACCTGGGTCTGCTTTGTCTACAAATGGGTCCCTCTAGGAGGCAGATGAGCTTCACAAGTTCAAGGGGCCGAAAGCACGGCATCCTGAGGCAGCACGATTTGGAGGGACTGGCACTGAAGTTACGGACAGGGTGCCCACAGGTTAGACACTCTCTGCACGCTGGCTCCCTGAGGAGCCCGTCTCTCTGAGGTCTACACCACAGCAAAGGGGGAAGAAACCCGCAAGCCTCTTCCCTTCACATTGCGCATCGGGAGCCCACTCGGGACAGGAATAGCGTTCGGATGGCCCAGGCGTCTCTGCTTTACCTTTCGTGTGGTCGGTGATGGCCCGACGGAAACTCACCTCGGCTGGCCAGCCTTTTTATTGGTGGTTGTTGATGAGGACTCTGTCCTCAGTGTTTCTTTGGATCCCTCTCTCTGTCTCTGTCTCACAGACACACCAGCACATCTCCCTCCTCCCTCTCCTCCTCCAAACACACGGTAACAACTCAAGGAGGTCGGGAACCAAACAAACACACCAAACCTGATGAGGAGTCAGGCCACCCGGGTTCCAGCCCCAGCCTTCCACGGACTCGTCATGTGACTTGGGAAGTACCTTAAGGTCTCCGAGCCTCAGTTTGTCTTCTGTGAAATGGGCACACTAACACCTCATAGAGCTGCTGGTGGAGGGGAGGGGAACAGATGAAAAATGGCTAAGGCTTGCAGTGCACGTACAACCTGGGCTCAGCATCCCGCAGCCGTCTGTTTCCTCCTCCCCCTCCTGTGATGAGCCTACTCCTCACACATCACCCTCCGGGAGACTCTTGAAAGTTTCAACCTGTACGTGGTCCCTTTGCAATTCCGACTGGAATCTCATTCCCCCCACACTCTCACCTCCACTCTCCCCACCGCCACTCCTCACCTGCCAGTTGAAAGATCACTGCATTTCAAGGAGAGAAGTTACTCAGGGGAGTAAATTAAGCAAATGAACCCAGCTGAAGCAAGAAAAAAGAAAAAAAAAAGGCTGAGAACCACCAGGCAGTTCCATTAGCTCTCGGTAGGCATTTGTGGAATAAATGAAGGAAAGACTGACTGAAGGAATCGGGTCCCTGTGCTAAAGGCCACAGTTGCGGCCAGGCGGCTGGTGACCCGCAGTGTGAGAGCCGAGTTAAAGCGATGCAGTTCCAGCCACGCACCTGTAGGGCAGAAGCGCTCTTAACAGTTTCTTCAGGGTGGAGAGTGAGTCACTTTTATCAGGGTTTTGAATATTCAGAGCCCCATTTCCAGTCAAAGAAGTTTTGAATTCCATATAATGATGCCAAACATTTCTTGAATATTTGTCTGTGTCAGGTACTAGTCTAAGTTTTTTGTTTGTTTGCTTGTATAAGTGTGTTATCCTATGTGGGCCTCACAGAACCATGAAAAGTTAGGATTTTCATTCCGGTTTACAGAAGAGGAAACCAAGACCCAAAGAGTTAAGTAACTTATCCAAAGGCACACAGTCAACAACGGGTAAAGCCAAGATTGGAACTCGGTTGGGTGCCAGGCGCCAAGCCATTAACCTCTCTGTTCTAGATGTCACATTGCGGCATTTACATTTTTCTTTACTCAGCCTCCAGGTTGTGCACGACCCACACACGTCTCCACGGACCCTGGCATAACTCCGCAGCTTGTCCCCCTGCCTGGATTCACATCACAGAGACTGGGAGGCCCAACTGTAGAAAGGGGGCCTACCAAGCTGCCACAGCCCCGGCCCAGGCTCTGCTGCATTCTGTGTGGACTTGACCTTATTTAAGCCCCTGGAAGACGGGAGGGTGTGAGGCTCAGTCTCGGGACTGCCAGTGGCCTGCTCAGTGACCCTGGGCGTGTCCCTTCATTTGTCCCTCTTTCAGGTTTTCTCATGTTAAATGGAAGGGTTTCCACTGAGTGATCTCTAAAGGGCTTGTGGGGTCAACTTTGACCAGATAAGGTTCTAAGACTAATGGTATGATTCTATTCTGCTGCTGGGGTCCACTCTTCCTGCCTCCTATTTTGTTCCAGATAAAGCGTCAACATTCTCTCCGGCTTCCCGCCACCCCTTCCCTGCCTTCATCTCTCACCTGGGCCACTGTGACAGACCCCCTGCAGATCTCCCTGCCTTCACTCTTATCCTGATAAAGCATTCTCTATATGTTATGCAGATTGAGCTATTTAGAATATAAATTAGATCATATCACTCGTCTGAGAAAAATATTTCCGTCATCGTCCAGTAGGTTGCATGTAAAACTTAAACTCTTTACTGTGTCTCCAAAGGCTTATGTGACCCGGTTCCCATCTGCCTTTTTGTTTTTAATCTAATTCCAACCCTCTGCCTCTCTACTCTTCAGCCACACTAGCCTTTTATACCTTTGCACTCACTATTTCTTCTGCCTGGAACATTCTTTCCTCAGATCTTTGCCTGCTGTCTTCCTTTGTCACTAGATCCTTAGTTCTATCGTCCACTCTTTAGAGGGTCCTTCTTCCCTGACCACCAGACCTAAAAACACCCTCTCTCTCTCCCCAGTCACTCTCTTTCATGTTACCTTGTATTTTGTTGTTGGGGTCGCAGTGATGCTGGTGGTTGTGGTGATGGTGTGTGTGTGTGTGTGTGTGTGTGAGTGTGATGTGGGTTTTTTGTACCTCTTATTGCCTTTTTGTTCTTGCTTACTTGTCTGTTTAATTATCTTCTTTCACTAGGAGATTACTTCTGGGAAAGTAGGAATTCTGTTTGCTTTGCATAACACTGTACCCTCAGTGTCTAAGAGAACGCTTGGCACTTAGTAGATGCTTAATAACGTCTCATGAATGAATCAATCAATGAACATGAGAACAAGTTAGGCTTGAGACAGAGGAAAAGAAACCTGCTTCTCAAAAGACCTTAGACTTGAAATGCAGCACAGGTGAACAAAGGTGATTGACTGACTCATATTAATGGACACAGACTGTTTGTACTTCCTCATTCGGGAACCTTCTTGAAAGGTTGCAGATTTCTGTATCATGTTGATTTAAGTGAAGGCCGTGTCAAAGACAGTGGAGAGCTCCTTTTGTAAACCATATGGATCAGGTGTTCTATAGAAGCTTGGGTGCCCAGGGTTCAGTTTACCTAGGCCCACACAGATATCTGGATATTTGAATACTTGACTGCAAGTTTGTCATCAGAGAGCAAATAGTCTTGTCAGCCAGCCACTTACACTGTCCTGACTTCCATTCTAGCAGACGGCTCAGATAGTCGGCTACCACTCTGTAACATGCCCTTGGAACTGACATGAATAAAGCAATATGCCATTGTTTGACGGTTCTTGTTTGGAAAAAATGATATTAGCGTTGTCACTACTGCCTTCAAAATAACATTTACCCATTATTAGACTATTAAAAATAGTACAGTGTTCTCTGAGTTGGGTATTTATAGAGAAGGTTAAATAGATGAAAATAATCTGTGATTCTCTGAAAACATCATCAGCAATGCTAATTTCCAATATGGTCAGATCTTCAACTCTGATCTTTCAACTGAGCATGGCCTTCAGACAACTTCAAATGAATTTTTTTTCTAAACCTAAATGCTTGTCTCCCCTTTGGTGGACACACCTCCTGGTAAATGCAACAGCTCCTTTCCCTTACAGCTTCTATTTCCAAACATCTGGCTTCTCACAAGGGGTCCTTTCAGGCCTGTCTGTTTCAGGTTGGGACTGTGGGAGGTCTAGCTTTTAAGCATTTAGCAAACACTGAAAGGAAAATTGCAGCGCCATGAGGATCTCTCCCTCCATTGCTGCAGGGGGAGGAAGGTAATCCAAGACAAGAAGACTACTCCGGCCACACTAATAAATGACTGAGGGCATTAGCTAAGTTTCTTCCATTTTGCTCCCCAAACAATTTCAACTCTTTCAAGCTATAGTAATGAGAGCACTTATATTCAAGCTACTTATGGAATAACCTTGAAATCTTTAATGGTGCCTTCCTTACTCTGACTGCAAACAGCTGCTGGCAGGAATAAAAGGCCATTTATTCTGACGTGGACAGGTAAATAGGGTCAGGGCAGAACTTTCTGGACCTCTTGTTATGTATTTCTCTGGAGGGAGAAAGAGTGTTTTCCTCCAACTCTGTCTCTTTTATTTTTCAAAGACCTAATTAGATAAAGTAATATCAATAGCATTTGAACATTTATTAGGTTATTAGCTTTCCTCAGGAGAGTTCAAGGCTGGCAAACAGAAGCTGAACACAGAGAGGAAGTTTGTGGAAACAAGAGAAACTAAGAAATATAGTGGAACAAGGTTTGAGAAGTGTTTGGGTATTGGGGTGGAAACGCAGCCCTGCCTAGGAGGACAAAGGAGACAAATGATAACGAACATAGCAAATGAAGCAGACAGAGAAAACAAACTATGCTTATCAAAGGAGAAAGGCTGGGGAGGGAAGAATTAGGAGTTTGGGATGAACAGATACAACTATAAATAAACTAGATAACCAACAAGGACCTACTGTAGAGCACAGGGAGCTATAGTCAATATCTCATAATAACCTATAATGGAAAAGCATCTGCATAAGAATCTATATATAACGGAATCACTTTACTGTAGACCTTGAACATTGTAAATCAACTATACTTCAATAAAAAGTGATAAAATTTAAAACAAACACCAAAAAAAACCCCAGCAAGTGAAAAATGTTTGACAAATTCTCTGAAAACTGTGAGTCTAAGCAGGATCACACCTTATCCATCTCTGTACCCTCCACAGCAAAGTGCCTGACGCAGAGCAGCCAAGCAAAGATGACTTGCTGAATGCGGGAGAACAGAAGGACCGGGGGGTAGGATATGTATGGTGAAGTGCACGACGACCTTTTGGGCAGACACTGTGCTGCACAGCTTCTATTTGTCCCTCCAGCTCCCCTCCCCGCCCCCAACTCTGTGTCCCAGGCTGACCTAACTGGACCACATGAATGAGCTCCTGTCTCCTGAGGCATCCCAGTGGAGGCACAGCCAATGGGAAGTACTGCCAGGAGGTCTGAGGGCAAGAGGAGACGGAAGCCTGGGTACTTATTCTCTTGGTCCCTCCTGATGGGTTTCTAAGTGGGTTCCGTCCCTCTAGCAAAGGCCACAGGTGCCGTAAAGTTGCCTTCTCCACACCCTTTGTCTCTCTTTCTGTCTCTCTGTCTCTCCTCCCCCACTTCACTTGACCCTTTGGGCCTGGGCGGGTAACAGCTTGTCTCAGTTGCCATCCTTAAGGTGCTGCATGGGCACCATCCCTTTTTGCTTTACTAAAGTCTTTCCTACTCCTTTTTAATAAGTCCCCTCCCCTTAAAAAAAAAAACACTCCCCTTAATCACCCAGTTTGAGTGTGCCAGCTCTTTCCCACCTGGATCCTGACTACATAAACAGGTGGATCTGAGTTCCAGTTCTGTCCCTTACTCCATGTAGAGACTTTTCACTCGCCATCACCTATAAGATCGAGTACTTGTAAACTACTGCATGCAGAGTGTTAAGTACAGAGCAAACGTACAGCATCTAACAAGGTGGGGACAGTTATACTCTTGATAGTGATACTCTCTGCCAGGTTCTGTTTGCTTTATAGAGATGATGCCTGGCTGTTTCATTTCTCCTTTAGAGGGAAGAGATTGTCAGGTTTTGGAAAGAAAAGGACAGCCCATGCCTTGTTCAGAAAGACTTAACATATTTTTCTCAACTATGAGGGAGTTATACGAATGACACCGAGGCATAAGGCTTAAAGTGAATAAGTATTTGTTGAAAATGGTTTTGAATGTTGATATTTCTGAATATTCATAGTGTATACATGGGTCCATCTACTCGGTCTACAGAGCAGGTCTTTGGAGAGTTGCTCCCTTCTGACACTTCATGGAGGGCAGTCTAGGGATTCCCCAATATCCATCCACGATCTCCTGGACCACAGGCAATAACTCCAGAACTATTATAAGCTGGGTAATTTCTGCTTTCATTCCTGCTCTAATTAAATATTTCAAGCCAATAGAGGGATTGAGTACCTTTAGAAAGTCTCTAGAGATCTCAGAAAAACTAACTCTGGAGAGAAGGGGACTCAGGTTTTATATATCACAGCTAAAGCCTACTTGGGGCTCATGTTTTCAATAGGGAAGAACAATCCTCAAATCCACAAGAACTTTGTTATTCTCCCACAATGAAAGGACAGTCATTCATTAGTCTAAAATTTCAGTTCAACAATTGTTCATGGAGTGAGTGCTATATGTCAGGGATGTGCTGAGTTCGGTGGATTCAGTGGTGAAAAAGATAAATAATAGTCCCTGCCTGATAGGTTCTTAGGATCTTCCTGACTTATCTGCATAAGTCAGGAACCTACCGGGCTTGGTGTATAAATAGTGCTCAAAACATATTTGTTTAATGATTGAATGAATAGTGCTGAATTACTCTGAAGTACTTCTTAATTAGAGGTAAACACGTGAACATATTGGCCTACCCTCACATGTAAAATATAACCACAAAATAAATATTGCTGTTAAATTCTTATATGTACCAGAAGATAGATAGCACACCCAAATGACCAGATCATGTCAGCTCACAATATAATTATAAGGATAATCTTTAATATCATAGCTTTCAAGCTGAATGCCAGGAACTCCATGGAACTTCTCCTTGGCACACAATGGAGGTGGGAAGATGGTGTAGGGGGTTCCACACCCTTCTTTGCTCCAACCCCTCCACTCCACTCCACTGGTTGCTATTCTATATCCCAGGCTTCTATATACAGTGGTATAAGAACAGAAAGTTCTATGTCTTAATCAAAAAAGCATGGAGAACCACTGATGCAATGGAGGAATTTGGCAATTGTCATTCTATTTTTTAGCTGTAATAAACTCTCTAAATCTACATCTTAATTATGACTTAAAATATTTTTATATGCGTATAATTGATTTAAAAGGTTGTGTTAGTTTCAGGTGTATAGCAAAGTGAATCAGTTATACACATACATATATCTACTCTTCTTTTTTTTAGATTCTTTTCCCATAAAGGCCATTACAGAGCATGGAGTAGAGTTCCCTGTGTTATACAGCAGGTTCTTATTAGTTATCTATTTTACATATAGTAGTGTGTGTCAATCCCAATCTTCCAATTTATCCCTCCCCCACCTTATACCCTGGTAACCGTAAGTTTGTTTTCTACATCTGTGACTCTACTTCTGTTTTGTAAATAAGTTCATTTGTACCCTTATTTTTGGATTCCACGTATAAGCAGTATCATATGATATTTGTCTTTCTGTGTCCGACTTACTTCACTTAGTATGACAATCTCTAGGCCCATCCATATTGCTGCAAATGGCATTATTTCATTCTTTTTTTTATGGCTGAGTAATATTACACTGTATATATGCACCACATATTCTTTACCCATTCCTCTGTTTGGCAATTGTCATTTCTTGCAGTGGGTCTTTGTGATTCAAATAACGATGCTAATGTTTATTCCTGGGTATTAGCCTAAACTCTGTTCATGCACTATCTCATCTGATTATCATTCAACCCTGTGATCTAGAAGCTATTGTTATTTTCATTTTACCAATGAGGAACCTAATGTTTACTGCAGTTCAGAACTTCGCCCAAATCTGCACAGATAAACAGTGTTAGAGCTAGGGTTTGAACCCAGTTGTCTGACTCAAAAGTCCTGGTTGTAAATCTCATTACCAGCCTTGCTAATGTGTGCAGTTTTAGCATGTACTGTATATACAAGGTGGGTAGCTGACCTTCACTTCTCTGACTGAGCTTATACTTACTGGAAAACAAAAATGATGATGTATTTCAATGGCATAATTTCTGATGATAATATCTGCTGTTCTGCTGTAGAGGGTTAAAAGTGGTCTCACCAGAAACCTCTAGACAATAGTCTCATTCTTCCCACTAATCTTGCATAGCACCCAATTACTGCTCTGCATATAGCAGGTACTAAATACGTCTTTGTTAAATCAGGAAGAGAAAATGAATGAACTTTCTTAAGCCCACATTCATAATTCTAATCAGAAAGAGCAAAGACACAGCTCTCTGTTTTCGTATAATTTTTTTTTAATAATAGAGAGAGCTCCATCAGCTTACAAGTTTGGCTGTTCCTGACACATATTTCTTAAAGCCTGGTGCGGAACCACAAGATGAATAGGGGTTGCTATGATTAAGGATTAAGATTTTATATCCCTAAGGTCCATTTTTTACATGAATCTTGCTGGTAATGTAGTAAGAGGGAGGGAAGAAAAACATGGAGACTGTTTTCAATAACCTTGCTCAGCACACTGAGAAATGAATAGTAAATCAGATCATGAGCTATGTGACTTCACTGATGGGCTCCCCATGAAGAGAGGGGCATGGCCAGGTGTGTACACTTGTGGGCCCCTTTGAGCCTTTCTAAACTTCAATTTCTTCACCTGTAAAATGGGAAAGATAACGCTGATGCTAATGTGTTATAAATAACACAGGGAAGGAAGCCTGATGGTAATTATCACAACACAAGTGTCTTGCACTGTCTCTCCCTGCTAACGCTTAAGGCCAGATAGATTTAAGAATCAAATCCGTGCAAAATGGCTTTCAGGTTTTCCTTTCCTTCCCAACAAACATGCCTCCAAAACCCACACTAAATTACAGGTCTTAATAAAATAGGGCGTCTGTAGGAAAGAGAATGAGGTCTGCGTCCACCCCACGTAGTTTACAAAATGTAGAATTTGAAAAATGAGAGCCGTGGAGCTCCAAAGACACTAGGCCTGGCCTATTTGGTTGATCCCATCTGAAACTATTCCCAGTCCATCCCACCTTCCCACCGCAGCCCCAGCTTAGGGATGTGATTTGTTATGATGGGGTGCAGCAACAGAATGGGGTCCGTCAAAGAGACCTGGAGCATTATTTTAACTTAAAGTCTTATGAATCTTTGAAGAACCTCTCTTTTTGGCCTGAGTATGTCCTACCCAGAGGTGTCTCTGGATTCCTATGATATGGGATTTGGCCATTTGGCTTAAAGCACATTAAGTCTCTGGTGGCTAATTCATCTGGCCAATAAAATCTCTCATAATTTTACAAACCCAAAAGATCCCTCCTATCTGGGGATGCTTCCTGCATTCTTAATTTATATTTTCCCCAAATCCTTGGATTCAGGACTACCAAGAAAGATGTTGCAGCCTTGGCTATCTCACAGGGCAGCTGTGATGCCAACACAAGACATCTTTGGTGAAAATACTCTGAGAATTGGAATTTACAATTCTAAAGAGAGTTCCTGTTCATGTCTGTGCTCAGTGTCTGCCTCCATAAACATACTATGCAACCATTCCTACTGTATTAGTTGATTATTTATTATTGCGGGCCAGCTTAGAATGGTTCAACATGCCATGTGCGCTCACACAGAGGGAAACCAGTTTTCTTTTTCAGCTGTGCATCTATTTTTAAAACAGACTGCTTTACCAATGTCTCCCTTAAAATGTTAGCTCCTTCATAAACCATCCCCGAGTTGTTAAATGATACAAATTAAGAGAGTGAAGCTGAAGAACAGGACATTCTGATATTTCCAGAATGTCACTTATCTCAACTCTAAGAGCAGCCCTTTTCCTCCCCTCTCTAGGGAACTGTGGGCACAGAAACTCCCTGTAAGGAACTAGAAACACAACTTGTTCTGACATTAGCTGTAGTAGTCCAAGGGAAGTCAGCCTTGCATTCTGTTCAGAAAAAGAAAAAGAGTCCACCCTTTCTGTTCGGATACCACGTTGCTCTGGGATGTGGATCCTGGGAATCAAAGCCACTGAGAAGTACAGCTCTCAAACCTGGCTGCACATCTGGATCGCCTGAGCAGCTCAGACGAATCAGGAATTACCAGTTCCAAACTCAGACCTCCTGAATCATAAGCCAGAAGGGTCCCCACCTCGTTCTTCCCAGTGGGAATTTGATAGGACACAGGTGTTAGCGACCCCCTGCACAGTGGATGAGGTCAGTGCTTGGATTAAATTATAGTCAACACAGCCATGATGCTTCTCACACAAGGCGAGATCCGTATTCACCCAAGGCTCCGAGTAGGAAGAAGAGTCTCACCTCCATAAAGGAAGGCTGCCTTCCAGAATCTGTGCCATGGGGGTGGGAGTGAGATTTCAGTAAGCACGATCTCACACACACAGACAAGAGGGGAGACCAATACAAAGATAATGACGGCAATGACCATTGGCGGGTATTTATGTGCCAGGCCCCGGCCTAAACACTTCACATGAATTAACTCATTTCATCCTTCTGAAAATATAAACAACTAAAAAAATCAAAGACCCCCAACCAACAAAAATGCTCCTTGAGCCATTTCCCAGAATCAGCCTGGATCCTGCCCTCTCCCATGAAACCAGCCCCAACCCTTTCCAGGAGCCAGGAGCAGGCTGTCTTCAGTTGCCTTCTCCAGCAAGCCTCCTCCTGAGACAATACTCTAAGGGCAAGTAGTTTATTCGGAAGGTGATTCGAGGAAAGGCAGGGAGGGATTGAGTCGCGGAAGGGAAGGGAGCTGGCAAAGGACGCATTAATGGGTAGGTCACCATGAGGTGCAGGAAGCTTGCCCAGTTATTCTCCAATCCTTTTTCGGCTCCCGCAAGCATTAAACACCCTGCCAATCCCACTTGAGGGGCTAAAGCCCTCAGGCTGAGAGGCCGGGTCCCTGTAGAATGACACCAAGGGCCTATGTGAGTGCTCAGGATAAGGTATGGCCTTGACACTGACTGCTGCACAGCCTACAGGTACCTTTGAAAGGTCTAAGTCATCAGCAGGAAAGGAAAAAAAAGGGAAGAAGGAAACCATGACTTTTAAAAATGAGGGCATCAAGGAAAGACTATGTTGGTGGTTGCTCTCTTTCTCCTGTGTGATTTTTTTGTTTGTGTTTGTTTGGTTTTTAAGGGGCTTGGTGATTTTTGGAACAGACCAAGCTTCTCTTTTCACCTGTTTGCTTTAACATTTCTGCCACTTTGCTTGTGCTGTTCCTGCCAATAAAATGCTTTCACTTTTCCTCTTGGGTAACTACATCCCTCCTGTCCCTTCAAAGACCAAAGCAATTGTCTCTGCTATCCATTTTAGTTTGTTTTTTTCATTTATAGTCCCTATTTCCTTTGGTCTGACTCACAGTTAACCATCGTGACGTTTGTCTCTCCCTTTTAATCCAATGTTTTGCAAGTGATAGGTGCTCAATAAACATGTATTAAATAGATGGACAGACTACTTCTAAATAAAGAGATTTCAAGCTTCTTCCCTATTATTTATATTCAGACCCTAGGCATATGATGGCGGAAGGGATATCTTGCCCCTCTTTGTACAATTTCAAAATTCTGTTAGTTCATGCAGTGTTACAGATTTCTAGCATTTTCCTCCCTTTCCTTCATAAAGGCCCAATACTGTCTGATTGCAATGAGGGCTCAAATAACGTTTTAGTAGTGAGGTGGTGCAGGTGAGTTGACAAATCACACTAGTCAGTGAACTAGCTTTCCTGAAGACAGTGAAAGAAATAGAGAAGCGTTGTTGAGTCTGCTGAGAAGGGCAACAGACTCACAAATCACCGTCCACTTTCAAAAGCAAATCTCCATGTGTTTTTTGTTGAAAAGCCTCTTTCCCTGTTAGGGATTTGTTATTTGGTTTGGTTTGTGAACTCCTACTCATCCTTCGAAACCCAGCTCATTTGTCATCCCTCTGGTGAAGAGGAAAAGGAGAAAGGAGCTGTGGAGCACTTATTCTTTTCCAGGCACTGTGTGGGGCACTTATGTTCTTTTATTTTATTCTCCCAACAATGCCGCAAGGCAGGCATTAGCCCCATTCTCCAGAACAGAAAAGTGGGGCTAAGCAAAAACCTAGCTAATATGTGATGAAATCAAGATTTGAATCCAAGTCTTGCCTTATATATAATACTTTACATAATAAGCTTTGAGTTTACATGTCCTTACTCAGGGTTATAATTAAATCCTCACAATAAAGCTGTTAGTTGGATATTATCAACCACACTTTACAGGGACAGAGAGACCGAGGGGGTCTTTTCTTGCCTCTATTTTCTCTTCTTCCATAGTGGCTGACATGTCTCAGTTACGGTATTTGTTTTAATATCTCACAATGATGTGCTTATATTTCTATTTTCCAAATGACAATATAGTTTCCACGTGGACAGGGTTTCTCTCACTGTGTGTGTGTGCACACACATGTGCACACACACACATCTTCAGACTAGAAGTAAATAAATGAATGTGTGGAATGAATGAACAAACTCATCCTGCACCCTAAATTATCATGTAAAAATAAGTCAATACTTTGGAAAAGTCCATAATTTATGTGACAAACTAACCTTTGGCAAAACAGGGTTATGGAATGCTTAACGTCCTTAGCACAGTGAGCCCACCTAAAATGTATTTTATTTATTCATTCCGGTCACTCATATCTTTACCTCTTTGACACCTGATAATGTGCTTTGGATTTAATGTGCTTTGGATTCCCAGATCTGTCTCTTGTCTTTCCTTGGATAGAGGCAAGACCAAGAAAATAAGCAGCCAAAGGACATGTTACGAAGCTTCTGTACACTAAAGGTCATGCACATTATTCCTCAGATTAGAGGCTTCCTGGTCCTCACTCAGAGCATAATTACTCTTATCCTACAAATAATCTTAATAAAGTGTTTTGTTTTGTTTTGTTTTTGCGGTACGCGGGCCTCTCACTGTTGTGGCCTCTCCCGTTGCGGAGCACAGGCTCCGGACGCGCAGGCTCAGCGGTCATGGCTCACGGGCCCAGCCTCCCCACAGCACGTGGCATCTTCAAGGAGCGGGGCACGAACCCGTGTCCCCTGCATCGGCAGGCGGACTCTCAACCACTGCGCCACCAGGGAAGCCAATGAAGTGGGTTTTTCTAAGATGACAGGATATTAGAAGAGGCCAAGTAAAATGGAACAAACTGTCAGAGGCAGGCACTCTTAAAGCCCATGGGAGCAAGAGAGAGCATGGAAACAATAAAAAGGGGATAAATGAGAACTTGAAAGCATAACATTCTCAGAATATTTTATGTAAGGGTGAAGAAACCCTACTTTGCTCCACAAAGATCTGAAGATGTCACTGCATTATGGCAAAGAACAATATTGTCAAAAACTATGTTATGTTCAAATGTTTTTTATCAACTCTATTTTAAAACACAAGGACATGAACAACTTATACTTTTAAAGAATGACTTCTGTTCAAAATAGTTACAATCTTCTTTTAAAAAGGAACTAAAATTTTGCTTCTTAAGTGGGCAAAACTTCAACTATCAGAAATCATGGCAATTAAAGAACGAATTGTTCCCTGGAGGTTCCAGAGATTGCTAAAGCATTACAGATCTGAGACGGTGCCAGCTCTGGTAATATGCAGAGTGTGCAGAGGGCTAAGAATAATTGTACATCTCATGGCTAAATTCCACTTGAGATCCAAGGCCACTGGATGTATCTTAGAGAACTACTTTGCTCTGGCAATTTCAGGATCTTTCCATTGTTAACCCACTTGCATGCACTGCAGAACAGAAGGCTATATTGTTTGGTTTGTGATATGCAAATTATGGATCAAATTCTCTCAGTATAGTGAGTAATGAAGTGGTTGATATTATTCTCACTGTGGTTCCCCTGAGTTTTTGCTTTCAATCACTGTTTATTGCACCAACAATGTTATAGATACCTACATGAAGTAACAAAGTCATAAAGGAAAAGGGAAAAAAGCCCACAGCCCTAACTTGTGAACACATCAGTTCTTTGCTTTTTAAAAATATGTCGTCTAGTTCTTGTTCATATATGTGGTATATTGATGCAAAAAAGTGATGCTCTTATTCCTTTCATCCACGCTCATTCAGTGAGACTTTGCAAGCTCTTCTGATGTAAGAAATACAGTCCATTTCTGCCCGGCTTGGATCTGGACTCACTGATTACTTGCTTTGGTCAATAGAATGTGACAGAAGTGAAGTGGTGCCTATTCTCAGCCTAGGTCTCAACTTATCTTGCAGCTTCCACTCTCTTTCTTGGAAGTGTTCCAAGCAAGCATGTGAATAATGCTGGGATAGCCTGATGAATGATTTGGAAAAGACCCATGGTGTAGTCACTACCTTGCCCAGACAACAGTCAGCTGACCGCTTAAACATGGCCATGAGGTTGTTCTAGACTAGTGAGTCTCTGGCTGACTTGACAGCTGACTATAGACACAAGAGTAACCCCAACTCATCACCAGCAAGCCTGTTTATCCATAGATCAATGAGAAATAATAAATGCCTACTGTTATGTGGTTGTTATGTAGCAACAGCTGACAAAATATGCATGCATATAGTTGACCTAGTGGTAATCATGTTATAAGTCATGCTTTTTAATGGCTCTCTGACATGTCATACAATGGATATACAAAAATTTATTTAAATATTCCCTCTACTGCTGGATATTTAAATTGTCTACAGTTACTTAGGAGAGGCAATGATGCAGTGCAATGAGCATGTTATTGGTCTTCTAATTTACCGCAATGGCTCACAGAACTCAGGGAAACGCTTCACTTGCTATTACTGGTTTATCATAAAGGATATTATCAAGGATGCAAATGAACAGCCAGATGAAGAGGTACATAGGGCAAGGTCTGGGAGGATCCTGAGCACAGAAACTTCTATTCCTACGGAGCTGGGGTTATGCTACCCTTCTAGCATGTGGATGCAGTCACAAACCCAGGAGTTCTTTTTTTAAAAAAATTAATCAATCAATTAATTAATTTTTGGCATGTTGGGTCTTCATTGCTGCATGCAGGCTTTCTCTAGTTGCAGCGAGCAGGGGCTACTCTTCGTTATGGTGCGTGGGCTTCTCATTGCAGTGGCTTCTCTTGTTGTGGAGCACGGGCTCTAGGAGCGCAGGCTTCAGTAGTTGTGGCTCGTGGGTTCAGTAGTTGTGGCGCATGGTCTTAGTTGCTCCGCAGCATGTGGGATCTTCCTGGACCAGGGCTCAAACGCGTGTCCCCTGCATTGGCAGGCCGATTCTTAACCACTGAGCCACCAGGGAAGTCCCCCCAGGAGTTCTTTAAACCCCATCGTTTAGGGGTTTTTATGAAAGCTTCATCACACAGGCGTGATGGATTATTAACTCAGTCTTTAGCCCTTTTCCAGTCCCTGGAGGTTGGGGAGTGGGGCTGAAAGTTTTAAGCTTCTCATAAAGATTGGTCTTTCTGGTGACCAGCCCCTATCTTGAAGCTATCTTGGAGCCTGCCTCATGAGAACAAAATATGTTCCTATCAGTCAGGAAATTGCAAGGGATTTAGGAGCTCTGTGTAAGACAGTCCTATCAGCCCCATCACTCAGAAATTTACAAGGCTTTAGGATCTCCGTGCAAAGAACTGGGGATGAAGACCAAAATATATATTTCTTGTGATATCATAATATCACACGCTAAATATAAATAAGTAGGTAGACAACAATGCATCTGAGGAAACCAGTGCTTAGAAGAAATTATGGGTTTACTCAGCTTCCATTTCATCTATTCAGCTTTTATTGAGATGAGAAGCACTGCAAGAATCCGTGTCCGACAACAGTACAGCCGTCCTGGACCTTGTAAATCAGAAATCAGCAGTCTGGTGGTTTCCAAGAACTAAGTGGGTACACAAGTGTGAGCCAATGAACTTATTTAACATACAGATTCTTGAGAGGCACAAAGCCAAAGATTCTGAGGCAATAGGTCTGGAGTTGGGTCCGAGAATCTGTCTGTTTTAAAATTTTGCCCATGTGATTCTGCTATACAGCTAGTTTGGAGAATCACTGCCTTACTAACCACTCCCTCCTCATTTTTCAGGTGGAAGATCAAGACCAAGAAAGATGAAATAAGACGCTCAAACCTCCTTAGGGAGTCAAGCAATGGCTGAGTTGGGACTGGAACCTACACCTTGGGACTTCTGAGCCACTGTTCCCATATGGCTTACAACCGGGAGAGTAATCCTGAGTTCATCAAAGGACAGAAATCTGCTGAGACCCTTGTTCCAAGCACTTAACTTTTCTTCCCAAGGCCAGCCTTTACCTCATATTCACTGATACATACATTATACACTGGGGAAATGATTAATGTGAATATCTTTTTTTCTTCACCGAGAACATGTCCTCTGAACTGTAGCCAAAGTGACTGACTTTCAGACAAGTTGAAATATACCAAGAACTAGTTTATCTTGTATATCAATATAGAGCTCAGTGTTAGCTTTCAAAAAACAAAAGCAGTAAATAAAATCAAGACAACAGATTCTTCTAAATTTTATTGTCTCCATGAAGCTTTGTAATATATATGTTTTTAAGATAAAGAGCTTACTGCTCCATATAATTCAGTCTTTCAAACAAATAGCACAAGATCTGTTGTCTTCCAAATTCGAGGTTTGGGAAGACATTCTTTTGTCATGTTATTTCTTTAAGAAATGAAGCTGTCAAGATAGGTATCACAACAGAGAATTTATTTTGGTAGACCTGGAAGGACTGATAGGGTTTTAGAGTTATTTTAAAATTATTTTAAATTAATTTGGAAGTTGAATTCCAGCTCAAAGCAAGTCAAATTATTTAGAGACAAAAAGAAAAATTCCAGCCCAACTTAATTATCTGTAAAGTCTTAAGCTCCATGTGGTTTAGCAGTGAAAGTAATTTCTAGGATAATGATTAAAAGCTTGACACTTGAGAAGACAAGTGTTTGAATGCTTCTCTACTAGAGGCAAGTGACCTTGGAAAATAACTCAGCTTCTCTGAGCCTTAACATCTTCATCCATATAATGGGGATAATCACAGCACACTGTTTTTGAATGCTCAACATTTACCACATATCATTATTTCACCTATTACTTATAAGAACTCTGAGGTAGGTGCTACTATTATCCCCACTTTATAGATGCAGAGACTGAGGCTCAGAGGGGTTAACTCGTCTAGGTCACATAGGCAGTGAGGGATAAATTTGAAACTAGGCAGGCTGATTCTGGAACCTAAGCTTGTAGCAACTAGGCTACAGTGAATCGGTCTTTATGAAGTGCTACGAGGAATAAATAAAATGTTCTCTACCAAGTGCTTGGAAATGTGCTTGGAAATAGTGAAAGCTCAAAAACAGTGGTTCTAATACCATTATTGGTAGAGGAGTACCTTGAGATGGATTACTTACATGGGGAACCCTCTGCTAGAGCTGTAAGTTACCTTCATGTGTGCCTTTAATGACTCCTAGTTCATATACCTATAATAATACATTAACTTACACCTGCATCTTTTCCTTCTCTTTCAAATTCTGTCTATTATGGTCAGAAATATGCAGAAAAGTATTCACTGAATCCCACCATTCAGATAAATACTCTTAGGGAAGAGTAGATCTTTCCAGTCTTTTCTCTATGCAAATGAATATTCGCTCTTTTTTCTTTTTTTAACCAAAATGTGGATTACTCTACACATAGGATTTAATCTTGCCTTCCCTTCCTGATGATTATATTCTAAGTATTTCCCCCATTCCACATACTAGTCTGTGAAAACAGGATTTTTCAATGGCACGTGATTTCATTTTATAAACAAACCGTGTAGAGAGGTAGGCAACTCTGCCCTTTCCCTCTCCTGCCTCCTTAGAGGATGGGGCTGATGTGACTCGGATCCTGCACACACCCTAGTAAGAAAGATCACTGTGTTAAATATTCACACCCAGAGCTCTTGCTTTCCCCCTGTCTCCCTCCCTTAATTTGGCTGAAGGAGGAAGATAACCGTCATTTGCACTTTTTCCTTTGTTCTCTCTTCTCTCTGGATAGACCGTGGTGTAATGAGATTTGGCTTTGGATTTATGAAGAGTGGGAGAGAAAATTCTCCTGCATAAACATAATGTCTAGTATACCTTACGGATATGCCTCCACTCTCCAAAGTGTCCCATATTGTCAAAGGGACTGTTAACATTGTGTACGTTTTACACATATTTACAAACATCATGTGTGTTTGTTAATAGAGGGATTAGAAACCTGTCCTGGAACATTGGTATATTAAACTCAGACAATTCAAGCTTGCTTTTTAAAAAATAAATAATTTATTTATTTATTATTTATTTTTGGCCGCGTTGGGTCTTTGTTGCTGCGTGCGGGCTTTTCTCTAGTTGCGGTGAGCGGGGGGCTACTCTTCCTTGTGGTGTGTGGGCTTCTCATTGCAGTGGCTTCTCTTGTTGTGGAGCATGGGCTCTAGGTGCATGGGCTTCAGTAGTTGTGGCTCGCGGGCTCTAAAGCCCATGCTCAGTAGTTGTGGCGCACGGGCTTAGTTGCTCCGTGGCATGTGGGATCTTCCTGGACCAGGGCTCAAACCCGCGTCCCCTGCGCTGGCAGGTGGATTCTTAACCACTGCGCCACCAGGTAAGACCTAACCTTGCTTTAAAAAAAAACAAAACAAATATGGATTCTGGATACTATGGTTTTCTTATCTGATACAAAACACATCTGAGGTAATAATAATTATAATAAAATTGGAGTAATAAGTACCTCTCTGCATCTCTCTCAACTTCTGACCCTGGTATAATAAACAAAATTCTAAGACAGCTCTTAAGTTTCCCCACAGGTATACATATCCTATGTAATCCTCTCACCCTGAATGAGACCTGTACAGAGGATGGAACAGCACTCCAGTGATTACGTTACGTATGTAGCAAAGGTGAAGAAATTTTGCAAATATAATTAAGGTTCCTAATCAGTTGACTTAAGGTTCCCAATCAGGCTGATTAACTTGATTAAGTTAATCAAAAGGAAGGTCATCCCAGATGGGTCTGATCTAATCATGTGAGCCCTTTAAAAGAGGTTCTAAAGGTCAGAGAAGGAAGCCACAAAGATTTGAAAAAGCAGACAAGAAGACCCAAACTGCAGTGTTGTAGAGACAGCCACATAACAAAGACAGCTGCCTGCAGTTTAGGATCTCAATCCTACAGCTGCAAGGAACTGAATTCTGCCAACAACCAGAGAGCTTGAAAGAGGACCCAGAGCCTCAGAAGAGTTTGCAGCCCTGATTTCAGCCTGAGCAGATAACCCAGCTAACTGCTGTCCCCTGGGAACTGTGAGATAATAAATGTGTTGCCTTAGGTCTGTAAGTTTGTTATAATTATCATGCAGTAATGGAAAATGAATAGACCAGGTAACAACTGATCTGCTTTCTTTCACCAAAGATCAGTTTGCATTTTCTAGATTTTTTTAAATTAATGGAATCATTCAGCATATACTTTTTTTTCCCTTTGGTCTGGATTTTCACTCAGCATAATAATTTTTCAGATTCACCCATTTTGTTGTATATCAGTACTTAGTTTCTACTCAGTGTATGGATACACCCCATTTTGTCTATACATTCATGGACATTAGGGAGTTTCCAGTTTCTTGGAAATTACAAATAAAACCACAAGTCTTGTGTGAACGTATGTTTTCATTTCTCTTATTTTAATTTGAATTTTCTTGATTGGTGCCACTGATTAATTTTTCCTATTTTATTGCCTCCTTGAGTGTCCTCTCCTGTGAATGGCCCCTTACTATCTTCTGCAATTTTTCTATTGGGTTATTTTGTGGTTTTTTCCTCACTGATTCGTAAGAGTTCTTCATGTATTACAAATGCAAGTTCTTTGTTTATCCTTATACATGTTGAAAATGTCTTTTCCAAGTTGACTACTGTCTTTTAACTTTGTTTAAGATATCCTTTGTCATATAAAATTTTAATTTTAATAAAGTCTAAGTAATTTATCTTAAAAATGTTTGTTTTTAATACTTGTTTTAAGAAACCCCTCCCAGACCTGTTATAAAGATGTTTTCTTAATTTTTTTTTATGATAGTTTTAGAGTTTTGTTTTTCCCATTAACATCTTTAACCCTTCTGGAGTTTATTTTTGTATGAAGGGAGGTAGGGGCACAATTATTTTTTTCTATAAGGAAAGCCAATTTTCTTAACTCTACTTGTCAAATAGTTCATTCTTATTCCACTGATTTTCAATGTCTGATATAACAATTCTTATATGTGCATGGATCTATTTTTCAGCTTTCTATTCTGATGCATTGGTGTACTTGATTATTAATGAACTAATATGACATTTTAAATATAATATCTTTGCAATCAGCTTCATATGACATTTGCTTCTCTTTCATCTTTTTTTTAAATTTGTAGACTTAAAATTTTTTTTAATTTTTAACATCTTTACTGGAATATAATTGCTTTACAATGCTGTGTTAGTTTCTGCTGTATAGCAGAGTGAATCAGCTATACATATATCCCCATATTTTCTCCCTCTTGCGTCTCCCTCCCACCCTCCCTATCCCACCTCTCTAGATGGTCACAAAGCACCAAGCTGATCTCCCTGTGCTATGCGGCTGCTTCCCACTAGCTATCTATTTTACATTTGGTAGTATAAATAAGTCCATACCACTCTCTCACTTTGTCCCAGCCTACCCTTCCCCCTCCCCATGTCCTCAAATCCATTCTCTATGTCTGTGTGTTTATTCCTGTCCTGCCCCTACGTCCTTCAGAACTTTTTTTTTTAGATTCCATATATATGTGTTAGCATACGGTATTTCTTTTTCTCTTTGTGACTTACTTCACTCTGTATGACAGTCTCTAGGTCCATCCACCTCAACAAATAACTCAATTTCGTTTCTTTTTATGGTTGAGTAATATTCCATTGCATATATGTGTCACATCTTCTTTACCCATTCATCTGTCGATGGACACTTAGGTTGCTTCCATGTCCTGTCTATTGCAAACAGAGTTGCAGTGAACATTGCGGTGCATGACTCTTTTTGAATTACGGTTTTCTCAGGGTATTTGCCCAGTAGTGGGATTGCTGGGTCGTATGGTAGTTCTATTTGTAGTTTTTTAAGGACCTCCATACTGTTCTCCATAGTGGCTGTATCAGTTTACCTTCCCACCAACAGTACAAGAGGGTTCCCTTTTCTCCACACCCTCTCCAGCATTTATTGTTTCTAGATTTTTTGAGGATGGCCACTGTGACTGGTGTGAGGTGATACCGTAGTTTTGAGTTGCTTTTCTCTAATGATTAGTGATGTTGAGCATCCTTTCATGTGTTTGTTGGCAATCTATATATCTTCTTTGGAGAAATGTCTTTTTAGGTCTTCTGCCCATTTTTGGATTGGGTTGTTTGTTTTTTTGATATTGAGCTGCATGAGCTGCCTGTAAATTTTGGAGATTAATCCTTTGTCAGTTGCTTCATTTGCAAATATTTCCTCCCATACTGAGGGCTGTCTTTTCGTTTTCTTTATGGTTTCCTTTGCTGTGCAAAAGCTTTTAAGTTTCATTAGGTCCCATTTGTCTATTTTTGTTTTTATTTCCATTTCTATAGGAGGTGGGTCAAAAAGGATCTTGCTGTGATTTATGTCATAGAATGTTCTATGTTTTCCTCTAAGAGTTTGATAGTGTTTGGCCTTACATTGAGGTCTTTAATAATCCATTTTGAGTTTATTTTTGTGTATCGTATTAGGGAATGTTCTAATTTCATTCTTTTACATGTAGCTGTCCAGTTTTCCCAGCACCACTTTTTGAAGAGGCTGTCTTTTCTCCATTGTATATTCTTGCCTCCTTTATCAAAAATAAGGTGACCATATGTGCATGGGTTTATCTGTGGGCTTTCTATCTTGTTCCATTGATCTCTATTTCTCTTTTTGTGCCAGTACCATACAACCTTGATTACTGTAGCTTCGTAGTACAGTCTGAAGTCGAGGAGCCTGATTCCTCCAGCTCCATTTTTCTTTCTCAAGCTTGCTTTGGCTATTCGGGGTCTTTTGTGTTTCCATACAAATTGTGAAATATTTTGTTCTACTTCTGTGAAAAATGTCTTGGGTAGTATAGTCATTTTCACGATGTTGATTCTTCCAATCCAAGAACACGGTATATCTCTCCATCTGTTTGTATCATCTTTAATTTCTTTCATTGGTGTCTTATAGTTTTCTGCATACAGGTCTTTTGTCTCCTTAGGTAGGTTTATTCCTAGGTATTTTATTCTTTGTCTTGCAATGGTACATGGG
This sequence comes from Kogia breviceps, assembly GCF_026419965.1. Classification (NCBI taxonomy): domain Eukaryota; kingdom Metazoa; phylum Chordata; class Mammalia; order Artiodactyla; family Physeteridae; genus Kogia; species Kogia breviceps. The sequence goes on from NC_081319.1 coordinate 26,666,497, forward strand.
AGTGTTTCCTTAATTTCTCTTTCAGATTTTTCATCATTAGTGTATAGGAATGCAAGAGATTTCTGTGCATTAATTTTGTATCCTTCTACTTTACCAAATTCATTGATTAGCTCTAGTAGTTTTCTGGTAGCAACTTTAGGATTCTCTATGTATAGTACCATGTCATCTGCAAACATTGACAGCTTTACTTCTTCTTTTCCAACTTGGATTCCTTTTTTTCTTTTTATTCTATGATTGCTGTGGCTAAAACTTCCAAAACTATGTTGAATAATAGTGGTGAGAGTAGACAATCTTGTCTTGTTCCTGATCTTAGAGGAAATGGTTTAAGTTTATCACCATTGAGAATGATTTTGGCTGTGGGTTTGTCATATATGGCCTTTATTATGTTGAGGAAAGTTCCCTCTATGTCTACTTTCTGGAGGGTTTTTATCATAAATGGGTGCTGAATTTTGTGAAAAGCTTTTTCTGCATCTATTGAGATGATCATATGGTTTTTCTCCTTCAATGTTAATGTGGTTTATCACATTGATTGATTTGCATATATTAAAGAATCCTTGCATTCCTGTAATAAACCCCACTTGATCGTGGTGTATGATCCTTTTAATGTGCTGTTGGATTCTGTTTGCTAGTATATCATTGAGGATTTTTGCATCTATGTTCCTCAGTGATATTGGCCTGTAGTTTTCTCAGTGACATCTTTGTCTGGTTTTGGTATCAGGGGGATGGTGGCCTCGTAGAATGAGTTTGGGAGTGTTCCGCCCTCTGCTCTATTTTGGAAGAGTTTGAGAAGGAGAGGTGTTAGCTATTCTCTAAATGTTTGATAGAATTCACCTATGAAGTCATCTGGTCCTGGGCTTTTGTTTGTTGGAAGATTTTTCATCACAGTTTCAATTTCAGTACTTGTGACTGGTCTGTTTATATTTTCTATTTCTTCCTGGTTCAGTCTTTTCTAAGAATGTGTCCATTTATTCCAGGTTGTCCATTTTATTGGCATAGAGTTGCTTGTAGCAATCTCTTACAATCCTTTGTATTTCTGCAGTGTCAGTTGTTTCTTCTCCTTTATCATTTCTATGATTTGAGTCTTCTTCCTTTTTTTCTTGATGAGTCTGGCTAAAGGTTTATCAATTTTGTTTATCTTCTCAAAGAACCAGCTTTTAGTTTCATTGATCTTTGCTGCTGTTTCCTTTATTTCTTTTTCATTTATCTCTGATCTGATCTTTATTATTTCTTTCCTTCTGCTAACTTTGGGATTTTTTTGTTCTTTCTCTAATTGCTTTAGGTGTAAGGTTAGGTTGTTTATTTGAGATTTTTCTTATTTCTTGAGGTAGGACTGTATTGCTATAAACTTCCCTCTTAGAACTGCTTTTGCTGCATCTCATAGGTTTTGGGCCATCGTGTTTTCATTGTCATTTGTTTCTAGTTATTTTTTCATTTCCTCTTTGATTTCTTCAGTGATCTCTTGCTTATTTAGTAGCGTATTGTTTAGCCTCCATGTGTTTGTATTTTTTTTACAGTTTTTTTGCTGTAATTGATACCCAGTCTCATAGCATTGTGGTCGGAAAACATACTTGATACGATTTCAATTTTCTTAAATTTACCAAGGCTTGATTTGTGACCCAAGATATGATCTATCCCAGAAATGTTCCATGAGCACTTGAGAAGAAAGTGTATTCTGTTCTTTTTGGATGGAATGTTCTATAAATAACAATTAAGTCCACCTTGTTTAATGTATCATTTAAATCTTGTGTTTCCTTATTTATTTTCATTTTGGTTGATCTGTCCATTGGTGAACGTGAGGTGTTAAAGTCCCCTACTATGACTGTGTTCCTGTCAGTTTCCCCTTTATGGCTGTTACTACTTGCCTTATGTATTGAGGTGATCCTATGTTGGGTGCATAAATATTTACTGTTGTTATATCTTCTTCTTGGATTGATCCCTTGGTCATTATGTAGTGTCCTTCTTTGACTCTTGAAATAGTCTTTATTTTAAAGTCTATTTTTTCTGATATGAGAATTGTTACTCCAGCTTTCTTTTTTTTTTTTTCACAGGCTGCGGACGTGCAGGCCCAGCGGCCATGGCTCACGGGCCCAGCCGCTCTGTGGCATGTGGGATCTTCCCAGACCAGGGCATGAACCCGTGTCCCCTGCATCAGCAGGCAGAGTCTCAACCACTGCGCCAGCAGGGAAGCCCCAGCTTTCTTTTGATTTCTGTTTGCATGGAATATCTTTTTCCATCCCCTCACTTTCAGTCTGTATGTGTCCCTAGGTCTGAAGTGGGTCTCTTGTAGACAGCATATATACGGGTCTTGTTTTTGTATCCATTCAAGCAGTCTATGTCTTTTGGTTGGAGTATTTAATCCATTTACAGTAAAGGTAATTATCGATACGTATGTTTCTATTACCATTTTCTTAATTGTTTGGGGTTTATTATTGTAGGTCTTTTCGTTGTCTTGTGTTTCCTGCCTAGAGAAGTTTCTTTAGCATTTTGTTGTAAAGCTGGTTTGGTGGTGCTGAATTCTCTTAGCTTTTGCTTGTGTGTAAAGGTTTTAATTTCTCCACCGAATCTGAATGAGATCCTTGCTGGGTAGAGTCATCTTGGTTGTAGGTTTTTCCCTTTCATCACTTTAAATATGTCCTGCCACTCTCTTCTGGCTTGCAGAGTTTCTGCTGAAAGATCAGCTGTTAACCTTGTGGGGATTCCCTTGTATGTTATTTGTTGCTTTTCCCTTGCTTTTAATATTTTTTCTTTGTACTTAATTTTTGATAGTTTGATTAATATGTGTCTTGGCATGTTTCTCCTTGGGTTTATCCTGTATGGGACTCTCTGTGCTTCCTGGACTTGATTGACTATTTCCTTTCCTATATTAGGGAAGTTTTCAACTATAATCTCTTCAAATATTTTCTCAGTCCCTTTCTTTATCTCTTCTTCTTCTGGGACCCCTATAATTTGAATGTTGGTGCATTTAATGTTGTCCCAGAGGTCTCTAAGACTGTCCTCAATTCTTTTCATTCTTTTTTCTTTATTCTGCTCTGCGGTAGTTATTTCCACTATTTTATCTTCCATGTCACTTATCTGCCTCAGTTATTCTGCTATTGATTCCTTCTAGAGAACTTTTAATTTCATTTATTGTGTTGTTCATCATTGTCTGTTTGCTCTTTAGTTCTTCTAGGTCCTTGTTAAACATTTCTTTTATTTTCTCCATTCTATTTCCAAGATTTTGGATCATATTTACTATCATTACTCTGAATTATTTTCAGGTAGATTGCATATTTCCTCTTAGTTTGTTTGGCTTGGTGGGTTTTTACCGTGCTCCTTCATCTGCTGCATATTTCTCTGTCTTCTCATTTTGCTTAACTTACTGTGTTTGGGGTCTCCTTTTTGCAGGTTGCAGTTTCGTAGTTCCAGTTGTTTTTGGTGTCTGCCCCCAGTGGGTAAGGTTGGTTCAGTGGGTTGTGTAGGCTTCCTGGTGGAGGGGACTGGTGTCTGTGTTCTGGTGGATGAGGCTGGACCTTGTCTTTCTGGTGGGCAGGACTGCTTCCGGTGGTGTGTTTTGGGGTGTCTGTGAACTTAGTATGATTTTCGGCAGCCTCTCTGCTAATGGGTGGGGTGGTGTTCCTGTCTTGCTAGTTGTTTGGCATGTGGTGTCCAGCACTGGAGCTTGCTGGTCATTGAGTCGAGCTGGGTCTTAGTGTTGAGACAGAGATCTCTGGGATAGCTCTTGCTGATTGATATTACATGGGTCCAGAAGGTCTCTGGTGGCCCAATGTCCTGAACTTGGCTCTCCCACCTCAGAGGCTCAGGCCTGACACTCGGCCAGAGCACCAAGACCCTGTCAGCCACACAGCCAGGTATATGGGGAGTTTCTTGTCTTTTGGGAAGTCTGAGATCTTCTGCCAGCATTCAGTAGGTGTTCTGTAGGAGTTGTTCCACATGTAGATGTATTTTTGATGTATTTGTGTGGAGGGAGGTGATCTCCATGTCTTACTCCTCAACCATCTTGAAGACCCCTATCTCTTTCATCTTCTCTTTCAGAATTATCTTGGCCTTTCCTGGATTTTACTTCTTCAGATAAAGTGGAAAATAAATTTATCTAAAAACATTTGATGCATTTTTAAAAATTTGAATTGCACTGAATTTATAGACGAATTTGGAGAAATTTGCATCTTTACAATATTGAGTCTTTTCACCATGGGCATTTTTTTTTATCTAACCAATTTTTCTTGTCTTCTTTTAGATGTCTTAATAAAATTTCACATTTTTTCCCATAAGATCTTACACTTCCTTTGTTAGACTTATTCCTATGTAGATACAGTCTTAAAATTTTATGCAAACTATCATAGCTATTTCCCTAGGAAAGTTCTAATGGGAAGAAACTGGAATTTCACCAAGTGTACTTTCAACAAAGAAAATGAACCTACTCCTGGTATTGTTTATAAGCTGATGTCTACAGTGATATTTTCTCTATCTTATGTTTAGAAAGTAGAGTGTTGTGATGGCTCATGTGAGAGTTCCATATGCCTTTCTTGGAAAATCATCTCCTATAGTCAGGATTCAAGTTATGATTATCCTATAATGTCCCTGACCCACTTAATGGAGGCAGCAGCTACCAGGCCCCAGATCCCACTACAATCAGGAAATGTGAGGACCAAGGTTGCTGGACCTCAATTTTTCAAGAGAAGCTGGCAATCCAATATGAATTTTTTTTGTGTGTGTGTGATACACGGGCCTCTCACTGTTGTTGCACCTCCCGTTGAGGAGCACAGGCTCCGGACACACAGGCTCAGCGGCCATGGCTCACGGGCCCAGCCACTTCATGGCATATGGGATGCTCCCAGACCAGGGCACGAACCCGTGTCCCCTGCATCGTCAGGTGGACTCCCAACCACTGCGCCACCAGGGAAGCCCCAATATGAAATTTTGACTTTTAAACACTGGCAAATAATTTTTAAAAAACACTAAACGTTATATGGGACAAGTTATCAGGCTTGAGACCTGATATGACACAAGGGCTGCCAGTTTGCAACCCTAGGGGTAGCTCTGTCACCACAAGATTCTCAGTTTGGCCCCCCTCCTCCCCTTGCACCACTCTCCTTGAGCCCAGGAGGGTGGGCAAGGCAGTAATAACATGCCTGGGAAACACTTTGTAGTTCTAAGTATCTGACATCACAGAGTGTGAGCTCTAAGGGATATTAGACTAGACTTTGTCTAGTCCTACTTCCATTTTGATGGTTATAGCAATTTGGAGGCTAAGGCAGGGAAACACCTAGTCCAGGTCAACCCAGTGACCTAGAGGCAAGGCCAGACCTAGAACTCAAGTGGGCTGAGTCCACATCGAGTAGGCGTACCATTACTCACACTGTCTGATTATTTAGAGAGCCTTCGAGGGCCAGGCTGTGGCTCTTCCCACAAGCCCTCAAATAAATAAGAGTTTGTTTAACAGGTGAGATACTACTAAGGCACAGTTCCTTGTCAGCATGCATGTGGAGGAACCCTAGACAAAGTGGGAAGCACACACAGGTACATAAATGTTGCCCTTCAAGACAAATTAAAAATGCATACAAACTATTAAGGCTCTATTAAGCCAAATATTCCATTAAATCTTAGTGGCTCATGGGCCTAAAATCTGGGCGGTTGTAACGAGACTTTCCAGATTATTGGGTGGAAAGACTAAGAATAGCAAGAATGTTCAGACCTTAGGCATGTTTGATACATATCCTGTGTATGAGTATATCTATGTAGCTACACATAAACACAGTCATATAAAATAGAATGAAATATAATATAATGCCAAGCTTCTTACTACATATAGCCAGGTGAACTGAAATGGAATAATACAACACACGTGAATCACCCTAAGAGCACAGATTACAGTAAGAGGTAGTGAAATAATTAGAAAATGGTGACTTTTAAGTGTTTATAACCTATTCAGTTCTAAGTCTATACGATTTAATTTTTTAAAATGACCATGTTTAACAACCAGCTCATAGAGTCCTTGAAAACTGGACCATTGGCTCTTGGGAGGCAGGACAAGCCTCCTGCACACATCACTGAGTTTAGGAAATATTCACTGCTGAGAGAGAGAAAAAGAAAGCACTTTACTACCTTACTGTAAGTTAGAAAGTGGTAAATTTCAAAATATACCCATACACTTAAGGGGAAGACTTAAGCACGAACATGTTTGCTAAAGAACGTCATCTCATGTGCAAATGATTTGGTTGAATTACTATATATCTAACCTGAGAAGCTGCTGTTTATACAGTCAGTCAGCAATCAGACTCTCATACTCTCCATCCCAAACACATTCTCTTTTAACAACCACAACTAAACACCTCAGTAGCAGGTGGATTTCATCTTGATTTAGTAGATAAATATATTTATATATTTAGTATATTTAGTAGATAAATTTTCCAGTTTTTCACTAGTGGTGGGTAGTTTTGAACGTTATTGTAATCACCTTGAGTATTCACAATATTTATAAATTGCAGTAATGAAGAGACAGGGGTAGGTTGTTTTTTTTTTTTTTTTGGCCTCAGCATTGCTGACATCTTACTATCATTGTTCCCGTGACGAAGGCACTTGGCGGATTTGCTGTGTAAAATCTCTTTTTACACTTCTTCCAATTCAATAGACTTAGAACCCAGGCTCAGGGGAAACGTTCATAGCTTAATAAAACTCCAAAGAGTAAGGAGTTCATCAGATGGGTTTCTATTGTGTGTGAGTTTTTAAAAAAAGATATTGAATGTTTAATGTTGTTAAGAAAAAAGAAACACAAAACTAATTACTGTCAACTATATTTTAAGTTTTCAACTACCCAGCCAGCAGAAAGCCGTTATTAAACCACTGTAGGCCTCTTTTTTCTTCCCACATAAGAATCATTTTTTATTCACAATATTGGCTTCATAACAGAGGCTGTCAATCAAGATACTCAAGTTACCACCTGAAAAACAACCATGGGTCTTTGTTTTTATTTCGGAGATATATATATGTTTTTTCCTCTTGGAGTTTCTTATTCTCACCTCCAATTGTCACTAAAGAAATAAACAGAGAAGTTTCCTTATTTGATGACACTACAGCTCCTTGCTTTTAAAAGATCATTTCTTTTGTTAATGTTCAACTCCCCCATAATTTCCATAGCACCAGAACCTTTTAGCATCTGGGCAGCGTGGAAAACACATTTGGTGGCAATGTTTTTCCCCACTCCCTTGTTTCCTCTTTCCCAAGCAGCGATTGCCATGAGCAGCAGCTGCCAGCAACTTACATGTAACAACATACAGAACGACCAGCACTCACAGTGATTTGAAAAGGGTAAGCCAGAAGCATCCATAGTAATGCTATTGGAAGTCCTAGCTTAGCACAGCTGTTCTCTGCTGAAGTGGTACTTGGGGCTCTATTTGTTCCAAGTATCTTGTCTTAATTTTTGTCCTCATCACCTACGTCAATGAAGAAACATAAAATGGCTTTAACATAACTAGCAAAACTTAATTTTCTGTCTTGCTTTATTGGGGGACCAAATAAGTCATTACATAAGTCTGCAGGGACTTCTTCTTAGAATTTCTCAATTGTTTACTCATTTAAATTAAGACCAAACAAACCCAAACTTTTACCTCTAATAGCTACCTTCTGAGTCTTTGGCAAATTGTGGCAGAATGATATGAGGACTTCATAGTTCAAGTCACCTATAGTCAAGACATGGCGAGTCATGGAATATAATAGAAGGTAATCTACATCGATTAAAGAGAGATTAAAGACACACTGTACCTTGTTCCAAATTTGCTCTGTGATGAGAATATGGTTGCTTAATGAGGAAGGTTATTTTATGGCTTCTAACAAGTGAGCAAGCCAATGACATTTTGTGATCATTATCTAATTTAACCGTGAAAAGGATGAAGTATGCATTTTCTAACTGCCATGCTTCACATGAGATAAGATAATGACATGGAAACTTGGAACCCTAAAGGTGCTAATAAATATAAAATCCTCTACCGAAAAGATGCAGAGAGCAAGGATATTGGAGATTGATCTCTTGTTAAAGCCATCCACCTATCTATGCAAGACACAAATCTGATTCCATTCTCCCATTCTTGAAATGCTTCTGTGACATATGGCCATCTTTAGGTTAAAGTTAAAAATGTTTAAAGGATTGCTGATATCAGGATTCTACCTAAATCACTAGCCTCACCTTCTACTACTATCCAGCCCGCAATTCCCTTGCTTCAGCCTTTCTTAATAATATTGGTGATTCCTTAAGAACAATGTACTGACCGATGTCTCTAAGCCTTTGTAGCACTGTCCCCTATTCCCAGAACAAAACTCATACCTGTACCTCAACCCTAAAATACGTCCTCCAAAATGCGCCTTTTTAAAGACTTCCGTCCATACCTCCACTACTTACATTCTATTATGCTCGTGTCTTGACTCTTCTACTTCGCAACTATACTATATGCTCCTCTAAGTCCGTGTCCCCTTCCTGTCTCTGTATGCCCACCCTTGGTGCAAAGTCTATGCTTGATAAAACTGCATTGAATAAAGGGGTGAATGTACCAAACTTGGGTTTTTCAGTCTGGATTTAGTCAGATTGTAGTTTCAGAAGATTCTGATTTTTTTTTCCCCAGTTTTTTGGGGTTTTTAAAATTTTACTTATTTATAATTGAAGTATAGTTGATTACAATATTGTGTTAGTTTCAGGTATACTGCATAGTCATTCAGTATTTTTGCAGATTATATTCCATTATAGGTTATTACAAGATAATGGGTATAATTCCCTGTGCTATACAGTATATCCTTGTTGCTTATGTATTTTATAGATAGCATTAAGAAAATGTGGTATATATACACAATGGAATATTTTAAAAATTACTCAGCTGTAAAAAGGAATGAAACACTGCCATTTGCAGCAATGCGGATGGACCTAGAGAATATTTTGCTTAGTGAGATAAGTCAGACAAAGACAAACGCTATGTGATATCACTTATTTGCGGGATCTAAAAATTAATACAAATGAATGTATATGCAAAACAGAAACAGACTTACTGACACAGAAAGCAAACTTGTGGTTACCAAAGGGGAGAGGGGAGGGGGAAAGGACAAATTAGGGGTATGGGATTAACAGAAGATTCTGCCTTTGAGATCAATAGAGAGATATCTCCAGGGCAAAACTCTCCATGGAGCTTCAGATCTTCATATCCAGTTACCTCTGTACTTATTTCCTCCCTTCAATGTTACAAAGACACCCCAGTCTCAGCATGTACTGTCCCTGCTCTTTTGTTGCTCAAACTGTTGCTATTCCAATGGTCCTTATGTAAGTTGCCCAAGTCATAAAAGCTAGGGCCCACAAATCACATATCTAACTCATTGTGAAGTTCATTGATATTCCTCCTCTCCATCTCTCCAATCACTCTACCCTTCTCCATCTCTCCTGACAATGCCCTAGCCTGATCTAGCAACCCACTCATGCCTAGACTATTGCAATAGGCTCCTAATTCACTTTCTCGTATTCATTCCACTCCTGGACCACATACTCTGTCCCCACTATAATCAGCACGGCATTTCAGAATGCAAATCTGGCAGTGTTAGTGCATGACGTTATTCAAGAGCCTCCTATTGATTTTAGGAAAAAGATCAAAATCCTTAATAGAGCTTCTGGACTCTACGTGGTTTTCCCTGACTCTGCTGTACCACTATAGCCTTAACTCACTCCATTATCACCTTTTCTGTTCCCCTCAATCTCATCAGTTTTATAGTTCTTCAAATAGACCATGTTCACTCTGTCTCTGGCATCTGTGCACATGCTGCTCATGTCTACTGGAATGTTCTTCTGCTGTGTCCCACCCCCTGCTTGTCCTTACATTTCTGATCTCAGCTCCAAAATCACATCCTCAGGAAGGCTTCATTGCTCTCCCACACTTGGTCAATGTCATCCTATTATATGAACTTAGAACATCACTTTCTTTTATTATTCACTTGTAATTGTGTATTTGTTCATTAGTGCAATCATTTGATTATGACCAGCCTTCCCATTACATAAAACTATTGGGATTATGCCTGGTTTATCCACCATTATATCCCCCGGTGCCCAGAGTGGAGCCAGGCCCACAGTCTGTGCTCTCTAAATATTTGTTGAATGACTAAATGAATGGATCTAAGAGTCACGGGCCTGCAGAAGGATGCTGTTCACCCCAATTTGTTCATGGGCAACCCGAGGCTCGCCTCCTTTTCAACCCTTCCCACCTCTGATCTCAGATTTCCTAGACTTTAACTCTCCACCCTCCCACCCATGCACCTTTAGATTAGCCATTTGCTGCTCTCTTTCCCCAGGATCTGGCTGGAAACTTTTCTGACTCAGCTTCCACACTGCATCAGTTGGGCCTCTTCCTTACAAGAAGCAGAAGCTGACTGTGGCTGATCAAGCAGAAAACAAGTTCATTAAAGGATAGTGGTAGCTCACAGAATTATTGGGAGGTTTAGAGAACTGGGCTTAATGCCAAATATCCAGGAATAATGTCCCAAATCATGTTCTAGAACTAGCCTGATGAGAAGAACGCTGCTCCCCCCAGCAGTGGCACTACTGAATGAGCTGCTTTCAACACCGCAGCCTTATTACAGATGCGACACACATGCCAGGCACTCACCCCTGCCAGCACTGCTCTCAACACCAGGACTTCTCTGTTGCCCCTCCCCAGCTAAACGGATTCCACAGTAAGCCTTTTCCCTCTGATTGCTCATTTCTGAATTAAAGTCTAGAGGGGGTGAGTCTGCTTGGTAGAGAATTGTTATATGGCTCTGTGCTCTAGCTGCAAAGGAGGCTGGAAGTGTGTTTTTGGGCTCCCACACTGGGGAGGTGGGAACTATCAAGTGGGAAAATCCTGTAAACATAACAGAGGATTTAAAAGATGCTAGGCAGCCAGAAAACATGGCTGATGCCTACCCCATAAAACATGGCCAAAGTTCTGGCATCTTGTTCAACCTCTCTTTGGCGGTGAGTCTAAGTTATTTTACTTTGTCCATTACAACTGAACTGACAACACATAAGGAATTTAGCCTGCTGTGCTAAGATAGATGAGACCCAGCCCCTAAAAGATTTTTAAAACCAATTGTAAACTATTCTAGAAATCTCTAATTGAGACAGTAGAATGCAGCATTTCAGGGCACAAACTCTGGAATCCAGTGGTTTAAGTATGAAACCCAACTTAATCATTTCATTAAGGGCATGACTTTGGTGGATAAGTTGTCAGAGGCTATAACAATAAGTATCATGCTTTGTTTTTGCAGTACCTAGCCCATATCTGGCACAGAGTAGATATTCACTAATCATCTGTTGAATGAGTAAATGGATAAATAAATGCATGAATGAGTGACTTCTGTATTAATCAGGATGGTCAAGGTCAAGTTAGGCTTACAAACAACCTCCAAAACCCAGTGGCTTAAAGCAACATAGTTATCTTTCTTGTGTGTTATTACCTGTCCACTAAGGGTTAGACAGGGCTCTGCTCTATGTCATCCTTATACCAGGATGTAAGTGAATTGAGTTTCCACCACCTGGAATGCATTGTTGAGACACAGAGAAAGAGAGCATGTTAAATTGTGCATTGACTCTCAGAGTTTCACCCATAAGTAACATGCATCACTTCTACTCATATTTACCAAACAAATTATATAGGTATACTTAATACCAAGGGGGTAGAACAGCACTTTAAAGGGGAGCCAAAAATGTGATGAACAGCAAAAATGATGGCCTCAACTTTTCTGAATCTCAGTTTCCTCAACTGTAAAATAAGGATGAAAGATGTTGTAATGAATGAGTGTGAACTTCAGGAAACCCACATCACCCTAGTACTCGTATTATATCTTTGTGAGGGTATGGTAGCAGAGCCCAGGGATCAATGTCAGCATGGAGTCAAAGACAGGGGCCAACTTGCTGAAACCTGAAAATGGGCCTCAGAATTAGTGGATGTAATGTAGCACGATAGGATCTTAAAACATCAATCATTGTACTTTTCTTCCTTTCCTTGATTATGACCCTTCATCCTGTCAGTCAGAAGCGCCACACTGCCTCAAGGAGAACTGGTGTGGTTATAGCAGAAATGTAAAAAGAACAAAAGAAATTGATGTTCAGTGTTTCTGAATTCCAAACTATGTTCTTGAAGCCCACATCAGAAACAACAGCTTTGAAACCATGGCTTTTGATATATAAGGAATGCTGTTGAGAGAAGAAAGGGCTTTTGAGAATCAAAATGGAAGCCTCTGAGGAATGAAGGAAGGAGATCAGGTTTATGCTCTGATCTTATCAGAATGAGAAGAAAGAAAGCTGCAGATTGATCCCTCTCTAGGGAGACAAGACAAGGGTGCCTCAACCCCAGAGGGTAGAGAAGAGAGGAAGAGAGGAGTGGGGCTCAAAATCCCGAGGGACAGTGGTGGAGTCACAGAGGAGAGACTTCATGAAGAGGAGTAGAGGGTGGAGCGAGCAGGGAGACTGCAGAGGCTCTCTGTGGGCAGCCATGGGGAAGCCAAGCCAAAGCTTATGAACTTCCACGGGTGAGCACTCCGTGTCCCAGAGCTTTCTCAGAAGCCCAGTTAGCCAGTGTGCTAAAGACGCCTGTGAATCGTTCAATAGAAAGATGCCCTTAGTACGTCCAGCGTCTTTGCTGACCCCAATCCAAGCGGACAGTTTCAGCCCCTTCAAATGGACCTGGGTAGTCTAACTTTCTGAAAGACAGGCCATCAATATCAACATGGTGTTACTGCCGGGAGAGCCCAAGCATCTGTACTTGGGTGGGAACATGGAGACACGCACTCTGGGTTATAGTCTAACATCCAAATACCCTTTCTATTCACCCCGTTTGTTTTGCTCCCCAACAAGATTAGATGGCACCTCTGGATCCACCTCTCAAAAGAATGATTTCTGCGTGTGTTATTTCTTTTTTTTCTCTTGAGCAGAGGTATCTTTGGGAAATGATATAAGATTATATATAAATAAGGCATTTCACTTGTAAATTATTAAAACTGACAAATAAGTAACAGCTAACACACTGAGCACTTACTATATATACATCAGGCCTTACTCAGCACTTTAAGTGGAGTATCTTACCACAGTATTTTTTCCATCTTACAGGGGAGAAAACTGAAAGCAAGAGAGCTAAATGTCAAACACGTAGCTAGGACGATCTGAACGTAGACAATCTGATCTCAGCATCCGGAGGCTTGACCACTAAACTACACTGCCTCACTATACAGGAATAAGTTGCCCATGATGCCTGCTACTCTTCATTCATTCAAGCATTTTTTGGAGAGCCTGCTGTAAATCAGACCCTCTATTAATCACAGGCATAAAGAAGCCACCTGGACAGAGCATTACTACTCTTGAACCACTCCTGGTCTGTGCTGCAATGGGTTATTGCTGCTGCAGCCGTAAACGGTTCAGGTGACTGCTCCATGGAAAGCCAAGATGCAATGGAAATAACTCTGTGTAAGCTTTACCACCGGGGACATGAGTAACTTTCAATAAGTAAATAAATTATTTAAACTGCCAGTGCTTCAGTACTCCAATTTTAAGATCCTGGGGAAGGACAGATAGACTTGTGAGTCGAGGTATCATCTACTCCAAGGAAACTCAGAGGTGAGCTAACATTCCTTGGACTCTCAATTATTCAACAAGGACTGACCTTTAACAATCCAAAGGGCACCAAACCACTTCTGCCAGCGGGAAAAATATCTAGACTGGAACTTATGTTCCGGTCCTGACTTCTAATTGTTGTGGAGTTCCAAGTGGGGCACTAAAGCTAATAGAACACACTCCCGCTATCAAGGAACCTGGCACCAATGCAAAGAGAGGAGAACCCTGTTATTCTAATGAGACCTGCTGTGGGACTGCCCAGCTCCAAATTCTACACTCATTAAAGCTTTCCTTTTTCTTCTCTGCTTTTTGCATCCTTGTTTCTTTCTGCCCCACGGTCTACCTGCCTTGCACGTCTCTGTCTTACTTTTCTCTTCGAGAGGCAGCGGTGTGCTCTGGAAAGAGAACAAGAGCCTGGCTGGGCTCTGCCCTGTCCTAGAGGAATGACCTTGGACATAAAGCTAAACCACTGTCAATCTTGGGTTCTGAATCCATCAAATGGAACCACACCTCCTGCCACCTCTTGTTTCTTAGAAGATTAAAAATAATACATCCCCTGCACCTGGCAGAATGAGAAATAGAAATGAAGCACCTAGAAAAGTACCTGGTATAGGTAAAGTACTGGATACCTAATCCATGCTTAGACTGTTAAATATTTGATTTCTTCCTTCTTTTTCTCTTTCCCACCCCAAACCTACATTTTCTCCACAGCAAAAGGAATAAATCTCATTGAAAACCCAACGATATTGGTCCTGACAAGTAAACAGAGTATTGGTAGTAAAAAAAATAAAAACTACACTCTTAGCCCACATACCTCACGACTCAGATGTTGTATGAATCCCATTATTGGTCTCCAACATTTATTTCCAGCAAGGACATGGGCTCTGGAGTCAGAATGCCAGCACTGAAATCACGCCTCTGCCACCTACTCGTAGTGTGTGATCCGGGGCAAGAGATTCAACTTCCCTGGTCCCTAGTTTTCCCTCTCTATCCCTGACAATGTCTAATTCACGGTGGTGGTGTGAAGATTAAATAAGAAGTGTTAATCAAAAGTGCTCTTCATGGAGTAGACACCCAATAAGTGCTATTATTATGATCCTGTTATTATTTTGGTATTATTGTTGAACCCAGCACGTCGAAATGTTCTCCAGTAACACAGAAGTCAGTACAGTAAACCAAGTTTCATGGATTCTGTTACTTAATGCTCTCTTCAAATCCATTTACTCTTTTTTACCCCTTAGCTCTAGCCACCACCATCTCCTACCCCGGAACTCGCAGGAAGGAGCCTCCAAACCACTCTCCCTGATGACAGCCTTGGTCTTTCCAAACCACTCAGCACAAGGCAGCCGGGAGCAGCCTCCTCAAAGGTTAAGCTGATCTGTTCTCTCTCTTGCTCAACACTTTTTATCTGCTTGTGATTGCTCTTAAGATAAAGTCCTGGCTGTCACAGGTCCTAATCTTAGCTGAACTCAACACTAAACATAGCCTCCTCCATCTTTCACAATCTGGCCTTACAGAACTATTTTCACTTCCTTGTGGGGGTTCCACACTCTTGCCTTCTGGGCTCTGCATCTGACGTTCACTCTTGCCCTACCTCTGCAGTTGTTACCACCTGCTATCAGTTGATAGGCCATTTCTTCTGGGAAGGTTTCCTTAACCCTTGTTGTATACCGTCCATGTAATCCACAGTTTCAGGTATTTCTTCTGTTAGACTACTGATCACACCTATTGCATTCTGAAGACCCCCCATAGATGGTTACGGACAGGGACTGAGCCTCTCTTGTTTATCACTGTATGTCAACCACGTTTCTCAACTGGGATAGGGGAGGACAGCCATTACCTGGGCTGCAGTAGCTGTGGTAGGGAGCCACTAATACTGATGGCAATATGTCCTTTTCCTTAGGAATGTCACCAAATAATGGTGTGGATTACTGCTCACTCCTCTTCCATGACACGTGACACTGGTAGGTCTGCAACAAATATTTTTGAATGAATGACTAAATAAATGCTAGGATGTTCGTCGACACTGCCTACTGGTAATTTGTGATTACAAAAAATTAGAGCAATGCCTCTCCCTTCTGTAGATTTTTAAATTCCAGCTTGAGAGGGTAGATTAAGCTTGCCTTACCTTCAAGGTTTATATGAAACGTGTTAACTACATGAAGCAGGTGCTCTATTTAAAAGAATCAAGTGACTTGATTCTTTTAAATAGAGCATCCTTTAAATAAATAAATAAGGAGGGCTCCTTCAATATTAAAAAAAAGAATAAATATCTGCCTTAAATACTGATACTCCAAATTGTGATTTTAAAAACCACTAAAAATAAATTAAATAAAAATGTCTTATGAAGTGGATGATCATAGAAGTTATTGCAGAACCAGCGTCCCTGTAGTAGATAAAATGCATGTAATTAAAATATCATTAAAATGATAAGCTTATAAAATCTGTGATATGACCCAGTTCTAAGGAAAATCAGAAGGATACAGCCTAAAATATTCCAGTGAAACCTTGAGGCAGAGATTTAAGATAATTGGTTTTCTTTTAAATAAGGGATCCTGTCTCAAAACCTTTTTTTTATGATTGTCCTCAATATATCCTATATACTTCATGTGTGACTATTATCATTGTTACAGTTCTTTGTTAAGAAACCTATTTTACTCCAATTCTATTCACTGTAATTTTCTTAGTAACAGGCTGCTCTCTTTTTCTCTTAAAAACTATTAAAATGTCATTCACATCACATTCTAGATGTGGATCCAGCTATTCCCAATAACTATGCAAAAAACATAATCACCATAATTACTGTTGACATCTAATTAACATTCAGCTTCCTTTCTACAGCATCTACAACTGGACAAACCATCTATTCCAGGATAAAAGCTTATGCTGTTGCCTTTTTTTGAAAAAATAAAACCAACCAGGATGCTATGCATCTCAGCTCAGTGTTTTTGTTCTCTCTGTAAATGGTGGTTGGGGGCTTCCCTGGTGGTGCAGTGGTTGAGAACCTGCCTGCCTATGCAGGGGACACGGGTTCGAGCCCTGGTCTGGGAAGATCCCACATGCCGTGGAGCAACTAGGCCCATGAGCCACAACTACTGAGCCTGCACGTCTGGAGCCTGTGCTCCGCAACAAGAGAGGACGCTATAGTGAGAGGCCCGTGCACCATGATGAAGAGTGGCCCCCGCTTGCCGCAACTAGAGAAAGCCTTCGCACAGAAATGAAGACCCAACACAACCAAAAATAAATAAATAAATAAATTTTTAAAAAATGGTGGTTGAAGGTAGGACAGCTATCATGAATACCTTTCTAAATATTACCAACTGATAAATTGGACCTGGTCATACGAAATTAAATCCATCCAATGGCTTATGGGATGGCTGAAGTTAAGCTGCAGTGTGAGAGTTGTGCTCCATTAAGGATGACTCCCAGAGTTTGCTAATGATGGTCTTTTGATGAGGTCTTCCTTGATCATCTTCCTTTCTATCCAGCTTTACTTCATCCCTTGCCACCCTCTTCTTTGTTCTCTCCACATAATCCATCTGGACTCCTTCTAGCTTCCAACATCATGTTCTCTCTCACCTCTGTGACATCAACCATGCTACTCCTCTGTCTTCCTCCATTAGTGCAATGGTTCAGGGTGCGGCTCTAATATGAGAACATTCGGTTTCATATCTCAGCTCTCCATACCATGAGTAGCATGACTTTGGGCAAGTTAGCTTAGCATCTGGGTACCTATTTGGTTTTCTCATTTGCTAAATGGCGATGGTATCCAACAAAGGTACCCACTTCGTGGGGTTACTGCGAGGATTAAATGGGTTAATATATATATTCTAGAATATATATATAGCTGTTTACTGTTTTAGTCTTTACTCCTGGCCAAAGCCTTCTGGTCTCATATTATATTATTAGACAGTTTCGATCTCCAAGCTCTGTGCTCACTCCCACGGCACCCTGTACTTCCACATTGGCAATACCATCACACCTGTAGTGACCATGTCAAGCACAGTATGCTGTACTCATTTGTACAACACAGATTGTTTGAGCTGCCACTCAGTGCCAGGCACAAGGAATACAGCAATGAATGAAAAAGATAAGGTCCTTGCCCCAGTGGGGCTCACACTCTAGTGAGTGTTTGGAAATAGGAAATAAGTATGTGCTCAAACTAAGAAAACAAATTCAGAGGTTAAATATTGTGGTAAAAAAAAAAAAACAACAGTATAATGTGATAAGGCATGATTGAGGGATGCACTATTTTTGGTTGGGTGGTCTCTGAAAAAGTGACATTTGAACTGAGCCCTGTTTGATCAAAAAGAACTAGCCATATGCAGATCTGTGAGAAGAGAGGTCCAGGCAGAGGAAACAACTAAAGCAAAGGCTTGAAGGTGGGACTGACCTTAGACTTGTGGCCCTACTTGATTTCCTCTCCTTCAGTGAACGCACAGTCCACACCCCACCCACTCCCTCCATCTTGAAGTTATCAGGATGGGAGGGAGCCTCCCCAGCTCTACCCACAAACAGAATAGCCCTTTCTCCTGTTAGGGGCAAGCTGCCAGAGGGGTTAATGTAGAAAAAAATGATGAAAGGGCAGAGTTTCTAGAATCCTTCAGTGCTCTGATCATCATGGACAGACATGTTACAAAATACTTTTTCATTTTTGAGATGGGAACTGGAATTCATGTTGGAATTCAGTCCTGTGATTTTTATCATCTAGAGCAGTGGTTTTCAACTGAGGGAGATTCTGCACCCTTTCAACACCCCAGGAAACTTGACAATAAGCGAAGACATGTTTGATTGTCACAACTTAGTGGGGAGCGCTACTGGTGTCCAGAGGATAAGTTGCTAAGCATCTGATAATGCACAGGACGGACCCTACAACAAAGAATTATTTGGCCCCAAATGCCAATATTACCTGAGCTAGAAAGTGGTCTTCTTCAAACCCCTTTTGCTACTTCTACCTGCATCTTTAACTAGAGCAGCAGGGGCTCCTTCATCTGCAATAGTCCTCTTTCTTCATGAGTAGACAGGCTTGAATATATGAAATCAAGGATGAACAGTAGGGGCCTCTTTGGAATCTGGAATCTCTTCTTCATCAGCATCATAATGAAACCTTCTGTGTGTATTACATCTAGTTCTTGTGCCCTGACCTTGCCTCTGCCATTGGTCACTCTACTGCTAATTTTGCTTTCTTCTGGACAATCTCAGAGGATCTTCCATCACAGTATATCACGCCACTCTGTCTTGCTGGAGCTCTTACACACATTACCCTATTCCTTTTCCTCAGGGCATATCAAGGGAGTCTAAGCCTACTTCACATGACATTTCCTCCTTTTGTGTTTATTTTTTGATTTCTCTGCTTCCACTTCCCCTTCCTTTAGCATTTTATTTTGAGAAATAACTCAAATATTTTGGGGGGGGGGATTACCTTATTTTATTTTGGGGAGCTACCTCTCCTGCATTTTGCTCGATTCAATGATCTCTTAATCTAGTACCTGCCTGTGGGGCTTTAAAATATGTCCAGATTCTTTGACAAACCTACTTTTGAATGGTCGAGTGGAATACTCCTCCCCTTAAGTGGGGGCTAAACTTAGAGACTCTTTTCAAAGGAATAGAATGTTGCAACAGTCATGGTGGGCGACTTTCCAATCCATCACCAAGAAGGTATTGGGGTCCCCTCTTTGAGCTCTCTCTTGGGAACTTCTTGCTGTGGGGAAGGCCAGCTGCCAGGGTTGTGAGGACACATGAGCAGGGAAGTCCGTGTGACAAGGAAATGAGGTGTTCTGCCAACAGACAGCTCCAGCTCACCATCCATGTGAGTAAGCTATCTTGGAAGTAAACCACCCAGCCCTTCAGGTAGTTGTAGCCCTGGCTGACATCTTTTTTTTTTTTTCCTGGCTGACATCTTAACTGTGGCTTCATGTAAAACCCCAAGTCAGATCCTTTCAACTAAGCTGCTTCTGGATGCCTGACCCACAGAAATTATTTGAGATAATAAAAACTTACTATTATTTTGAGCCTTTAAGTTTGGGTTAATTTGCTATGCAGTGACGGATAATTAATCCACTGTATCTCATTGAGAAAACAGGCTATTGCTGTGTAAGAGCCCCCAGATCTTGTTTGCATATACATATCAGCATTCTTTTCCTCACACATCTACCAGGTCAGGTGGGATGGCTTGGTTGATCTTGGCTGAGCTCACTCACTTCTCTACAGAATTTATTGGGGGTTGGCTCAGCTATATGGCTCTGCTTCCAGTGACTCTCACGTCCATTGAACAATAACAGCATTGCCTTCTCACAGAAGTAGCAGAGGCACAAAAGAACAAGCAGAAATATGGGAAACCTTTCAAGGCCTAGACTAGGAATTGACATGTCACTTCTACCTCTTTTGATTGGACAAAGCAACCTACATAGCTGAATACAAAGTCAAGACACAAAAAATATATAATTTAGTGAAATGAACTACAAAGGCACGTGGCAATGACTGTGGATGTATAATTCTGTTACTTGGGAGGAGGTAAAGTGTTTGCATGATAATCTAGTCTACCACAGCCAGATCCTCGATGCACTAGGCATTGTGACCTAAGCTGATCTAATCAGACAGTTTCCGCATGGGTTCTGCATCTCAGACTGAATGGTTCAAGGTTGGAGAAACTTTCTCCAACATCTTGCATCTCATTTGTTCTAGCTGTCGGTCCTGGTGAGCTTTTCCTACCATAAAAGCAGTCATGTGTTCCTGCTTCCTCGCCTAAGAAATGTCTTCGTTTCTGCCTATTTCCCAGCCTGGGTCTTGTTCAAACATTCCTCGTGGGATGTGTTCTTTTTATTTATTTATGTATTTATTTTATTTATTTTTGCTGCGATGGGTCTTCATTGATGCACACAGGCTTTCTCTAGTTGTGATGAGCGGGGGTTACTCTTCATTGTGGTGTGTGGTCTTCTCATTGTGGTGGCTTCTCTTGTTGCGGAGCACGGGCTCCAGGCACGTAGGCCTTAGTAGTTGTGGCTCGCGGGCTCTAGAGCGCAGGCTCAGTAGTTGTGGTGCACGGGCTTAGTTGCTCTGCGGCATGTGGGATCTTCCCAGACCAGGGCTTGAACCCATGTCCCCTGCATTGGCAGGTGGATTCTTAACCACTGCGCCACCAGGGAAGCCCCGTGGGATGTGTTCTTCATTCCTGCCTCATTTAATTGTCATCACCTGATAGATCCCTCTGAAAGAATACTCTCAAGTGGTCAGATTCAAATACAGTTCTTCGTGCATGTTTGAAGCAGCAGAGAGTAAAGAGAGCATATCTCTTTGTCATAGAGACCAGGCTTTTGTTAACAGAGCCCAAGATGCCATTTGCTTTTACTGATCACTCAAAAATCTTTTTATAAATTGTAAAACAGTTATACTCCAATAAAAATGTTTAAAAAATTTAAAAAAGAAATCTCTATAAAGTAAGCATTAAAAATAAAAATCACTATGCACAACAACAACAACAAAAATCTTTTTATAAGGCACTGCTCCTAAGACGCTTCCCCCATACTCTATTTACGCAGTCAAATTTGTCACCGCTTGAAATGAAGAGTCCTTCCTTCCTTTGGCAACTGACTTCATTTACAGACAGCGAAGAACAATCAAACTTGGGCTAAGTCACGCTCCCAAGAGCCAAATTGGTTACTTGATCATTTTGTATCTTAGGTTCTTCTAAGAAAGCTTTCATCCTCCTCTTCATTAAACCCTCTTAGAACAGTGAAAAGCTTCTCCCTCCTCTGTCCATCTCCAAGGATAATTGGAAATTCTGTTTTTTTTTAATGTTATGAGTATGTTACATACCCACAAATGATTTCTTTGCCAAAGCTACCGGAATGCGTATCTCAGTGTCATTTTTTACTTACTTCAAAGACAATTCTTTGGACACAGGAAAGAAGGGAATTAATATCTCTTGAACATTGGTCATGGGCTTTATTACTTTTTTTTTTTTTTGAGGAAGCATTCATCTTCCTCAGAAGAGAAAAGGGTTTTTGTAAAGAAGATAACTGACTTGGCCAACATTCTATGGCTAGTCCATGGCAGAGCATGGATTGAAATCTAAGTCTGCCTAATTCCCAAGTTGACAGCCTTTTTTCTACACCATGCTCAATGGCCTAATATTGACCTGGCTTCTGACATAAAAAATCTTCAGAACTAGTAAGACCTTAGGATTTGCTGAAAGCCATGAATTCCTAACTGTGACAATCTGGGTCCAAGAGTTCCTCAAACGTACCTCAGAAGCTGCCAGAAGAGGAGAATGGGGGAGTAATCGGAGGAGGGGAAAGAAAAGGAAGAAATAAGTGAAATGAAGGCCCAAGCACTTTGGGCCCCTCAGTTCTACTTCAACCAGAGTAGCTCGATTTCTGTCTGTTCCATACATCAGAGTTCCAAGTAAGAGTTTGTTAAAGGGTTCCACTGCATTAAAAAGTTTAAAAACTACCAATTTGAATCAACTCTCTCATTTTCTAGATCCATGACTCGAGAGAGGTTAAGTGGTGGGCTCCAGGCCTCAGTAAACACAGTGCCAAGACTACTCCCAGATACCTTGTCACCCAACAAAACACTTCCTCTTCTCTCCCTTCTTTAAAGCCTCTTAGAAAGAACCTACTCCACCATATTTTCATGTCAATGCCCTTAAGCCTTCAGACTGCTCCCTTATTCTATTACTAGAGAATCATAAGCAGAGAATTCTCACAGAAAACAAAATAAAACACAGGTATGAAATACTTAACTTTTACTGTTTGCCACTTTGTCAGATTTTGAGTACTGGTGGTCCCTGAGCTGGAGGGAGAACTCAGCCCCCCATCACAAATCTTTTCAAACCAAAGACCTGACAGCCCAGAGACTTAATCAGGAGTGTTCTTGATGTGTTAAGATGTTGTCAATCTGGGAATTGAAGATGTTGGTTGGAAAGAGGTGATACCTGAACTAATATTGTTTCTGAAAGGGAAGTTGATTTAAGGATGTCTCAGGAAGGAGTGATTGAAAACTTCTCCCACATCCTCTCCCTATAGACGTGGGATATTGACTAGCCCACAAAGTTGGTTTTATAATTTTCTTCCTAGGGTTTCTATAAAACCTGTTTTGTCAGAAAGGGAGCTCTCGAAGTTTCATTTTTAGACTAATAGCTTTTCTTGGAAGAAAGATCTTGAGGAGTCTTGTGATATGATGAATCACTGAACTGAAGGGCAGAGAGTCCTTTCATGGAGAGGGCATGCCAGCCTCAGAATTAATTAACTGTGGAGCTGACGTCATACAAGGGACTGTCCAATGTGCGGGTATAGTCACCCCAAGGGGGTACATACGCAGCCAGCAACAGCTGGTCTCTGTCTGGGCAGGAGTTCAACTGTAGATGGCTGGTTATGCTTGAGTGGTTATTATTAGGTTATTCTTAAGTAATAGCTAACTTGATTAGGCTGCTTACTATGGGCTGGGAATGCTCTCAATGCTTTCCATGTTTTCACTCATTAAATCCTTAAAAAGAATGAGGAAATTGGATATTGAATAGGAGAGATGCTCACCTTTACAACTAAGAAACATTTTTTTTTAACCCCAAGGGATGATTTTGTACCCACTAAATAAGAAAAAGAGAAGATAGAAAGAAAATTTGAAGTACAATATCCAATGCAGATAAAGTTATAGTGATAACGTTAAATACATTAAAAAGATAATGTACAGATAATATATATATAATATAATATATATAATATATAATGTCTATACATGCAATACTTGGTATATATTAAACATTCAATACTTGTTTATCTGTTATTGCTAGTTCATACTACTATTACTTCACATGTAATGGAGAGATAACACTTATGAGCTGTGGGACCTTAGGGAACTTGACTAGTCTATCTGATTCTCTGAATCTCATCACCTCCATCCAGAAATAGGCATAATTATAGTACCTACGACACAGGGTTGGTGGGAGGTTCAGAAAAGATGTGTGTGTAAAGTGCTTAGCACAGTGCCTAACACACAACAACGACTCAACAAGCAGAAGCTAGTTGTTTTGTTACGGTTATTATTATTATTGCAGATATTTTGCCAGCAGCACTGAAAATGTGTGCCACCCTTCTGGAAAAACACTAGGATAAATTCACATACTAAGAGTCATAAAGAGGCTATTTCTACTTCTGGAAATTTATTATAAGGAAATAATTTAACAGAGTAAAGAAGCAACATGTAAATTGCCTTTGGTAGCATTATCTTCAATAATCTTGTGGTTTAGGCAAAAAAGGATGGACATCCAACACAACTCTCTGAACAACATGGAAAATGGAGCCAGAAACCAGCAACCAGTATGATTTTCCCTTCAAGCATCAAAACTGTTTAATAATCAGTAGTCAAGCCCTGAAGCAAGTCTGATTTAAACCTATTATTACCCACCATGTGTGGGTTATAATAGTGCACTGCTTTTCATATGGTGGTATAAACTAGTAGATTCATATCCTGATAAGTGTGCCTATTTAAACTGTAGATTTTTGCAAATAAACTTTGCCCCATAAATATGAGATAATTGTAAACTTTATCTGATGCTAAAGCTCAGAACTGCTTTAGCGGTTAATATTGGCTTTTGGCTAAAGCACTGTTTAAAGCATGATTACTTAAGACATTTTTATTTCTTTGAACATATTTCTATTCTCTCAGAGGTAAAATCCTGGAGAATTGACTCTGAACAGAATGAGACTTGGTATTTCAGCTTTCTTTGGTTAGATACTGGCAGTGTTGCCTATTGTAATTCAACATACTGACTGCCCACGGAAATCTGGGGAGCATTTCCTCTTTAGAAGAAAGCTGAATGGCTCCTTTGATCCAAAAAGGTTGCAAATGGTTTGCTTTAAAGGTAAGAGATTTCACCATGATTAAAAAAAAATGTGGATGCAATTGCCCAATTTTTAAGAAAGCAAGAACAAAAGTAGTACACGTAGAATCTCATTCAATAATGTCCTCAGGGAGCAAACCAGGAGATCCTCAATGTGTATGCAGTTTTCCAGTTTTTCTAGTAATAATCCCTTGGACAGAGTCAAAACAAGATTTAATTTAGACCAAATTCTGGGTTAGAATGAGTAGAGTTAAAAGCTAGACTCCGGGCTTCCCTGGTGGTGCAGTGGTTGAGAGTCCGCCTGCCGATGCAGGGGATGCGGGTTCGTGCCCCGGTCCCGGAAGATCCCACATGCCGCGGAGCGGCTGGGCCCGTGAGCCATGGCCGCTGAGCCTGCACGTCCGGAGCCTGTGCTCCGCAACGGGAGAGGCCACAGCAGTGAGAGGCCCGCGTACCATAAAACAAAACAAAACGAAACAAAAACTAGACTCCAACATCAAATTAAACAAAAAGGAAGAACAAGCAGAAAATAGAATTACAAAATGTGTCACAGGTAAGGAGAAAGGCTAAGAGAGCTTTACAAGACTTGTTCAAGGTCACTTGAGACTTGTTCCAAAGCTCATATGATCACCAAGCATATATTTATTTTTTACCTACTATGTGATAGTGCTATGATCTGGGGAAAAGTATTGGCTAAGATTAAACACAATCCTGACCTTGGGGAGATTACATTCTGATGAGAGAAACAGATATAAAAAATAATGATTAGTCAAATAATTAATTAGCATTATGCCAGATGCAATGAAGGAAAAGCACACAGTGTCTTGAAGGAGTATACCAAGAGACCTGATCTGATCTGGGAGGTCAAAAAAGATTTCCCTGAGGAGGAGACATTTATGTAAGGACACAAAGTATGAAAAGGAAAATTTTATTTATATACACTTTTAGATAGGTGTTAAAATTTTGCCTACTTAGAAAGGATTTATAATATGTGTAAAACAGACAAAAAATAGGAGCCATAAAATGTAAAGAACTTTCACAAATCAATGAAAAAAAGAAAATGTTCTGTAGACAAATAAACAAAGGCTATGAAATGAAAAGCTCTCCATCACCAAGGAGATGGCAATGGCATACCATTTATTATTCATTAAATTAGCAAACATAAAGAAATACGTCAATATTTCCATGAAAATGTGGGGGAATAGTCACTCTCTAACACTGATGAAAGGAGTAAATATAAAATGTGCAGCCACTTCGGAGACTTGTATACTCTGTGACCCAATAACTGTACTTACTATTTACCTTAGGAAAACACTCACATAACATGCAGAAGGAAACATGCATGAGACTATTAATTGTAGCCTTATCTATATTACAGAGAAAGAAAGAAAGAAAGAAAGAAAGAAAGAAAGAAAGAAAGAAAGAAAGAAAGAAAGAGAGAAAGAGAGAAAGAAAGAAAGAAAAAGAAAAGGAAGGAAGGAAGGGAGAAAAGAAAGAAAGAAAGAAAGGAAGGAAGGAAGAAAGGGAGACAGAGAGAGGGAGGAAGGAAAGAAGGAAGGAAGGAAGGGAGGAAGGAAGCTATTTAACAGTAAGAAGAGGGATAAAATAAATGTTGGTGTATTTGATCCTGTTCAAAATCACACAGCTTTTCCAATGAATGGTTTATGTCTCTATGTAACAAAATAATAAATGTCCAAGCATATTTCCAATGATTTATAGTTGAGTCCAGCTGCAGAACAATGCATACAGGATGATATCATTTATGCTAAAGATTCCCACCCATACCATTTAGTTTTCCAGGGCTATATACATATAGAAAAGCATAAAAAATGTCTAGAATCAAAATAGACTCACTACAGTGCTTGCCTCTGAGGAAGGAGGCCAGACGGGAAGTGGGGTGTGCATCAAAAAAAGCTGGAGACTTACCTACGCTATTTTAATATAGTATTTTTCCCAAGAATAATTCATTCATACATTACTTGTGTTAAGAAAAGCTAATAAAAAGAAAAGGTTGCTTACTGAGTGACAGCATTAAGAAAATGGAGGCCTCGTTCATTATCACTTTACAGAAAAAGTAGAGTTTCCACTTGGGCGGGATATTACGGCTGAACCATCAGGCACCTGAGGTATAAGTGAATTCCTGGGATGATGATGAATAATTACCACTTTCCATTGTTCAGCACTTTGCAGTTTTCAAAGTTCTTCCCCCATACATTACCTCCCCGGAGTCTCACAGCAGCCTTATAAGGATGCAGCTCTATTCCCCAGATGATGCTCAAGACCACAGGGAAGACAACAGATTTCCAAAAGTCCATAAACAGACACACACAGCCACACAATGCCATTTCCTCGAGGATCACGAAGAGCCTTATTTTAGGGGTCCTCCTGTGTATATGGTCATCCCTCTGGTTGGGCAAATGTGGGATGGAAAACAGTAATTTGGAGAGTTTGTGTACAATATGTAACCTGAGAGTCTATTTGATTTTTGCCTCTGAAACCAGAGAGCAGTATCATTTCTGAAAACTTGACTCTTACTGCCTGGAATGAGGCAATCTAATATTCCACTCTGAGTATACTAATGTGAGACCTTGAAGGAGGGATGTGCGGTGCCATTACTGGGACTGATTCTTGTGTCTTCTCTGCTCCATGATAAATGTATCATTACACAAATATTAATTATCGATAGGGCATTTTAGTTAGGCAATAGAGTTGCTAGTCCTAATGGAGCTGGAGATGACTGATAACATAAGCTCACACTTAGAAGGTTCTGCTCAACCCTCACATCTGAGAAGAGGCAGCACAGCTTAGGGAGGAGCAGTAGACAGTCATCAAGGACCACCAAAGTTGGGCATACTTGAACTATTATTTTGCCTCTGTTATTTTTTAGCCATGAGACTTTGGGTACATACACAGTCTCCTCATCTGTCAAATGGGGTTAGCAGAAGAGTTCAAGCAGACTCTGAACCCATTCATCTGGGTTCACACCTCAGCTCTGCCACTATCTTCCTGTGATCTCCAACGAGCTACTTAATAATTTTTTTTTTGCCTCATTTTTCTCATCTTTAGGAGAGGTAATAATTGTACCCACCTCATAAGGTTGTTGTGAGAATTAAGCCAGTATGTATTTATACACACACATACACACCCACAAACACAAAGACATACCTAATGTGTGTGTGGCACATAAATGCTCCTATGTGTTAGCAATTATTATGATTGCCCTAATATAGTATACAGCACATAGTAAGTCCTCAACTAATGGTAGTGGGTGCTAATGGTGCTATTGATACTACTGACCTTCAGAAAGACAATTCTTCAAATTCAGATAAACATGAGGCCGGATTCCTCGATCCAGGGAGAGGTGCAAAGTGGTACTCAGTAGACTCCTGTTACCTGAATGACTAACAGATACAAATGTCCTCAGGAAGCCAAAATAAATGCCTATATGAAACGGAGAGTCACAAAGACACACTGGTGCCAGTTTTACGGACTTGCCAAGTCACAATGAGGCAGAGTCTGCAGCGGCCTAGGGCGGGCCCCAGGGAGGGACTGGAAGGATAGGTGGCAGGTAGGAGTCCACCAGCCCATTTTCAAGCCTGGCTAGAATGCTCAGTAGAGATGGAGAGGATTCTAGAAGATCCATCACCGATGTTTTCCCCCCATAAACAGGCCAAAAGCTTATTATTAGAAGCAGCTGGGTTGTGATGAAATTCAGTATATCTAATTTTAATGATAATTAATTAATCCATTCAAAAAATATTGAGGACTTACTATGGCCCAGCACTACCCTTGGCATTGAGCATGCATCTGGGAGCACAGGAGATATGATCCCGAGCTTCATGGGCTCACAGTCTATGGGGAAACACAGGAAAGAGGGCAGAGGGTTCTGGAGCAGCACAGCGAACTGTGGAGGCATCAGGAAACCCAGGGAGCACGGAGAACTTCCAAGGAGAAGGAGGGCTTGGGTGAGTAGCTGGGAGAAGTTAGAGATGAGCATTCCAGGCAGAGCAAATGCTATGAGAGAAGCTGTTGGGGAAAGGTGCGTTTTTAAAAGAATTAAAGAAGAAAATCAGGCTGGAGCCAGAGGATCACTAGGAATGTGTGAAAGGATGAAGACTTCGAGGTCTAGGGCATTAAAACGTTTTGCCCAAGTTCACACAAGGGGATGCTTGCCCACGACTGTCTGACCGCTACACTGCTCTAGTTCCTCTGACATGGTGCTGTTGGCATTATATTCCCAGGATGGCAAAAGAGATACACGTCCTCAGAAAGCAATCATCAATGACACTGTATCCTCTTTCAGAGATCGGCCCAGATCCCCTTCTTTCAGGTGTAAAGTCTCATTTATCTCTAACCTTTCAGTCACTCACATCAAAACCCATCACACTTGAATTTCATAGTCATTCATCCCTTTCTGGGTTTCCTGCCTTTGAGGTATTTAACAGCCACCTGGGTACCATTTAGAGAACGTATTCTTGCTACTCTGATTTGTTAAATGCACCATCAAGAGAAAGGCCTGACTGAAATTCTATCTACTTCTGTTCAATCTTTTGACTAAGATTCAAAATTGGGCTGCAAAACCTATTTGTTGATCATGATCTTTAGAGAGAGAACTATTTCCCTGTTGCCAATTTGTGTGCAGGGTGGAAAATGCTGAGATATCACATGTTTTTCTCTTCATGGTGCTAGGACAACGTTAACTATCCTATGAAAAGATGGATGTCATTAGTGCTTGGTCCAATTTAAAGGCTTTTCATAGGTTCCTAATGGAAAGTGAGATAATACTGTGGAAACAGAACAGAACCCAGAGTGTGCTTGCTATTAACTGTAATGATAGTTCTTAATTAGTGAGCACCCCCTATGTTTCAAAGAGCTTTTATGTACACATCAACAACTATCATAACACCAATCCTGCCAAATCAGAATTATCAGCCCCATTTTACATACGAGAACAGTGAGGGGAAAAGAATGGAAGTAATCTGCCAAATAAAAGTGGCAGAGGTGTAATTTTCACTTTGGTATGAAAGGATGGTAGAGGTTAGGTGTTTATCTGACTGGCATCCATATACCCCATACATCACAGCCAAAGAGCATCAGTCCCACACAGTTGGCTGGAACCATTGACAGGGGAGACACTCTTTCTGTTCCGTACTTAAACTGGGATGATGTACGCGCACGGTCATCAATAGCCATCTTAGAGGGAGCCTGCCTGAGAATGGAGCCAACCTGATAACATCATTTGGACTGGGCCCCAGTCATGGTGAGACTCACAATTTTCTCTTTCCTCTCTTTTTTATGCTTAAGATCTGCTTTGTGTATTTGGAGCCCCCCCCAAAATTCTGTCTGGAGTCCAAACTCACACTCCATCCATTGAACGCCATGTTTCTCCATGTGCTATGCACAAGGGGAGCTCAATGAAACATATTCTTTTATTCCTAATTTCTCTCACAGCAGTTCCAAAGATACCACCACTCTTACTCTTGCTGATCATAATTTGATAAAAACAAAAGCCCGGTTGTAGCCAAAATTCTAAATCTCCTCATACAAAGGCTAAAAAGGTCTAATTTCAGAGATCAGGACCACTGTTTTTTTTAAATATAATAAAAACCATTTCTCCCTACCCCTTTTGTTCTACGTATGGAAATTTGTATTGTGTGAGCAGGTATCAATTAATAACTTTGGGAATCTAATATTAAATTTCTGGGTATAAATCTAATAACTCCCTGGACCTCAAGGGGCTCCGTCTCTGCACAGCCATTGTTTAAATGTACCATTAAAAGAGATATCTATACAGCTTGAAAAGTAACTCCAGATTTTACTTGATTAAATGGCATCCAGTTCATAATTCACAGTATGGTGGATGCTGTGATATGCCACCCAGATAGCCCTTCAGGAAGAAGGGACCTATCAACCCAAGCTGCGGGTCATGCCGCCAGCAGACAGCACCCAGCTGGCAGCCCCTTCAGGGATGGCTTCAGATGAAGAGGGCCGCCTTGCCCAGAGTCCTCTCCCCCTTTCCTGGGACAACCCACAGTCAATGGCTGACTGATGGGGGGACAGCTCTGAAGGGTCATCCTGCCTTCAGAACTCCTGCAGGCTCAGCTGAAGTCTTTCTCTGACTATACCGTGGCTCATCTTCTTCCTCTGCCCGATCCTGCTTCCTCTCCCCAGGTGTTGACTCAAGTCCTTGCAGATAAATGTCCTGAGTACTCATCTCTGACTCAGGGTCAACTTCCTGGGAAACTCAACCTTTCACACACAGCGATATACCCATCCCCAAGATGTTTCCCTCCCCTCGAGCTCTCACACCCACAGCGGCTTCGTACCTCTCATTTCAAACCCCCAGCTCCCTCCATAGACCCTGCCCCCTTTTTCCTGTTTCCCCCCGCTCCCCCTTCTGGCCCAGCTCTTTGATAAACTTGACCTCTTTGACTATGATTGTGTTCCTATATTCCTTCCCACTCTGTCTTTCTCTACCCACACTCCAAATTCTGAAGCTAGGTTAGTAAAGAGTAGTCTTTGGCTGGATGAGAAAGATTTAGGAGAATACATTCAAAGTTGTTCTAATCACACAGGATCACAGCAGTGCTAAAGTTCTCTTGACATAGTGGTAAACTTAAGTATGGAAAGAGGCAGGGGCTGCAGTGACATTTAGAGATCATTACGACGAACTTGGCAGTGGAAAATTCTAAAGGTTAAGAGACGTAAAGCCCATCTATGAGAGAATCACAGATTTGTACCCTTCCTTCCAAATATTTTGGCGCTCTACATTTTTACATTTATTTAAAAAGTAGTGATTGAAAAAAAAATACCACTGTCTACTTGGATACAAGGTAGTACATGGATGTAATGAAAATTGCAAAGATGGTATGCAAATAACTAAATGAGAGGAAACCCTCTCTTGTGGGGTTGTTGTGGGGATCAGGTCAAATCATTACGTGAGCATAACGCTGTGTGTGAGTGCAGACATTTGCTTTGCTCTATGAAACATCGCACGATCTATTAAAGGATAGTCTCTATTTAGAGAGATGGCAGTTCTTCTAAGAGGACTACCAGGCCAGATACAACCTGACCCCAGAGAAATGGGATTCTTGAGGGGCAAGACCATTTGTTTTGAAAAATCCTAATTATCTGGAAAGAAGAGCCGAGGCCAGTTGGCAGGGTCCCCACTGTCTTGTCGAGGTTCTCCTGTGGCCCGAGGCTCACCATGAGCCGCGGATGCAGAAGCGTTCTCCGGCACAGCCTGATGTGCTGACCTCGGGCAGCACCACGCTGCGTTCCGCAGGACCAGCCCCCTGCGCCCAGCAGGTTGATGCTGGCTGGCTGTACTGCCACCTCCCTTAGGGGTGAGCCCAGGTCAGTCACCCGCAACAAAGGCTCATCGGAACACAGTGAGTCACAGTCAGATTTGCATGTTAAGAAAAAAAAAAAAAAAGAAAAGAAAAAGAAAAAAGGAAGTAAATATAATCCAACTCTGCTCTTACTCTCATAGAAGATAATTACAGCCAAACAAGAAAATTAAATGTCAAAGTGCCAGACTATATTATAATTAAACAACACAAAGCATGTTTCAGGAACATTACGAATGCCATAGAAAAGATTCAAACAAAGCCTGTTAACGAGAAAGGCGGACACCTTGTCATTACTCCGGAACTCAGCACTGCCCCATGCCTTCTAAGATGGCAGGCGGCAAAGGAACATGTGGACTCCTACAGGGGAGGAGAAGTTTATTTCTTTATTTTGGGGGTGAGACAATCAGGCTCAACAGCCAAGGCAGAAGCCATTGGGTCAATTAAAACAGGGTTCAAATGCCACTCAGCATAAGCACACTCTGTGCCTCCATTTCTTATCCATAAAATAAGGATGAATAACAGGCGGTTATGAGAAATGTGGGAAACCATCCACCAAGGAGCTTCATCTGTAACAAGTGCTCTGCATATGTTAGCTGTGTGCTACCACAATAATTAGTATGGACCATAGACCTGATGCATTACAGGGAGCCAGGAGGTGTTTAACAAGATGAAATTAAGGTTAATGACCTTCTAGCTAGTTACAATTCCCAAGATATAATTCAGCATTCATCGGGTATGCTCTTGATAGGGCGAACGTTTGGTCTTGAGTCTCTCAGCTTTGATAGTCTATGCAAGACTTTTAGCTCTGAGAGGTTAAGAACCATATTTGTTTTTTCTCCATAGAGTGACTTACATATAGCATGTGCTTCAAAAGAGTTGTTGACTGACTCCATCATTAAAAGAGCATTAAACAACATATCATGTATGTTTTCCCAAACTTGCAATAGAGGGTTTTCTCTTGGCCTCATAGAAAGTCTAAGCACATACTCCCAGTCCTCAGCCACTACCTCATTTGAAAACATTTTCTAGATAATTTTTGGAAAAATATAAATTAGTGGTAGCAGAGAGGAGAGCTAGAGGTGCTATTAATGTTATAGCCAAATTCTGAGTTTATGTTTCTTCAGTGTGAAGGGAAGAGTTCTAAAAGAAATTCCCAGTTTACTGAGTGATTTCATTTCCATGCTTCCATTTGATTTTGATGAACATTCTCAAAGAGTTTAAGCCAATGATCTTCAAATTGTGGGGCACATTCTTAGAATGAGAGGTGATATTAGGTGATTCACAATATTAAATGACATTGAACCACATTATCAAAAATTACTCCCTTTTCCATTATTTTTCAGTATTTCTTATTACACCCAGGAGAAAGTCTCAGTTTGGTGCTAGCACATCTTTAACACCTCCATAAAACTTATTAAATAACCTTCAAGAGAGGAAGGGAAGGAGAGAAGAAGGGAGAGAAGGCAATGGAAGGATGGGGGGAACATATGACTGTCACCTTCAAAGCAGTGAGTAGTATTTAGGAAGATATTAATAATACTTTCTTCATTGTAGTTACCTTCAGAGTTATCTACTCAAAGAAGGATATCAGGTACATACTGAGTAAATAATAATACTGGAGGTATCAGTATAATTCAAAAGAGGAAGTGGTTTTAGGTGAGTAAAGTTCATATTTGCATCAAGTCATAAAGCTGTAAATATGAAAGCTGGGGTCAGGGGGTCCTCTCAAATCTAAATCTTATGCTCTTCCCCATTTGCAGCAACATGGATGCAACTAGAGATTATCACACTAAGTGAAGTAAGTCAGAAAGAGAAGCACAAATACCATATGATATCACTTATAAGTGGAATCTAAAATATGACACAAGTAAACCTATCTATGAAACAGAAACAGACTCACAGACATAGAGAACAGACTTGTGGTTGCCAAGGGGGAGGGGGTTTGGGGAGGAATGGACTGGGAGACTGGGGTTAGCAGCTGTAAGCTATTATACACATAAAGGATAAACAACAAGGTCCTATGCTACAGCACAGGGAAATATATTCAGTATCCTATGATAAACCATGATGGAAAAGAATATTTAAAAAGGATGTATGTATATATATATATATATATTATATATATATATAAATGAATCACTTTATTGTATAGCAGAAATTAACACAACATTGTAAACCAACTCTACTTCAACTAAAAAATGTTTTAAAAAAATCTTGTGCTCTTTCCACCTCAAGAATGCCTTCTTAATTATTAAGTCATTTCAAGGACAAGTGTGAATAGAGGTTAAGAGTTCTCCTCTCTAGTTAGAAAGATCTGAAATTGAATCCAGTTTCAAAGCCAGTAGCTATGCTTCACTGGACAAGTTACTTAACACCTATAACCCTCAGTCTCTATTTTTTAGTAAAGGAGGTAATAATAGCACCTAACTCACAGGGTTGTTATGGTGTCTGAAAGAGAAAAATCAATATCAAGCATTTGGCACAGTCCACACACACAGGAACTCCATAAATTTCTATTAAAAAATACTGATTACATAGCTGGAGGCATCACACTTCCTTCTTCATACTATATTACAAACTGTGTTACAAAGCTACAGTCATTAAAACAGTATGGTACAGGGATAAAAACAGACACATATACTAATGGAACAGAATCAAGAATCCAGAAATAAACCCATGCATATACAGTCAACAAATCTTTGACAAGGGCATCAAGAACACACAATGAGGAAAGGATAGTCTCTTCAGTAAATGGTATTAGGGAAACTGGATACCCACATGCAAAGGAATGAAACTGGATTCCTATCTTCATATTAAAAAAACTTGACTCAAAATGGATTAAAAACTTAAATGTAAGACCTGAAATGGTAAAAATCCTAAAAGAAAACATAGGGAAAAACCAACTTGACATTGGTTTTGGCAGTGATATTTTTAGATATGATACCCAAAGCACAGGCAACAAAAACAAAAATAAACCAGTGGGACTACATCAAACTGAAAAGCACCTGCACAGCATAAGAAATAACCAACCAAATGAAAAACCAACCTAAGAAATGGGAGAAAATATTTGCAAACCATAAATATGAAAAGGCATTAACAATTAAAATATATAAGGAATTCCTACAACTCAATAGCAAAAAAACAAACAACCCAATTAAAAAATGGGCAAAGGACCTGAACACACATTTTCCAAAGAAGACATGCAAATGGCCAACAGGTACATGAAAAGGTTCTCTACATCACTAATCACCAGGGAAATGCAGATCAAAACCGCAATGACATGTCACCTCACATCTGTTAGGATGGATGTTACCAAAAAAGACAAGAGATAACAGGTTGGGTAGGATGCAGGGAAAAGAAAACCTTTGTACATTATGGATGGGAATGTAAATTGGCACAGCCATTATGGAAAACAGTATGGAGGCTCCTCAAGAAATTAAAAATAGAATTACCATATGATCCAGCAGCCTCACTTCTGGATGTATATCCAAAGAAAATGAAATCTCTATCTCAAAGAGATATCTGCACTCCAGTGTTCACTGTTCCATTATTATGGAACCAACCAAAGTATACATCAACATATGAATGAAGAAAATGTGATATATTCAAATACATATATATATATTTCACCTATATCTATAAAAGTCATATAATGAAATATTATTTATCCATATCAGAGAAGGAAATCCTGCCATTTGCATGAACCTGGAGGACATTATGCTAAGTAAAATGAGCGAGACACAAATAGGTAAATGCTGTGTGATTTCACTTACATATGGAATCTGAAAAAGTTGAACACATAAAACCAGAGAGTAGGGCTTCCCTGGTGGCGCAGTGGTTGAGAGTCCACCTGCCGATGCAAGGGACACGGGTTCGTGCCCCGGTCTGGGAAGATCCCACAGGCCGCAGAGCGGCTGGGCCCGTGAGCCATGACCACTGAGCCTGCGCATCTGGAGCCTGTGCTCTGCAAAAGGAGAGGCCACAACAGTGAGAGGCTCGCGTACCACAAAAAAACCCAAAAAAACCCAGAGAGTAGAATGGTGGTTTCCAGAGGCTCAGACATGGGCAAAATGGGGAGATGCTGGTCAAAGAGTACAAACTTCCAGTTATAAGATGAATGAGTTCTGGGGATCTAATGTACAGCATGGTGACTATAGTTAGTACTATATTGTGTACTTGAAATTCACTAAGAAAAGCTAACTGTGTGAGGTAATGGATGTGTTCATTAACTTGATTGTAGTAATCATTTCACAATACATATGTATTTAATTTAATACATATGTATTAAATCATCATGTATGACACTTTAAAAAATCACATGTACAACCTAAATATATACAATTTTTATTTGCCATTCTTACCTCAATAAACTGGAAAAAATACTGACTGAAAGGCTTAACATCAGAACTTTGCCAAATGCTTGAACATTCTAGCATTATAATGGGTGGTTATTTTTACCACCATGAACTGGTCTACCTTAGGACATACTGTTAATTTCCTTTCTAGGACAAACTCTAACCATGGATAAGGAATTCTAAGGCTTTTTCCTGAGACTGACTAGTTGAGATATAGGAAACTTGAAAACACGTTTTGGTCAGGCAAAGATAATGTCATAAACAGACTCTGGGGAAGAAAGGGAGGTAAGAAATTGACCTTAATTGAATCTCAACAAAGGATGCTCTATTTAGAAGTAAAATATACTATTTTGCAGGATGTAATTAGTATCCAACAAATTTTAGGAATGTTTAAGAAGCACTCACTCTGGGCTGCACTCTCCACTAGGTGCTGGGGATACAGAAATAAGAGAGACCCGGGCCCTGCCTTCACAGTGCTGCAATGAAATGTTCTCAGATTCTAGCCCTGAGGTCACACAATCTTCCCAGCACTCTTCGGGCAAAAGCATAGCCAGAAAGGAGCAACCGAGTAGGCATTAGGTAACTGGAGTTCAGATCCAGCACTGATTGCCTTCAAATCATGTGATGCTTTGGACAAGGCATTTTTCCTCTCTGGGTGTCCACATCAATACAACAATGTCATTGGTTGCTTAATCTGAGTATCACAAATATTAAGCATTTACCTAATGCTTCGTTATTATACATTTATTGTCATAGCTATATTTTACCATACAGTTCTTTACCTTTACATTCTTTATATTACTTCATGTTTTTATTTTAATACATTTATTTTTCCAAAAAAAAGCCTCTATCACTATCATAATTAAAAACTGGTATCTTATGACATACACGGAAGTCATCTGTAAAAAACAAACATTTTACTAAACTTTAGTGAAATTGTATTGACAGCTCTCCATTAAACTGTTTTAGAGGAGAAAGACAGGAAGCCAAGACGTGCTTCTTGGGATTGCAAGGAGGAGAGCTGTCACTACATACAGGCAGGAGTCCTACTAGGGTAACTAATGGCCTCTTGAGAGCTAGGCTGACTTATCTGCTTAATAAGTGTGGGAAGGATAAAGCAAAATCTTGGTTCAGATCCACTTCTATCTCTTGGAAGCTAATGAGTCTCATGCTAAGTTGTTTTCCCCAATTAACACTTCAATGGCTGCCATGTGCTTGTGACTCCTGGATTTTACGATCAATTTTGTTCAGAATGTCACTGGGTAAAAGGTGGGCTATTTTATCAGCACCAAAAGAGAACTGAACGTGAAAGTCACCAGAGAAAGTTGATAGGAAACTATATAATGGATGAGTAAAGCCCACAACTCCTTAGCACTCCGATAAATCTGTACTTCCCTGAAAGTTAAGAGACCCAGATGTTTAGCATCTCCTAGTGTGACAGTCACAGCACCATCTACAAAATATCTGTCTAAAGAATTAAACCCCAAACTAATCAAGTCTCTGGTTCTGTCAGCCTATGGAAATACAGGAAATAGGAGAACCTACTAAATGATACATAAAAATGCAATCAGCAATCCAGAATGTTGGAAATTCTTCAAAACAAACAAAAAAATAAAAACACTCCTTTTTCCAATAAATAAATGGCAGGAGAAAACCATCATTCAAAAAGAGTCATGTACCAAAATGTTCATTGCAGCTCTATTTACAATAGCCAGGACATGGAAGCAACCTAAGTGTCCATCAACAGATGAATGGAT
Source organism: Kogia breviceps (assembly GCF_026419965.1). Classification (NCBI taxonomy): domain Eukaryota; kingdom Metazoa; phylum Chordata; class Mammalia; order Artiodactyla; family Physeteridae; genus Kogia; species Kogia breviceps. Next base: position 26,704,410 of record NC_081319.1, read on the forward strand.
AAAGAAGATATGGCACATATATACAATGGAATATTAGTCAGCCATAAAAAGAAATGAAACTGAGTTATTTGTAGTGAGGTGGATGGACCTGGAGTCTGTCATACAGAGTGAAGTAAGTCAGAAGGAGAAAACAAATACCATATGCTAACACATATATATATGGAATCTAAAAAAAAAAAGGTCATGAAGAGCCTAGAGGTAGGACGGGAATAAAACACAGACCTACTAGAGCATGGACTTGAGGATATGGGGAGAGGGAAGGGTAAGCTGTGACAAAGTGAGAGAGTGGCATGGACATATATACACTACCAAACGTAGGGTGGATAGCTAGTGGGAAGCAGCCACATAGCACAGGGAGATCAGCTGGGTGCTTTGTGACCACCTAGAGGGGTGGGATTGGGAGGGTGGGAGGGATGGAGACGCAAGAGGGAGGGCATATGGGGATATATGTATATGTATAAGTGATTCACTTTGTTGTAAAGCAGAAACTCACACACCATTGTAAAGCACTTATACTCCAATAAATAATGTTAAATAAATAAATAAATAAATAGCAGGAGAAGGGGATGAAGTGAGAACATAAAAACCAGCCGAGGGGGAAGATGGGAGTAGGCATTGTTTCATTATTCCTCTTATTCCTCACGCAAAGTACAACTACAAACCCTGGAAAATATACAGAAAACAGACATAAGAAGACTCTGAAAGGGGGAAAGGAAAAGGCAGGCTGCTAGGGAGCTTGGAACTGAAGAAACAACATGGCAGTGAGTTCTCTGGGTTTGCTTTTTGCCTATTTTACCCCAGACACAGAGATGAAGAAACCAGCACCCTGAAAACACCAAGGGGGACAGACAAAAACGTCCCTACTCTGTTTAGACAAAGGGCCAGGAAAAGAGCAGAGTCTCTGTCGTCTGATGATGCTCCAAATCTCTGCTTTAACTGGCTTCCTCTGATACGGCTCTAGGAGGTGTGGGGGAGGAGAATGCTGCCTCATTATTGCCAGATGGGAGGAGAAGTCCAAGCTCCCCACCGGGCCTCCAATGACACCTAAGGAGCAGAGGGTTACTGGTTAGTGCTGGTGGGAGGGGGAAGTCCAGCCTCCACCTAGGTCTCTGATGATCCTCCCTGGCTTGGAACAGTACAAGTGTCGGGTTACTGCTCTCTCCACTGACAACAGGGGAGAGGGGCACAGGTGCATCACTGCTAAGCTTCTTCTGAGCCACTTCAGCTGCGATGGAAATCCAGGCTCCTTAGGTGGTTTTCTGGACCCTGCAGGGGGTAATGGGGCTTTGTTACTGCCCAGCAGGCAGGAAAGTCCCGGATACCTACACACCCTTCTCCCCTCACGTTGGTTGGGGGTGAGGAGTAGGTGGTTAGTGTTCCTCATTACAGCCCGGGCGAATTTGGAAGTCTAGCCTTCCCACTTGACCTTTGCTGGCTGGGGGGAAGGTGGGGTCCACAGCTGTTTTCAGTGGTGTTTGGTATAGAATAGCTAGTGTCTAAAAGTTTTCTGTCTTGCTGATTGAACAGAGACTCAAGGATTTGTGGGACTAAAACAAAAGATCTAACGCTCATGTCATTGGAGTCTCAGAAGGAGAGGAGAAAGAGGATAGAGCTGAAAAAGTGCTCCAGAGAATTATGGCTGAAAGTTTCTAAAATTTAGCAAGAGACATAAACTTGGGTGATCAGTGTATGAACATACTATTCTCTCTTTTGTTTGTGCTTGCAAAATTCCATAATAGTTTTTTTTTTTTTTTTTTCAGTACGCGGGCCTCTCACCGTTGTGGCCTCTCCCGTTGCAGAGCACAGGCTCCGGACGCGCAGGCTCAGCGGCCATGGCTCACGGGCCCAGCCGCTCCGCGGCACGTGGGCTCTTCCCGGACCGGGGTACGAACCCGCGTCCCCTGCATCGGCAGACGGACTCTCAACCACTGCGCCACCAGGGAAGCCCCATAATAGTTTTAAAGAGAGAAAGAATTTGACAGTGAATACCTTTTCCAGTCTATGATTTAATGTTATTTAATGCTATGACTTTGGGCAATGTAAAGTCACACAATGAAATACTGTATTAGATATCCAGTTATAATACTAATGTTATAAATATCTGTAATTTTATCTAAATACACATATGGAGTTATTCCTTGTTGAAAATAGTCTACTAGATTGTATCATTTTTCTTTATAAAATGTTTGATTTTGTGCTTATAGTAAATGTAATATGGATCCATAGATCAACTGTAAAGAATCATAACTTGAAGTTTTTATTCTTTACTTTCTGAACCAATACTAATGAGACTTTTTAGTGAAGTTGAGAGACTTTTTAGTGAAGTTGATCTGTTTAATATTTTGTGCCTATTTATTCTAACAGTCCAAGTTTCTTATTTTCCTCCAGTTTCCATTCTACTTGTTTATTAAAGATTCAACTTGGCAGTAAGGGTAAAAAAAATCACAAAACACTGAATATTCTGTATAATAACTGTACAGTGCTCTGCTTAGTAGAAAACCATATAATTAATGTTTTTGTTTAATAACATAAATTCCAGTTTTCTGGAGCATTGTGACTTCATGAAACAGGTTTTTAAAAGTATCTAAAACGTATCTCACTTGGTATGCTTCACCCTTGCTGTTTGATTCTTTAAAATTTTTTTTTTATCTTTTGTTTTTATAGTACCCTAAAACAAAGACTTTAACTCAAAGTATGTGATTTCATTAAAGATGATATGTTGGCATTACCTTACCGAAATCTGCTATTGTCCTGAAGCTATTTTATTGTACCTTTCCAGGCTGTCAGTTTCACTTAAACCTGATAATTATACTTATAAAATAAGACTTCTTTTCTTACCTGAAAGTGACTTCTAACATGGAGCAAGTTGCCCTTCAAACCTACAATTGTTAACTTTGTCTGTTTAAGCTTCAGGAAACTAGAGAACCATTGGCTAAAAAGCTGGAAGTAAAATGCCACATTGTGTAGAGAGATCTCAGTAAGAAAACATTTTTCTGGTGCTTAAATATTTATTTTTCATGTGCTCTTTGTGAAATAAATGTTTAAATCATTGACCAGCAGATGCTTTTCAAAAATGTTATCTCTATTATATAGCATCAGAATCTATAAACTCTATCAACATGTATTAATCCTGGTTTTTCTTTAACCTTTTTACTGACGATTTAGAAATGAACTATCACCTCAACTCATACAGAGCTAAGTAAGCTGAAGTTGGTAAAAGGGGATATTTAAGAGGGAATGGTAAGGAGGGAAATTAGTCAAAGGCATGACTTTGTGGAGACCACTAAAATGAGCATACAACACTGACAAGACTCTGCATCTAAGCATTTATTATGTGCCAGGAGCTGTGTTATGCACTAGGAATATAATAGCAAATAAGACAAGTAGGGTCTTTGTTTTTGTAAAGCTTACATTGTAGTGGAGGAAAGAGTCAATAAAGAAAGAAAGAAAGAAAGAATTTTTAGATAGTAACTAGTTGCATGAATCAAATATAAGGGAAGTGATAGAAAAAGAAGGGGGATGTATATAGCTACTTTAGATGAGATGATCAAGAAAGGTCACTCCCATAACTTGGTACCTGAGCTAAAGCCTGAATGAGGAGAAAGACCTCATCAAGGGAAGAAATGAAAGAGAAGGGGAGTGGTAGGCAGGGCATTGTTTTGGGCTGAAATTCAGCAAGTGCAAAGGCACTGGGGTGGGAAGTTTTACGTATTTACAGAAATAGAAAGAGGCTTGGTGAAGGGAGAATAGTGACTAAGGTAGAGAGAGGTGTATAATGAGGTAGAGGCAAAGAGGTCATATCATGTAGGACCATGTTACAGAGTCTATATTTTATCCTAAGTGTAAGGAGAAGCCATAAGAGGTTTCGCAGAGAAGTGATGTGAACTGATTCACACTATAACAAGATCATTCCTGAAGCTGTTAAGGGAAATGGATTTTAAGGGGTAAGAGTAGAAGAAGGTTCAGGTTAGAAGACTAATTCAGGGGAGGGGCAAGATAGGAGTAGGGGATTAGGAGGTACCAAATACTCTGTATAAAATAAATAAGCTACAAGGATATATTGTATAGCACAGAGAATATGGCCAATATTTTACAGTAACAATAAATGGTGTATAATCTATAAAAAATTTGAATCACAAAAAAATAAAAAAGAAGACTATTGCAGGACCCCTTTTGAAAGATGGTGATGGCTTGGACTAGGGTAGGAGTAGTGAAGACGGAGAGGAACAGCTGGATTTGAGATATGTCCACAAAGTGCTATTGACAGCACTTGCTGATGAATTTGAAAGGAAAGGGAGAGAAAAGGAAAGAAACCAAGGTTGACTCTTAGGTTTGGGGCTGTTTAGTTGGGTGGTTGGTGGTGCTATGTCCTGACAGAAGAAGAATTCTGGAGGAGCAGATTTTAAGGCGGAAACCAATGTTAATTTTTAGATGCCTTAAGACAACCAAGTAGACATGTCTGGTAGACCATTACATATTCAAGTCTGGAATTTCAAGGGCAGGTCAGGGCTGGTGATAGGAGTTTTGGACACACTGGCATCTAGATAATATTTTTTTAAAGCAGTACCCAATGAAATCACTATACTGACATTAAATATCATGTCAGGGTGACTGTGTAGAATAGAATTTAACTGTAAACCTAAGTCTTCAGGAAAACTGATGGTAGGCACTTCCATTTATACCAACTATAATCAAAATATCATGTAAGTGTAACTGAAAACCCTGCAGGACTTGGAGACTCAGGGTCTAAAAGTGCTTTAATCATACAATCAAAAATGAGATTATTTAAATTTTCATTCAATGATGTGGCTTGGAGGATATTTTCTGAGCTTCTGAATGTACTCTATTTATACAGGATTCTTCAACTCAGCACTAAATTTTTACAAGGTTCTCACTCATGAATTCAGAGCTCAACCTGATAGTACAAAATATAAAATTTGAAAATTTTCCCTTATTTTGAAACCCAAAATGTGCCAAAAGATCCCTCCTGCAGTTTTGCCTCTGACCTAGAAATTTCCAACTATGAACACAAATCATATAGAAAAAGCCATGTGGCATCGGTCCGCTTTCATCCCAGCATGAAATGGGCACATTTAAGTTCCAGGATAATATTTGGGATAAGTACAGATTTTGTTTTCAGATCTCTACAGAAGATTATGAAGTTCTATTAAAAGAAAGTGTCCAATAGATCCTTTATTAGTGTACTAGACAGCTTGTCAATATGGTTTTTTTTAAACTTCCCTAAAGGATGATCAAAAGATTAAAGAAATCCCAGATATACGCAGAGTCAATCCTTTCAGAACACTCTCAAGGGCCTGGTTTTTCTAAATGAAATCTTGCCAAATATTTTAAAATACCATGGTTCTCACCTTGGGCTAGATGTGGGGAAAGCTTCTCCCATAGGAAAGAGAACTCAGAGGATAAAGGAGGATTAACATATCCACTGTATGTTGACATCTACAAATGCACCACTCGTCTACACCACTCCTCCATCTCTCTAGCCACTTGCTGATTATGTGGGCGTTAACAAGCCAGAAAGAATGTGACTAATCCAAAGGACGAAGCCACACGAACCACTTTTGAATTTTATTCTCTGCTTCAGATAGGAAGATTCAAATAAGCTAATGTGAAGGAGTTCATCCACGACAAATCTCATGGGACAAGAAAAGGACGTGGACAAGCTCTGAGTTTCTGAATCTTTGGATACTGTGGGTGGGGAAGGAAAATCTGCTTAGTCTTCACCGGCCTGAATCAATCTCAGAATTTCATACAATGACGAAGAAACAAGAAGGGAGTCTAAAAAATGCTTTAAAGTGGTAAGTAAAATATAGTACTTGATGACTGAGAAATATCCCAATTACAAGCAAATTAAAAAAGGACATAGAAGGCCTTGAGAGCAATATCTCTCTCATTCACCTTCACACCAATAGATAGCAATTTATTAAATAACAACAGCCACAAAAAGGCAGCAGAATGGAAAAAGAGATCAGACTTCAGGGAGTTTGAACACCTGGCTCCAAATTTCAAAGGAATGGATGGGTGTGTTCAGTGGAAAAAGACAAGAATTGAAATGTTTTAAGAAAAGTAAATGGGCTTCCCTGGTGGCGCAGTGGTTGAGAGTCCGCCTGCCGATGCAAGGGACGCGGGTTCGTGCCCTGGTCCGGGAAGATCCCACATGCCGCGGAGCGGCTGGGCCCGTGAGCCGTGGCCGCTGAGCCTGCGCGTCCGGAGCCTGTGCTCTGCGACGGGAGAGGCCACAACAGTGAGAGGCCCGCGTACCACAAAAAGAAAAGTAAATGATCAAGAGATATCACATAGGTCAGGTTATTTGCCAATAAGTACTTAATTGCTTTAATTTCTCAACTTACTTTATACTGCTTCTGCATGTACAGTGATCTTTTCCAGTCTGTCCTCTTTGCACATTTACCCTTTTCTCCCCGCCTTGCAGACTGCCTTAGTCAGCTCTGGCGGCCAGAATACCATACACTGAGGATTTACACAACAGAAATTTACTTTCTCACAATTCTAGAGGCTCGAAGTCCAAGAGAATGTGTGAGGAGTGTTGGTTTCTCCCGAGGCCTCTCCCTGTGGCTTGCAGATGACTGTCCATCCTCTTGCTGCCTCATCACGTGCTCACCCACTGTGCACACACACCCTTGGCATCTTTCTCTTCTTGTAAGGACACCGGTCATATTGGGTTTGGACCCCATCCTAATGGCTCATCTTAATTCAATCAACAACTCTTGTTTTTTTTTGTTTGTTTTGCGGTATGCGGGCCTCTCACCGTTGTGGCCTCTCCCGTTGCGGAGCACAGGCTCCGGATGCGCAGGCTCAGCGGCCATGGCTCACGGGCCCAGCGGCTCCGCGGCACGTGGGATCCTCCCAGACCGGGGCACGAACCCGCGTCCCCTGCATCGGCAGGCGGACTCTCAACCACTGCGCCACCAGGGAAGCCCCCCAATCAACTCTTTGAAGAGCTTGCTTCCAAATACAGTTACATTCTGAGTTACTAGGGGTTGGGACATCAACACGTGAATTTGGAGGAACAAAAGTCAGCCCACAACACAGATCATAAGCACGGATGCTTTATTTCTTCCTAATCTTGAACATAACGGCATCCTCACATAAAACTTCCTTCTCAACTCTAATAAACCCCCCGGCTCAGGTCTGCTTTGAGTATCTATCAACGAGAGGTCATCATTTTCACACTACAATCCCCGCAGCAAGTCTTTGCAATCTACTTGAAGCAACATCATATAAATAAAATAGCTCTTTCCAAAGCTACCGATAAACTTCTTTGGCCACATTCAAGGACCATTTCTCCATCCTACTTCTCCTGGTTCATTCTGTAGCACTGGACACTGTTTGCTGCCTTCTTTTGGAAATACATTGCTTCCTTTGGGACCATAACTTTCCACACCGAAGGGCTCCCCACTCTTCTGGGTCTTCTCTGTTCTCACTTTCCTTAAGAAAACTGCCCTTTTCACTTCAACCATCACCTCTACACAGGTGGCCCTGAAGTGATATCTCCAGACCTGAACTGCCTCCGAACTTGAGTCTCTTACATTCAATGCTAGGCTCTGCATCTGCAATTGTTTTAATATATACACACTAGTATATATAAAATAGATAACCAACAAGGACCTGCTGTATAGCACAGGGAACTCTACTCAATATTCGTAACAACCTATATGGGTAAAGAATCTGAAAAAGAATGAATATACATATATGTATAACTGAGTCACTTTGCTGTACACCTGAAGCTAACACAACATTATAAATCAACTCTACTCCAATAAAATTTAAAAAAAAAAAAAAGAATCTGCAAAATCACATTCCTCTTTCCTTCAAACCAGTGCCCTTGCCAGCACTCTCTCTGTTTCTGTGCAGGATGCTCAGGCTGGAAGCCTGGAATTATCTTGGACACTCATGAATGTATCCTACAAGTGTTTGGAGAGCCATGCTGGGACATACACACTGTGCTAAGCAATGCAGATACCAGTTGAATGAAACAGACACAGTCCTTAGCCTTGCACCTGCTCTTGGTCTAGCCAAACCTCCTTTTCATGCCCCACAGCCTGACATTAATTTCTACAGAGCCTTCCTTCTACACATCACTCAGGCGCATCTCCTCTTTTTTTAAAACAATCCTTGTTGTCAAAACCCACATCTTGTTTCTCATTACATCATTTTTATCCCACTTGATGGACGTGATCGTCTCCAAACTGATCCTACGCCTCTAATCTCTACCTGACTTGACCTTCACCATCCAGTCTCTCCAAAATATCAGTACAATGCCAGCCTTGAACCACCAGTGTTGTCACCGTCACCCGCTGCAGAAATTTTTCAGTGAGTATACCAGCCCTCTGAAAAACAAAATCCAAACTCCAGAGCTAGGAAGTCTGGACAAAAAGGACAGATTTGAGTTCCCGCTTTGCCATTTCAATGTCTGGTGTCCCCAAGCAAGTCATTTACCCTCACTGGGCCTGTTTCTCAACTGAAATATTAGGATCAAAACTACTAAGGAGCTCATGGGGTTGATATGAAGGACACTGGCATGTGCTATTACTACTGCCGCCGCCACCACCTGCTGTACAAGCTGATGCTCCAGAAGCACGTCGTGTTCCAGGCACTGTGATTACTGCTTACTATTTAGTATCTCATTTAATCCACTCTGTACACTTGCTGTGTGACACTGGGCAAGTTTCTTAACCACTCCTGGGTGCTTTTTATTTTCAAAACGGGACATTGTAAGGAGCGAATGTGATAATATATGCAAGTGACAGTGCCTGGCACAGAGTAAGTTCTCACTAATGGTCCTATGACTCTTACTCAGCAACACTCATTGTAACTCCAGCATAGAGACTGTAAAACTACGTGTTCCAAGTGTATCCATCTCCTATTTCCTAGCCTAGACTGATGAGCTGCCGGCAAGAAGGAACTGTGTCTTCTATGTACCCTGTTTTCTGAACAGGAGCAAACAGCATATAGAAAGTACAATAAACCCTTGTTCAGTGAATAACAATGAATGATTTACCAGATGACAATGTTACCTTTAAAGGTGTACATTCTTTACTTGAAGATGTGATCCAGAAGTTTCTGAGAGTGGCCTTTTTTGGTTTATATCATATTTGGTTTTTTCCTTTCATAGCATAGTGAAGTTATTCTCTTCTAGCCCTATAATTGTAGTGATAAAGATTGTCTAAATTTATCCAAGACAATAAATATTCCTCTCCTCACCCCACTCCCAGATAAAATTAGCATTTTAGAAGAAAAAGAAACCTATAGGGAAAAAGAAAACCCTCAATTTTACCCCAGGGAAGTCTTGAAAAGATTTAAATTCTAATTGAATTCAATACATAATCAGAGAATATATATGGGTTAATGAGTGCCAGGAGTAAAACTAAATAAGATTCTGCCTCTTTTGCAGAAAATAAAATAGGTTCAGCATAATTGTCTCCCAAATATTTTTTTGATATAATCACTAAATGCAAAAATTAATGAATTATACAGACAATGTTCAGTATCATTTAAAATAGCAAAGAGCTGTTGCTGCAACAAAGGAAATCAGGGAAGAGAACATCAAAAGCTTCACACAGATCATTTGCTCACCACGTTTATGTGAGAAATAATCAGAAGATGAGGCGTGTCCTTATTACAGACTCATCATGCTGAAGTGGTACCAAGGGTCAAAACAAATGCATTGCTTTTCAGCTAAATAGAAAATGTAATAAAAGAACAATTTCATTCAGAAGATAGACAGACAGACAGACAGATAGATAGATAGATAGACAGATAGATATAGATAGATAGAAGCCTTTTTTTTTTTGCCCGGGGTAACAGTTTTTCCCCAAATTAATGCAAAGAGCGCTGTATATGTTTCTTTCCTCTTTTAGCATCCTTTGGAGAAAATATACCCTGATGATATTTTTGACAGCAAATTGTAAGGCTGACAGACTTTTCAGGAATTCTTCAGTTTCATTTCCCCACGTTAAATTTTAATCAACCAGATTAAAAATTAATTTTCCCATACAAGCCTCTATTTGGACACCTAAAGTGTAAAAGAGATATTAGCAGAGCTGCTAGGGTTGAAGCTCCCTTGGGGGCAGGAATGCTGAGTACCATCAACTGCCTCCCGACACAACCCCAAGTCAGGAAGCCTCCCTGTGGAACCCTGAGATCCACGCAACTCTGGTTGAGTACCTCTGGACTACACTGCTGTAGATCATTCCGAACTCTAAATTTTATTTTTCTAGAAGGACATTCTGGTTGTTGAACACACAGGGTGTCACTTGGTGGAATCTGCTGAGTAAGTTATAAACTGTACAGTTGAACTCTCGTCCCTTGGCAAATACCCTGTGCGTCAGCTCACATTTGCTGGGTTGGAAGCCACAGCCCTCTGCTGGCACGTTTTTACTTTGCAGTCAGCTAACCTCTGAATATTTTTTGTAATGACTGATCTTAAGCTATCACTCCCCCTTCATGTACTTGTGCTGATGGCTTTCCAGACCCTCCAAAGTAAACCTTTGCATTTACCCCTATTTTTCTGATGTCATTTCATTAAACTTGGCCCTTGTTTCAGTTTATCCAGGTCACTTGAGATTATAGTTCAGCCACCTAATGTATTCATTTATCCTCCAAGCTAATGTCATTTCCAAGACTGATGAAAGTAACTTCTTTAGAGCACCCCAGGTCCCATCTCATGCCCACAGAATTGTAATCTCCAACATTAGATCTAAGTAGTTTTATCTCCCTCATGTGCCCCTGGTAATTCAAATGTTTGGGAACCACTCCTTGAGGTCTTAATACAAGTCGTTGGTGGCAGTGCATGGATCAGGACCAAGGACAGAGACCATCTGAACTCTGATGGCTCTTAATTTATAGTTTATGTTTGACAGCTCAACCAATTTAGAATTCACTGACTCTGTTATCCAAGCTGACAACAAGAATTTCTTGAGTGATTTTTCCAAATACCTTACTTACATCCAGACATATCCATTCAAAATTTCTTTTGATCTAACCTTAATTTTTTAAAGAGGCAGTGAAGTTTATACTTCTAGTTAATCTTCTTCCTTCTCTATGTGCTCATAAGCCATCTATCTATTGGATTATCTAAAATTTGCCACTGGATTGACATTAAGCTCCTGAATCTATAAGTCGTACTATCTACTTACCTCTCCCACCCCTTTTTAAAAAGCATCACCAATATCCAAACTGAGAAGCTCACTTACTACCTTGTACAAAAGTACAATTCATCTAGAATAGACAAATGGACTCATCCAGATTTCTGCCACTTCACATCAGTGTAGATGCAATATCCTTAGCAGTGATGTGTTTTACATTTCTAGACTGATGGTCCCTTTTTTTTTTTTTTTTTTTTTGCAATACGCGGGCCTCTCACTGTTGTGGCCTCTCCCGTTGCGGAGCACAGGCTCTGGACGCGCAGGCTCAGCGGCCATGGCTCACGGGCCCAGACGCTCCGCGGCATGTGGGATCCTCCCGGACCGGGGCACGAACCTGTGTCCCCTGCATCGGCAGGCAGACTCTCAACCACTGAGCCACCAGGGAAGCCCGGTCCCTCTTTTTTGACAGAGAAAATGGAAAAAAGAACAGGAGCTGAGTATGGGAAAGCTTTTGCAGATGGTAACTTCAATAGTATTATTACTCAGTGGTATTTGTTAACATTTTATCATCCTTCCAAATCCAGGAACCTGCTCCTTTGGGGATAACAGTGCCAACAATAGTAATAAGGTAGTGGTGATAAATTTCCTTTCATACTTAATGCTCTTCCTCATTATCATACACAATTTTCATAATTGGTGCAGGTAATGATTCTACAGAGGAGGTTATAGAAAAAGAGCAAAAGGAAATACTATTACGTGAGCCTTAAAGCGCTTTCACTGTTACCTACTAGTTTGGATGTTGCATAGAAGCAAAGATTGTCTTACTGAGGGCTGTATTCTGAGTATCCAGACATTACCTGAAACTGCGTGGGGTTCAAATAATACTTAAATGAATAAGTAAATAAATGATTACATGAGTACAAAGCAGCTCATCTTGTTTAATCCCTAAAATAGCCCCAGGAGTTCATTTTCTATGTTCTAGATGAGGAAAATGAGACTCAGAAAGGTTAAGTGACTTGCCTAAGATCACAGAGAGAATCAGTGTAAGAGCCACACACAAGCCCATGGATTTCAGCTGCCAGATTCTGAATACACCTCATTTGTCTCTAAGCCATGGTTTCAAGAGAACTGAATTTGCTTTGCTCTTCAGTCACCTACCAGCTATAGTCCCTGGGAAAGTCTCAGAAACTTCCAGAGCCTTGGTATTCATACAAAAAAGAAAGGAGAAAATGTTGCTGGCTCTGCTTATCTATTTTTTTTCAACACTCAAAGGAGAAAATGTGAAGTTAAACATGAGAAATTATTATTATTATTACTATTTCTCTTATCTCCCTTAGAAGAAAATAGCTAAATAGCTAAACATCAAACAGCTGATATTTCCTCCTATAACACAGATGGTGTGCATGGAGAATTTTTTAAATTGCAGCACCGGATAGCAATAAAACAACTAATAATTATGGGAAAGGATGCTGGCTTCCAATATTTTAAGTACACAAGAACATTACTCTGGATGGTATAAAAACCTAAAGCTGTATTTGCTACCATGCAGATTAGCTGCACATAAATACTGTAGAAATTTTTGCATCATACTCACTACTACCCAGTCTCCATATTCAGGGAACTGTTTGGAATTCAGGTAATTCTACTGGTGCTAACAGTCACTTTCCCCAGGAATCATTCAGATAATGGCTTTGGCTCTCCATGAAATTTTGTCTTGTTACTTGTCTAGCAAGAGGCTGAAGGTACAGAGCAAGTTGTAGAATGAAAGGACTGAAAGGAACAGATTTCAGAAAGTAGAATCAATATATAGCCATTCCTCCATACCCATGGGAGGGATTGATTCCAAGATACCTTCCTCCAGGCTCCCATAACAAAATCCACGGATGCTCAAGTCCCTTACATAAAATGGTGTAGTATTTGCATATAACTTATGGTCCTGTATACTTCAAATCATCTCAACATTAAAAAATGGTGTAGTATTTGCATATAACTTATGGTCCTGTATACTTCAAATCATCTCAACATTATTTATAATACCTATCACAATGTAAATACTATGTAAATAGTTGTAAATGCAGTGTAAATACTATTTAAATAGTTACCTGCCCATGGCAAACTCAAATTTTGATTATTGGAACTTTCTGGAGTTCTTTTTCGAATATATTGACCCAAGGTTGGTTGAATCCATAGTCTATTCAATGACTATGGAGGAGGCTCAAGTGCCAAGTAAGGGGGAGAGAGCTACACAGTGTGTTTGGAGATGTAGCCAGTGTCTGGATAATGTTGGGTCCTGTAGGCCAAACTCAAGATGTTGGATTTTATTTTTAATGAAATGGAAAGTCATTAGAGGGTTCAAGGATAAGTGACATGTTTTAGTTTTGTTTTTAAAATAATTAATCTGACTTCTTTGCATAGAATAGAATTGGGACAGGGGCAAGAAGTGAAGCTGGGAGAAGAGATAAGAGGTCATTGCAATGGTCCAGTTAAGACTGGAGGGCTTCTGTGTGGTTGACATGTGGGAGGTGAGACGTGGTGAGAATCAGGTATAGGTTGAAGGAATGACTGAAAGAATTTGCTGATTGACCAGATGTGAGGTGTGAGTAGAAGACAACGAAGATGTCTGTAAGATTTTTGGCTAAAGTAACTGGATGAAAGGGGATATGATTACAAAAGTAGGGATGGCCAGGATTTGGAGGAAGAAGCAAATTTTATTTTATAAATATTAATTTTAAGATGCCTATTATAACTCTAGGTGGAGATTTCACATGGCAGTTGGATATGTAAGTCTGGATTTCAGAAGAGGGGTACAAACTGGGATGTATATTTGACAATCTGATGAGACTAGCTTTTAATTCCTAATTCATGAATCCCCAGGACTGCTTAATTGTCATTCTTTGAGTCTGCTTCTTTGTACTTTCACTAAATCTACCCATAGATTATGGGTAGATAACCTATGGGATCCCATAGATTATGGGATAACCCAAGTTATCCCATAATCTTCAAATAAATTCTCCACCTGTGTCCCCTTACATTTATGAAAATAAGTTTCTGTTGCTTGCAACCAGAAACTGATGCATATAATTATTATTATCCCCATTCTGTAAATATGCCTATAATTATTATTATTATCCCCATTCTGTAAATATGAATTCTGAAGTTCAGAGACATTAAGAAACTTGACTAAAATCACAAAGGCAGTCACAAAGAGCTGGGACTTGAAGCCAGATGTGTTTGTAAGATAACCACCTCTCTCTAAAGTCAGAATATTACACAGCTGCTGCCTGCACAGAATATTACCCTGGTCTCCTTAGCAAGAAGTTTTCAAAGGCCTGGAGCCAACAGTGCAGTTCAAAGTGACTTCCTGGTGGTGAGGAGGGGCTGGAGAGAGGCACAACTTCAAACAGAAAAGAGCATCTCTCTGGGAGAGCCAGCAGTTGTCAACCTGAAATTTCAGAAGACATCTCAAAGCCACAGGGAGTTTGCTTTTTCTCCTTTAGTAGCACACTGTGATTTTACACTGAGCCTCTGTCGCAAAGTGCAAACAATCCAACTTTGAGGTGAATTTTCCTAACAGTAGAGCTATTCGGAGGGGGGAAAGCTATTATTCTGTGCCCAGGTATAGACATTCAGTTCACATTCAAATACTTAGAGGGGGGTATACTCTCTCGCTGGGAGAATCTGATAAAATTCATCTACATGAAGTACAAGGTAAGGTCCTATGGAGATCTTATTGAAGGCCAGCCTCTCATTAGGTTACTACCTAGAAGGAGAAGGGTGTTTCTCTTGTTCACTCATGTGCTCCTCAGAGCCCAGCACAGTGCCTAGTATTCAGCATTTTACTGTGCATATGTTGAAGATAACATTGGAAAATATTTGCATTGCTTAATATCAAATAGAAGGCTTTTTACAAATTCTTAGCATCATAAAAAATTAATGGAAGGACATTAAATTTTATTTGAGACTCTTGAAGAAGGAGAGGTAGATCATAAAGTGCTTACCTTCAGTGGTTCTAATGTCAAACTGCCTGGGCTACTATCCTAGCTCAGCCAGAAACTAGTTAGGCCAGACTCCAAGGTACAAGTGGAGATTCCAGAGAGGTTGGTAAGAGGCAGCCTTAAGTGGGAGGGATCTTTGGGTCTCAGATGGGAAAGCATACCAGGGGACCAGGGAACAGGGAGGGGGAGAGAGTCTTAGGGCAGCAGTAGAGCTAAGGGCTGTTCACCCCCCAGGTATAACCAGGGACAGAGCTAGGACACAGGATCCAAACCCTGCCAAAGCCAAGAAAGCCCATTCTAATTCCAGAGAAGTGAGAAACAGGTCTCTCATGTCTGGGCCAAGTCATAAAGATTTGTAAAATGATAGTTACTACTTGCAGGGCATTTTTTATGTGAAAAGCACTGTTTTAAGCATTTTTTACATGTTAAATCATTTCGCTTTTACAACAAGTCAATGAGGGTATAGATTTTATTATTACTTCTGCTTTGCTTACCTCTACTGATTTACTTGCTTAGTTTCATTTGCCTTAATCTATTGGGAAAATCCTTCTTTTTCCATTTCTGAAGCTGCTTATGGGTTTGTATTGGGACAAATATATTTCATATTCAGTGAACATTAATTACGTACTTGATATGCAGACATGGGGACTAGAAAGATGAGTGAGACCATTGGCTCCACAGTCTCATGAGGAGAGGGGCAGTAATGACAATGACACATGTCCTGAGTCCTTCGGGAGCACAGCAAAATGAGGAGGGCACTGACCCAGTCTTGGGGATTCAGGGAAGACACCATTGCCTATTGACCTTGAACAAATTGTTTTACCTGTCTCTCTCAGTTTTATTCCCCCATCAGCAATAGAGAGAATGATAACAGAACCCCAATAGCGTTATTCTGAGGTTTAAATGAGATGATGCTTGTAAAGCATTTAGGATAGTGTCTAACACATAGTAAGTGTTTAATAAATGCCATGCGATTGTTGTATTCCTTGAACAAAGTTCCAAAGAACCCCATAGAAATTAGCCAAACAGACCAGGGTGATGAAACACTCTTTTTTTTTTTTTTTTTTAAACATCTTTATTGGAAATGAAACGCTCTTGATGCCTTGTGATTCCAATGCTGTTTAGTGAAACAACTCTAACCAAGCTTCTTCACCAGCCCCTGTGCTGGCTGCTAGCAATACAATGAACACGGCAGTCATTGCTAAGTTCATGGAGCTCACCGATTTGTACAAAAGGCAGACAATGAATAAAAAAGTTACAACTGTGGAAAGTACTACAGAAGAGAAGGATGAGGCATGACAAGACTAACAATGCCACGTCCTGCTCCGTAAGGAGACAGGCTTGAGCTCAGACCACGGATGAGTAGGAGGGAATTCGGAGTCCCAAGGCTGGGTGGCATGTAGACAAGGTCACAGGCCGAAGAGCCACATCCTGCCTGTGGCAACATCATACCCAGCAGAGGGTCACAGCTTTGACAAGTGCTATTAATGCAGGTGAGCAGCCCTGAGAGAATGCAGGCAATAAGGAACTGACTTTGGGGGAGGACAGGGCACCTTCCTTGAGGGAGTGGTCTTCCAGGTGACAACATGATAGATGAGTTAAACAACCAGGTGGAGAGCCAGGGAGGCGGGGAGAGAGGCCCAGGCATGAGGAAGAGCATTTGCAAAGGTCTCATGCTAAGGAAGGGGCCTGAGCAAGGGCTGGGGAAGTCAGAGCACCCAGAGTCAAGGGAGAATGGGAGGGGATGGAGGATGCAAAGCACAGCGGGACCTGGAACATCAGGGTCTTGGAGAAGATGTTAAGAATCTTAAGATTTCTGAAAGTAATAGTGACTTGTTCGAGATTTTATGCAGGTGAGTAGCATGCTCAAAATTGCATTTTTAAAGAATCACCCTGGCTGATGAGTGTAGAATGGATTGGGAAGTGGAGCCAGTGAAGATCTGGGACAACCAGTGGGGAAACTATTATCAATGGCCATTATCTTAGCCCTGGAGATCTGAATGATCTGGGAGGCGGGGGCTTAGGGCCTGCAGTAGATGCTGGTCTCACTGCCGCAGGCTTTGAAGCCAGACAAACCCTGGGTGAAATCCTAAGATCTCTTGTCCTGTAAGTCTGCATCTGTGAGCTTCTGCCTCCTCACTTGCAAAAGGCAAAGTCATTCGCACTCCCCAGCTTTACTGTGAAGGTCACATTACATAATGGATATGCAAACACACTCAACAAATATTGATGATGGTTATTATAAACATGCATGTCCCTAGCTTATAAAGCAGGCTCCATTCGTCTCAAGATGCTAATGATCATTCCTGCAAAATTGTCTAGACCAAGACAACATTAGAACAAGGATGGTGATAAAAAACAAGTACTGATGTAGTATTTACTATGTATCAGGAATCTTTCTAAGCACTTAACACATATTCATATATTTAATTCCCACAATAACATTATGTGTTGTGTGCATTATTTGTCTCCATTCTTCACTCCTCCCCGTAGCCACTCCCTTTGCCATATGACTTTGCAGTTCCTTTTACTGTAGGGGCAGAGTATATAACTCTGCCCTTTGAGTTTGGGCTTGGCCATGTGCTTCGGTCAATAGGACAAGGCAGAAGTAATGGTGTGCCAGTTCCAAGCCTATCTCTTAACAGACCTTATGTGCTTTTATTTTATAACTTTGCCATCATCATGAGAAGTGATGGTCCAGGGAGTAGCAAACCCTAACTTGCAGTCTGGAGTGGAACCAGCCGAGGTGATCTTAGCTCAGCATTAATCCACTGACCTCCAACTGACTCTTATTTATACAACTCAACCTCTGAGTTATAGGGTAGCCTGTTACGCAGCACTTTTATGGCAACTGCTAACTGATGCACTCTATAAGATGGTTATTACTATTAGAGCTCCTACAAAGAGGAAACTGAAGCAGAGAGAAGTTCAGCAACTTGCCTAAGTTCTTGTAGCAAGGAAGTGCCAGAGCCGACATTTGAACACAGGCAGCATGACTTCAGAATCTGTGTTCTCACCTTTCCCACATACAACCTCATAAGAGAGCCAAACCCTTCAAATTTAAAGTGTCAGTTGGTCTTTCTAAACATAACACAAAAAATAGGTAATCAATAAGGATCTACTGTATAGCACAGGGAACTCTACTCAATATTCTGTAATAACCTATATGGGAAAAGCATCTAAAAAACAATAGATATATGTATATGTGAAACTAAATCACTTCGTTTTACGTCAGAAACTAACAACACTGTAAATCAACTATACCCCAATATAAAATAAAAACTAAAAAAATAAATAAATGTAACATAAAGCATGAAGAGCAAGTAAGTGAAAAACAAGGAGCTGACAGCACTCTACTTTGGTGTATTAAAATTCGCACAAAAAATTAGATCTCTCCATGCTATGACAATGCCTCCTCATGGATTCCTATCATGTCACCACCCCCAGCATTCAGAAGCCCGCCTCAGTCACCTAGCTGGATGCATCCACAGCTTAGAGTGATGTAAAACGTTTGTAAGTGGAGGGGATGGTTTGTTTCGAGTGGAGCTGAGATGAGGAGGGTTGGAGTCGCCAGTGAGTCGGGCAGAAGTGTGACTACGGAGGGCCAGAATCATCCAGCTGACCTGTGCTCACTGTGATCCAACTCCCGGCTAATCCCCAAAGCTCCACTCCAGTGCTGCACGACCGAGGACTCTAGAGCCCATCATGAATGTCACAGAAGCCCAGAACGTGCAGCTTAAACCACAGGAGGCTCAAGGCCAAAGTCAGAAGTTCCATTTTAGAAGGTAGCCCATGGCATGCCTTAACTATACGCGGCCTCGTGAAGTCTCCCTCACTGTCAAGGAAGACGAATAATGATGATCCAGCTTATTCCGGGGAAGACAACTCAACTCCTGTGGGTTGACAGCAATCTCTTTTTCCTCTGAATTCCCCCAACAAACTAGTTGCGCCTATCTTCCCTGATTATATGTTTCCTTAAGATGAAGACTCTTTGGTGGATTTCTATTTCACCCCCAGCAACCTGTATACAGTAGGTGTTAATAAATGTTTGCTCAATTAACAAATAAATGTACATGGAGAAAGGAAGACATGGTTTTAAAAGGACTCTCTTGCTTATCATTGTATCACCAGTGCCTAACACAATGCCTGGCCCTTGGTAGATGCTTAATAACTATGTGGTAATGAAAGGGTAAATAGCACTGGGAGGCAGAGTGCCTGGCTTGGACTTGGTCTCTACACTGCAGTGTCTTGAAAAGATGCCCCATTGTTTCTGCAAATCTAGCTGCCTAGAACATCTTTGGGTCTTGTTAATCAACTTCCCCTTGTTTCATTAGCTCCGCAGCTGCCTTCCATAAATTCTCTGTTTACTTCACTTAGCTGGAGTTGAAATCTGTTGCTTGCAACCACAGAACCCTAACTGATAAATCAGCGCTTTCTCAAAATGTGGTGCACGGACCCCTTGCAAAGGTAAGCCATGGAGCTTAAAGAGACAGATCCATAGGCCTCACCTTAGACCTCTGAATCAGAATTTCCAGGAGACTCTGCCTATTTGACAAGCTCCTTGGGAGATGCTTTTGCTTCAAGAACAATGGGTGGATGACATTAAAACTACAATTTTACGAGGCAAACAGCAGCTCCTTGCCAACACCTGCACGTCTTGACGCAAGGTTCCTCACCACCTCTTTCAGTATATTTTCACCCTCTCTCCTCCCAGATCTCCCCACTCCAGCTTTACTGGCATCGTTCCCACCCCAGGACCATCATACTTGCCGTCCCCTCTGTCTGGAACCCCTCCTCCAAGTCTTTGCCTGGCGGGCTCCTGCCTTTCATTCAGGTCAGCTCCAATGTCACCTCCTCAGAGAGCACGTTTCATATCACCTGAAGCACACTGCCCCTCAACCTCCACACTGTCTATCATAGCATCTTAGCAGTTACAACTACCCTAATCGGTCATCATTTGTTTGTTCACTTGTTTTACTTCACCCTTACTTAGAATGTAAGTTGCATGACCACACAGATGAGCTTTTTCTTGTCTCTGCAGTAAGCCCAGTGCCTAGAACTTTACTTATCATATAGCAAGTTCTTAGTTGGAGTTCAAATTAGTTGAATTAGTTGAATAAAGAAAACCATGAATATTAGATAATCTTTGAACACTATGCTACATAGGACATTACTCTAAAACTAGCCTGGATATCCTCAAGTCCATGCTCTAGTAGGTCTGTATCTTTATTCCCATCTTATCCCTAGGTACTTCATGACCTTTTTTTTTTCTTCTTAGATTCCATATATAAGTGCTAGCATACGGTATTTGTTTTTCTCTTTCTGACTTACTTCACTCTGTATGACAGACTATGGGGAGGGGGAAGGGTAAGCTGGCACAAAGTGAGAGAGTGGCATGGACATATATACACTACGAAATGTAAAATAGATAGCTAGTGGGAAGCAGCCACATAGCACAGGGAGATCAGCTCGGTGCTTTGTGACCACCTAGAGGGGTGGGATAGGGTGGGAGAGAGGGAGATGCAAGAGGGAAGAGATATGGGAACATACGTATATGTATAACTGATTCACTTTGTTATAGAGCAGAAACTAACAAAGCATTGTAAAGCAATTATACTCCAATAAAGATGTTAAAAAAAAAACAAAAACAAAAACTAGCCTGGGATTAACAAAACCAGATGTCACATTTAGAAATCTGTTGTCTCGGTTAATATTTCTCAGTATATCATCCACTGCTCCCAAATTTGATTTCTATTGCCTAAAAGTGCAAAAAAACCCCCACTGCTTCTACTTTATCATCTAGGACAAGCCTGGCCTAAATTTCCTTAAAGCAACAAATAACCAAGAATTCTTGCTTCTTGGAGCATTAGAGGAAAGCCAGCTGAAATGATTTCCCCGCTACTGCACACTCACACACTTGATTTGAAAAGCACACCTGCCCTCTACTGGATGTATATCATACTGCAGCTTGAACTCAAACTGTCAAACCCATTAGGCACAGAGTGTCCTCTTACCCCTGAAGCCAGATGAAGTAAGCAGATGAAAAGAGCAAGACCTGCAACAAATAAACGAGCAGCACTCACGGTGGCTATCTGTTCTGAGGGTTAAATTCACCAAGACCAAGTGAGTGGATCACTCAGAATTCTGACCTATGAGATACTGAGCATATGTCTTCCTGTAAAACCAACAAAGATGAGGGATAACTGGACACTTTAGGACAATCTAAGAAACAATTAGGATTAGGTACTAGAGGGAAAAATATGCAAGAGGGAAGCAAAGTGTCTCAGAAAAGGCACATAGTCAAGAAAGTGAGGATTTGACCTCAGGTAACCCAGTGGGGGTCAGATTCCTCACTGGTGAAACAAGGAGGGATTAAGAGGTGCCCACGAGTAGCTGTGCCTTGATAAGACGTCAAGAAATCATTCACTGATGGGCTCTGGGGCAGCTCCAGGCTACAGACATGGTTCAGCTCACACATAGCTGGTTAAACTATTAACCACAAGAGGCAAGGGCTCTCCAAGTTGCCCCAGTGTGTGTGTCTCTCATGCACACACATGCACACTTCTGTGATGTCACTACTGAGTGCAAGAGTCATTTCTATCTCACACATTGATGGTTTTCTAACAGCCAGCCTGCTTCCTGCATCGTACGACCTACCTGGCCCCTGAGGCACCTGACTTTACACTTTTGCCTGATGCCTTTGGGATGTTCTGCATGATGGAGAAACATCTCTGTCCTCTTCACCACAAAACACATGTGCTCATGGAGATGCATGCACACCCTCACTCACACACACACACACACACGACTTTAGCAATATGGATTTTCTTTCTCCCTCTATCATGGTATACTCTGACGTCTTCATTTGCCAAAAAAAAAAAAAAAAAATACAAGACAGAACTCCCCTATTCCTTGTCTCTCATCCCCAGCAAAGACCTTGTAGGTGATTTAGCGAGCATGAGAAACTAGGATGATACAGGTCCTTATTGTAAAGAAAAATCTCCCTGTCCACTGAAAAGTTAATAAGTGTGTGTGTGTGTGTGTGTGTATAATGGGGGATTAACCTACATGCTTTCTCTTCTCCTTAATATTTGGAGTACTAATTATAATTGTAAATGTGATAAGTAAGATTCCTTTCCTACAATGTTGTAGAAGGGATACTGAAATGGAAAATCATGACACGTTAGCTCTTCTTACCAGTTTCTGCATGAAGGGACTACAAAAAGACCTGCCTTTTAGAAATATAATGCCAGGGTATTAAGAACAGCTTACAGTTTCAGCTTTCATTAGCTTAAATATAATTGGACAAACTCAATGGCTTATTCCAATTTTTTGCATTTTACCTTTAAGAGAAAGACAAGAAAAAGAACCAGAATGGAACTAAAAGACAAATATCGAAAGCAAGGCAAAACAGCATCATTTGGTACCTGAGGCAGGTACAGCTGATTCACCCATGCTCTGCCACCTACTGGGCAAAGAGAATTGTTCGAAATGAGGCAGAAGGTCCTTCAGTTCTCAAACCAACAGAAAGAGGTCCGAGTAGATTCAGCAATAGTTTACTTACAGAAGGAGTCTGGTAGGTGTGGAATTCAGGTAGAAGATAAATAGGTCTTCATAAACCATCTCTAATCATCCAGAAACTAGCCTGCCTCCTGCCGAAATTCAAACTGAAAATGCTGGAATTTTTTTTTTTTTTCCTTGTGGTATGAGGGCCTCTCACTGTTGTGGCCTCTCCCGTTGCGGAGCACAGGCTCCGGACGTGCAGCCTCAGCGGCCATGGCTCACGGGCCCAGCCGCTCCGCGGCATGTGGGATCTTCCCGGACCGGGGCACGAACCCGTGACCCCTGCATCGGCAGGCGGACTCTCAACCACTGCACCACCAGGGAAGCCCCAAATGCTGGAATTTATCCACAGCAACCAGATGAAAATGTTTTTCAACCACACATTTGCATTTCATTATTGCTGAATCATGCCTTTAATCTACTACCTACTAGTCTGACTTAGAGTAATCGTCAGTTAAGATAGCTCTTTAGGGACTTCCCTGGTGGTCCAATGGCTAAGACTCTGCAATCCCTATGCAGAACCCTCCCATTGCAGGGTTCCATCCCTGGTCAGAGAATTGGATCCCATATGTCACAACTAAGAGTCCACATGCCACAACTAAAAAGATCCTGCGTGCCGCAACTAAGCACAGTGCAGCCAAATAAATTCTTTTTAAACAATAGTTCTTTAAAGAAATGGATTATTTAGGGCCATTGAGAAACCTTATAAATAATTAACATAAATCAAATGACATTAGGTACTTAGAATGTCCTCAGTTTTGTGTTAATTACCTTCTCTCAATTTTTCTCAGTAATTCTCTGAAGTAAGTACAAGTATTATTCTTATTCTACAGATGAAGAAACTGAGATCTAGATAGTTTTAGCCTCATATGTCTGAACAAAGAGAATATTTCCCTCACAAAATTATTCCTGATGTAAAAAGGAATAGCCTTACATGTATATCATTACAAAATCTCTCAAATTATAGGGCATTCCCTCACCAAGTGCCACTTGGGGAAGGCACAACAGTTCTGAAGTGACCTCAGTCAATCCTACTTTCGTACACTTATTAAGGCAAGCTGATAGAATTGGTCAAAATAGAATCAAAGAGGGCTTCCCTGGTGGCGCAGTGGTTGAGAATCCGCCTGCCGATGCAGGGGACACGGGTTCGTGCCCCAGTCCGGGAAGATCCCACATGCCGCGGAGCGGCCGGGCCCGTGAGCCATGGCCGCTGAGCCTGCGCATCCGGAGCCTGTGCTCCGCAACGGGAGAGGCCACAACAGTGAGAGGCCCGCGTACCGCAAAAAAAAAAAAAAAAAAAAAAAAAAAAAAAGAGAGAGAAGCAAAGAAATTTAATACATATTTCATACTTTCTATTAGTATGACATCTCAAGTAGAAGGAACAAATACCATTAAAAATAACCTCTTAAAATCATTTTTAGAAGTAAAACGGTAAGTAGTTACACAGCAAAGTATATAAACATAATTTATCTAAAAGAAGAATGAAAAAATAATAATATGTGAAAGTCTGTTTGTGACTTGGGTAAAAAATTCCAGTAATAGGATCATAGAAAGATTTAGAAGTTCTATATTTAAAAAGTGAAGATCTCATAAAACCATATTAGGTGACTCAAAGATGGCCCTAGTGATGAAAACAAAATTGATGCATGAATAGAGTTCAAATAAAATAGTTTCAGGAAATGATGAAGTTGACAAAGGCAATATTTCAAAATTAATATTTATTTTAGGATAGAAATCTTTTAAAAACATATGAATTTGTCTCTCCAGATCCACTTCCCAACTTTCTCTCCCCTATCCTCTCCCCAGGAGATAACCTAGGTAGACCACACCCATGGGCTCCCTTGGGCTCTGTTATAGGTTGGGGATTCAGCCAACGGGAGCCCAGCCAGAGATCAGAGGATGGGGAAGAGGGGGAGAGTGATTGATTCCTCAGCCTTGTTCCCTGCAAGGGCCCCTCGACCAGGCTATGCCCCTCACTGGAGGTCACCACTCTCTCATGACAGCTCCCTTTTTCCAGATTCCACAGGTGCTTCTTCCTGCATCCCTCTGGGCTTATGATGAGAACCTCTCTGCTGCTACAAACCCCAGGCAAATGCCCTGCCCCATGTGGTCCCCCTATACCAACTACACTCTTATTAATACTCCCTTTGTAGTGAACCATCTTCTTTGACTCTGCACCTGTTTCCCATTGGGATTTGAATACATTAAAGAAAGAATTAATCTAAATATTAATATGATAAGATTTAATATTATAATTACATATTAACTGTTGCCTCTATATTTCAAAAAGTTTATGCATTGAAGTTGACCAAAAGAAATTTTGGGGGGACTTTCATATTAGGAAAAAAAGCAGAGCTTCTAAAATGAGGATCCAGGGCTTTCTGACTTGTGAGGTCAAGTGTCTGCCTCCTTATGAATCATAAAATAGGTAAGGAAAAGGGAGAGGCTGCGGACAATTGGACAATTGCGTCAAGTGGAAAATGGTGTATTCCATTATCTAAAGGGCTGTTGATAATTTGGATCTTTTTTTTATGCCAGGCTTGTTATTATAAGCAAATTCTGTTGAACACAAGAAGTTTGGTTATTACCTTTTATCAAAGTGTCAGGAGGGCAGATTTCAAAGGGAGCTAGACAATATGAGAGAACTTTCTTCCCGACCACAGAATCTTTGAAACTGATTGCAAATGAATCGTGTCTGAACAGCATAGGAGCGAGGCTGAGAGCTTTCCTAATGATGTACATCTGTGAGGCTTCACTTGTGGTTTGGCTGCATTTCCATCACTATAAACTCTGCAATTACAGCTCGAGCCGTTTCCGGCACTGACACGAAGAATACGAATTGCAACAGCAGGTTTCCTGGCTTGGATTTCTGCCAGGAGCCTGAGTCACCGTCCCAGACATCTGTAGCACATTAAACTGTACTCTTGTTATCTCTCAAAACTGAACAATGGCCTAAAGCTCTGAGAAAACAAACGGCTGAAGCCTTTTTGAGAAACCCTCTAACATGAGGTTGTGAATTATGAGCCTGTACAAAAATTTTAGGGTCGTTAACGCTATAGAAGAAAAGCCACAATAGTGTGGCTCTGATTTTTGATTGTCTGATCTTTATTTAAACTTCAGGGATTTAGATGGTCTGAACTGCAGACTGAATGTCTGTGTCCCCCCCAAACTCATGTTAAATCCTCATTTCCAATGTGATAGTATTTGGAGGTGGGGTCTTTGGAAGGTGATGAGGTTATAAATGGGATTAATACCCTTAAAAGAGACCCCAGAAAGCTTCCCCACCTCTTCTGCCATGTGAGGACTGAGCAAGAAGCTGGTCCTCTATCAGCCAGAAACAGACCCCAAGCCTGTCCCAACCTTGATCCTGGACTTCCCAGACTCCAGGACCATGAGAAATAAATTTCTGTTGTTTATAAGCCACCCAGTCTATGGTCTTTCTGGACAGAAGAAAAGAAAAAATATAGCTGAAATGATTTTTGATGGTCTGAACTTTATTTCAACTTTGCAAATTTAGATGGTCTGAAAAAAAGTAATTGTGCTGAAAGAGCAACCCAAAAAGTATGGCTAATCCTTGTCCTCAAGAGAAGAAGTTCAGGCCAGTTAGGCAAAGAGGGATAGAAACAGTATCTTCAAACCATGTTCCCACTCTGGCTCCAACTCTCCACCTTCCCAGCTACCCCTGGGAGCCAAGCCACCATCCTTTTGGAGAGAAAACTGCCAACTCTTCATCACTTGTCTTCTGATTCGTGGCTCTCCTAGCATTCATTCCCCATATAGCAGCCATAATGATCTTCTATCAATATAAATTCAGGCATGGTTTCTCCTGCTTTAAACCATGCAACTATGTCCCACTTCTACAATAACATCTAAGGTCCTTCCCATGGCCTAAAGCCACCACATTTTCTAACCCCAGTCCTCCTCTCTCTTACAGCTTTCCCTACTCTGGCTGTTTTTCTCTTCCTTAAACATGCCAAGTTTGTCCCCTCCTCTGGGCCTTTGCACTGATGTCTCTCTCTGCCAGTAATGCTTTCTCCAGTCATCCACGGCTGGCTCCTTCAGACCTTAACTCACCTATCACCTCCTTGGAGAGGCCTTTCCTTATCATCCTTGTTTTACTTTATTCATAACACTTATTATTTAAAAGCATGTGCAAAAGAATAATAAAGGAATATGACAAATAACTTTATACTCATAAATTCTACAGTTTAGAAGAAATGGACCAATTCTCCAAAACAATAAACTACCAAAACTCAATCACCGTGAACTAAACAATCTGGATAATGCCTATATCCATTAAAGAAATTGAATTTATAATTAAAGAACTTCCAATAAAGAAATCCTCATCCCAGAAGGTTTCACTAGAAATTCTACCAAACATTTAAAAAATAATTAATACCAATTTTACACCGTCTCTTCCAGAAAATAGAAGAGAAGGCAACACTTTTCACCTCATTTTATGAGGCCAGATTCACCCTGACAAAGACATCACAGAATTAAAAACTGCAGACCAATATCTCTCATGAATTTATGCATAAAATCTTCAACAAAACATTAGCAAACTTTGTCCAACAATGTAGATAAGTAATTATATACCATGACTAAGTGTATACCTGGTCACTACTTGGTCACTGGTCATGACCAAGTATGTACCTAAAATTTATCCTAGGTATGCAAATTTGACTCATCACTCATCAATCAATGTGACTCACCACATCAATAAAGTAAACAAATAAAATTGTACAATCATATCAATCATCTGACAAAATCCAACAGCCATTCATGATTAAAAACTCCAGGCAAACTAGGACTAAAGAGGATCTTCTTCAGGTTGGTAAAGAACATCTACAATAATCAATACAATGTGGTATAGGAGAAAGAATAGATGACTAGACCAATGGCACTGATCAGAGAGCCCAGAAATAGACCTGCATCAATAGAGTCAACTGATTTTGACAAAGGAACAAAGGCAATTCAATGAAGAAAGAACAGCGTTTTCAACAAATCATGCTGGAGCAAGTACTTACTCCCATGCAAAAAAGAAAAAAAATCAAAAATCTAAACATGGACCTTACAACTTACACAAAATTAACTTGAGTGAATCCTACATCTCAATATAAAATGCAAAACTATAATATTTCTAGAAGATGACAAGAGAAGATCTAGTTGATTTGGATTTGGTAAAAACTTCTTAGATACAACACTAAAAACACAATGCATGAAAGAAAATAACTGATAAATTGGGCTTCATTAAAAGTTTAAAACTTTTGCTCTGTAAAAGACACTGGTTAATAAAATGAAGAGGCATGCCACAGAATAGGAGAACATATTTGCAAAACACTGTCTAATAAAGAACTTGTATCCAAGATACATAAAGAACTCTGAAAACTCAACAATAAAAAAGCCAAACAACCCAATTAAAACTGGGTAAAAGGTCTGAACAGATATCTCACAGATAGCAAAAAAATAAAAAAGCATATGAAAAGATGCTCAACATGAAATGTCATTAGGGAATTGCAAATTAAAGCACAGTAAAGGTGTACACACGACACTGTGCGTTTGACAAAACTCATAAGACTATGATACAGAGTGAAAACCTAATGTAAACTATGGACTTAGTTAATAATAATCTATCAATATTGGTTTATTAATTGTAACAAATAGACCACATGAATGCAAGATATAAAGAAAAGGGGAAACTGTATACAGAGGAGGATGGGTATATGGAAACCCTCTACACTATCTGGTCAACCGTTCTGTAAACCAAGTACTGCTTTAAAAATAAAGCCTATTAATCAAAAAATTAATGATAGAATCTGGGTAGTGGGTATATAAGTGTTCATTGAAATTGCTTCAACCTTGTCTAATGTCTGAAACATTTTATAATAAAATATTGAGAGGAAAAAAACTTACAGTCACACAAAACCTATACACAAATGTGCATTCCTAACAGCCACGAACCAAAACCAGCCTAGATATTCTTCAGTGAGTGAATTCTTAGACAAACTGGGCTCCACCTATACCATGGACTACTACTCAGCAATTAAAAGGACTAAATATTGATACACAGAACAACCTGGTTCAACCTGAAGGAAATTACCCTGAGAGAAGAAAGCCAGACCCCGAAGGTTACATACTGAAAGAGTCCATTTATATAACATTCTTAAAAAAGAAAATAATTATAGAAAAAGAGAACAGATCACTGGTTGCCAGGGGTTCAGGACAAGATGGGAAAGGGAGGTGAATATGGTTATAAAGGCAACACAAGAGAGCCTTGATCCTTTTCTGTCTTGACTGTAGTGGAGAATACATGAGCCTGCACATGATAAAATCATATAGATGTGTAGACACACACACACACAAGTACAAGTAAAACTGAGGAAGTCTTAAAAAGAAGGTAGACTGTATCAATGTCACTATCCTGGTTGTGATTTTGTACTATGATGTTGCTATTGGAAGACAGTTTAATTCTGGAACAGGAACTGAGCCCCCAGTATGGGTCCTGCACTGTCACATCTGGGAGATATATTTCTTACACTTGCATGTGAATCTACAATTATCTCAACAAAAATTCAATTAAAAAATTAAATGCACTACAAAATTTGTTAACTTGCTTACTCTCTGTCTCTTCCCGGCAGAAAACAAGCACCACGTGAGCAGGGACATTGTCTGTCGTGTTCACTGCTGTATACCCATCATGGCTACCTGGAATTTAGTAGGTGCTTCATAAAAATGTGCTTAATAAAAGACAATGACAACATGTTAGCATGAAATGACTGTTACGACAGAGGTATTATTCCATTCATTCACTTATTCATCTGACAGAAGTTTATTGAGTGCTAACCCAAGCACCTGACAGTGTACCAGATAACAGAGATGAAGCCAAGAAAAGTCATCGTCTTCAGGGACTTAAAAGCCAAAGCATGAGGCAAGGGTTCTAGAAAAGGGACTGTCTGCCTGACCTTAAGTCATCAGTAGTGTCTCGACTGAGGGAGAAGGGAGGGTACCCTAATGTTCCCTGGAGTGGTCAGCCCACTTTGGGCAGTGATGGAGCTGCAATGCAAAGTAAGAGTTGAAGGAGGCAAGCGAAGCCAGAAAATGAGTTGGCATGTGGCGAGACTGCTGGATTCTGAGAAGTCCCTGCCTCTGGGAAGCCCGTCTGAACAGAGCAGAGACGATGATCACTGGTCCCTGAAGTGTCGCTACGTGTGTTCACCAGCTATGTGCCCTTTTGGGCAAACTACTCAGACTCCTTGAGCTGCTATTTTTCTCAGGTATAAATGGAATTAATAACCCTGCTCCTGTGTGTCTGTAACTTTTAGATTAGGATCTGGGCCATGGTTCTCTAATGGTTTTTACACATCAGGCTGCTGACAGAGATAAGCTCGAATTTGGAGCCTCTGAAAAACATTCAGAAGGCGTCTGAGAAGGCTTCTCAGACAGATCTCCTACCGGGAGGTTTACTCTACTGTCATCAACTTGATTCGTTGTTTGAAGATGTTCAAAAAAGAAGAGAAGGGATGACCAGGAAAGCCAGATGCCCCCACCCCCAGGTGCTTTCTTTGATATTGTGAGGGAACTAGACATCTAGACGCCCCCCCGCTTATGACTTGCCGTCTCATGAATGTGAGAGGGTGAGAAGCCAGACTGGTATGCCACAGGGCCAAATGTCAGAAGAGAGTTTTTGAAGGGTTTATTGGAGGCCAGATTTCTTTCTAAAAAAATGAATAGATTTTTATTTCTCAGAGCAGTTTTAGGTTTACATAAAAATTGAACAGATAATTCCCACACGTTCCCTCTCTCCACTGCCCCCCTCCACCATAAAACACATTTCCCCTATTATTAACATCTTGCATTGGTGTGGACATTTGTTACAACTGGGAAACCAATACTGATACAATATTATTAACTAAAGTCCATACTTCACACTAGGGCTCACTCTTTGTGATATATATTCTATGGGTTTTGTCAAATGCATGATGTCATGTATACACCATTATGGTATCACACAGAAGAGTTTCACTGCCCTAAACATCCCTTAAGCTTCACCTATTCATCCCTCCTGAAGCCCTGGCAACCACTGATCATTTTACTATCTCTACAGTTTTGCCTTCCCTAAAATGTCATCTAATTGGAATCACACAGTATGTAGCCTCTTCAGACCAGCTTCTTTCACTTAGCAATATATGTTTAAGGTTCTTCCATGTCTTTTATGGCTTGAGAGCTCATTTCTTTTTATTGCTGAATAATATTTCAGTGTTCAGAGGTACCACAGTTTGTTTATCCATCCAACTATTGAAGGATATCTTGGTTGCTTCCAGTATTTGGCAGTTGTGAATAAGGCTGCTATAAACATTTGTGGGCCATGTTTTGTGTATACATAAGTTTTCAACTCATGTGGGTAAATATCTAGGGCACACTTGCTTCATCATGTAGTGGGCTAGGTTTAGCTGTGTAAGAAACTGACAAACTGCCTTCCAGAGTAGAGACTCTAAGTAGAGACTGCCTTCCACAGTGGCTGTAGAATTTTGCATTCCTACCATCAATGCATGAGAGTTCCTGTTGCTCCACATCCTCACCAGCATTTGGTGTTGTCATTGTTTTGCATTTTAGCCAATCTAACAGGCATGTAGTGGTATCTCATTGTGGTTTTAATTTGCAATACTCTAATGACATCTGATGTTGAGCATCTTTTCATATGCGCATTTTTCACTTACAGACTTCCTAAGCTAGGTGTCTATACAGTCTTTCATTGTTCTGTTATTGTTGTTTCAAGATTTAAAATATATATATTTTGGTTAGTAGGCCTTTATCAGATATGCGTTCCACAAATTTTTTCTCCCAGTCTGTGACTTATCTTTTCATTTTCTTAATAGTACCCTTCCCAGAGGAGAAGTCTGTAAAATTAATAAAGTTGAATTTTCAATTTTTTTTTCTTTCATAGATCATATTTTTGGTGTTGTATCTAAAAAGTCATCACTAAACCCAGGGTCATCTAGACTTCCTCCTATGTCCTCTTTTAGAAGTTATATAATTTTGATCTTACATTTAGGTCTCTGATCCATTTTGACTTGAATTTTGTGAGAGCTGTAACTCAGTGTCTAGTTTTATTTTTTTTTTAAATAAATGTCCAGTTCCAGCACCATTTGTTGAAAAGACTACCCTTTCTCCATTGGATTGCCTTGAGGCTAGATTTTAAAACAAATTTTTTAGGTTATAAAATATTAAACATTTATGAATACCCAGAGGTGATCACTGTTAACATTTTGGTGAATATTTTATCAGTCTTTTACTCCATGTAGTGTGTGTATATGTGTATTTTACGTATTTGGAATCCTGTTATGTATGATCTCTACCCCTCCACCCGCTGTCCTCACTCAGTACTTTCTTGGGACAATTTCTAGTTTCATCCTAAAGCAGCAATTTGTGGCAGTGGCCACTGGAATATGTTACACATACTCTTTTATAATCTAATTTTTTGCTTAACTCAGTATTATGAATATATTTTTAAGCAATTTTATACGTCATCACTTTTTGCTGTTGCCTATCATCCCACGATATGTTTAACCAAATTCTAATGGTCAGACATTTAGGTTGTTTCCAATATTTCTATTTGGTGATAAATGAGACATAAGAAAGGAAGCTACTGTGAACTTGAGTGCAGCCAGGAAAGTGGCCTTCAAAAAAGATAGGAGACAGGCAAGCAGAAGGGTCTGCAGAGAACAATGGCCCAGACAGAACGTACAAGGCCAGGAAGGTGAGACAGTTTTGTTAATCAAGAGAACACGTGCGTTAAGGCTACTGAGCTCAGAAGAAACCCTCAGATGAACAGTTTTCCAAAGGCATGACCACTCCTAGGGCACTGGGTCAACCAAACTCAAGGAAGGTGGAAAGCTCGTGGACTTCCAGATCTGGTGGGTTCTACTGGCCCAGCCCTCCTTCATGCCCACTTGCACTTGGTGCTCTGTCTCCATAGCACCAAACCCAACACTGACATGACCACTGTTTCCCCTGGACTTTGTACCCCCGAGTACAGGGCTATTTCTCAGTTGGCTTTATATTCCAGATGTTAGTGCAGGGCCCATTTTGGGGGCTCAGTCCCTGTTCCAGAATTAAACTGTCTTCCAGTAGCACGATTTCCAGGCATCTCCTAATGGAACTAATTTCAGCAGCTACAAGAAAGCAAAGGAAACACTCATTAGCAAGAGGCTGGGTCAGGAGTGGCTGCAGGGAAATAGCAATTATGAATCAGCCCAGGATTCAAAATCTGCACAATGGGTTTGTAAAAGCAAGACAAGCATTTTCCTCTGAGGCAGCCAGCTTTCACTCTGAGTGCCTGTGACTAGTGAAGGGGCCTCTAAACACCATCATCTGCCTAGACACAAACACACACGCACACACACACACACACACACACACACACACACACACACACACACACACTCCACTGAGACGACTCAGGCCAAACTTTAGCAGAGGAGCTAATGAAAGGTAGCCATGACAATGGCTGTTATGTGTACCTACCTGGTGTCTCTTGACTATATCCTTTGCCACACCAGGCAAACAGCAGTCATCTCCCATCTCACCAGACTCTCCCTTGTAGCAACCTCGTCCAAGCCATACCCTTTCCAGGGGGGCCACATTTTACAGTCACCCAAGGTTAACTTTCTGATTGTAAGAGTCAAAGTCAATTCTTGATGGAGGTCTTATAAGCATATGGATTGCCTCTGCCCCGGTTCCTGCCCTCACGAGGCTCTTTCATGCCAGAAGAAGATGTTATTAGCTATACTGAATTCCACTGCTAAACCATTTGTAATTATATACTCCTGCCCTGCTCATTAAAACAGCTGTGAGCCAAAAATACTTTATCGTACGTGACTGAAATAGCACAGATTACTCTTTTTTAAAAAATTAATAGTAACCCTGTTTAAACTCTAAGAAGCTCTAATAGGGTCCACCACCAGGTGTCACCAATTTCTCTATTAATATAGACCATTACTTCATTCTTTAGTTTGTCTAGAAAATCTTTCAGGGAAACATTTCAGCTTTTAAAATAATTCCCCTTTGCACTGAATGTGAATAAACATATAAAAATGAGTTATCTGGAAAAGACAAAATTTAGTTGCAGATTAAATTTTATAATTGTCTTTGGACTAGTGACTGCCATGAACAAAAAAGAGGTAATCTGATAGCAAATCAGAAATTCCCCCTTCAGTCTGAGCCATTGCTTTAGTGCTTGGCTTCCCTTGAAATTGAGCCTATTGTCTTTGCTGTTCTGATTCAAAGATGACACCAGGCTGAGCTGAGGACAGTAGGAACTTTTTACTTGTCAAGTTTCTGAAAAGTCCAAAGAGAGAGTGTAACCAATGAAGAGTTCACCAGATTTGAAAGTTTCCTTAATTTGAATTCAGCAAAGGAAGGTTAAGATAAACATAAGGATGAGGAAAAAGCCTGTTCTTGAGAAACTATGAAGTTCAATCTGCCGTTTTTAGGATGTGGCTTATTACTCTACAACAGTGGTTCTCAGCCAGGGATGATTTTGTCTCCCAGGGGACACTGGACCTGTCTGGAAACATTTTTGGAAATGGGGAAGTAGGGGAAGGTGCAACTGGCATCTATGAGTCGAGGCCAGGGATGCTGCTAAACATCCTACGGGGCACAAGGGAGTCCCCAAAATAAAGGATTATGAGGCCCCAAATGTCAATAGAGCCATTGGTAAGAACCTCTGCTCTTGAATGATATAGACTGCAGGAAGAACCTTGGAGTCAGACAGACTGAGGTGATACATCCTCTATGCATCACCTGAGAGCAGAGTGATTTTAGGTGAGTTATGAAACCTTTCTGGGCTTTGATCTCTATTTATAACATAGGAATGATGAAGCCTACATCTCAGGGAAATGAGAGAAGCAGCCTGGGACATCATAAGGGATCAATAAATGTTAGTCCCATTTTCATAATTATTATTAAGGTTAAGACCGTAAGTTGTGTACTCTTCTTTCCTATTGCATCCTCCTTCCCTTCTTTCTTCCTCCAATAAATATATTGAAGGGGTACTCTCAGCAAAGTACTGAACTAAGTCCTGGGGATCCAACAGGAGAAGGGACAGACATATTTTGACCCTCGTGGAGTTTACACTCCAGGGTAAGAAACAATCATTAAATGATCAGTTACTTTCTGAGCCTAACACAGGTGAGCTGCCCAGAGCCACACAGGCAATAAAGGGGACCAAATTTGAAGGCAGGAGTGGGAGGTGGCCATCAGGGAACACTTCCCTGCTGAAGGGAGGTTGGAGCTTCATGTAAAGGATAAGTCAGAGACATGAGCAAAGAGAAAGCCATGCCCTGGGAACCACAAGCCTCAAGTTTCCAAGGCAAGGAGGCATGAGACTCCAGGAAGTCCAATCAGAAGACTCAGCCATCTTATTCCCTTCCTCACTTGCTTGGTTTGGAACTTTTTATTCTAGATCTATATGCTAGATATCATTTGAAAGAGAACACAGCCCGGAGAGGATGAAAGCACAGCCCTCAAGATTGCC
Source organism: Kogia breviceps (assembly GCF_026419965.1). Taxonomy (NCBI): domain Eukaryota; kingdom Metazoa; phylum Chordata; class Mammalia; order Artiodactyla; family Physeteridae; genus Kogia; species Kogia breviceps. Next base: position 26,739,626 of record NC_081319.1, read on the forward strand.
CACAAGCTAAAGGTAACTTCAGGAGTCATAGAGCACCTACTTGTTACCTCGTCAGTGTTTTTTATTCATCCTGTCTCGCCAATTAGAAAGTACATGTCAGAGAGAAACACTGGCTTAAGCCTCTTTTAAACCCTCAGCTTCTAGGTTTGAACATGCAACCTGGACTGGAAAAGCTCAGTATATATTTGTAGATTTGTTGCTAGAAGCCTGAGATCCAGGACCCAATTCTGTTACTTCCAGCTGTGTAACTTTAGAAAAGTCTCTTGAACTCTGTGAGTTTCCATTTTCTCATAAAGGAAGTGGGAGAGTGTACTACACAGAGCTTCTGAGAACAGGTGCAGGTCCTGTAAAGAATTTATTTCAAGCTCCCCAGGTAAAAATATGTACCTAGGTTTATAACGGAACCCAAGACCCCTTCGAGACTGCTGGCTTGTCTCAGGAGTCGTAAGGGAATGCACTTCAGAGAGTGGATGCAAACGTACATGAACATATAAGAAGATGGGTTTATAGTATGTGATCACTATTTCTGTTCTTATTAGAAGAGGAGGAAAAAGGATGGAAAAAACCAGTTTGGCAGGATGAACTGGAGTATCGGTTAGAGAATTCTTGAAGGATTCTTAGAACTACACTTGCTCATAGCAACTAATAAACTCTTGTGATTATGCTTTGTAATTATGCTTTCTGACTGCCTCAGCTGCCTCACAAGAATTCTGAAACATTAGCCTTGGAAATGTCTTTAGCGATCTTTTAATCCTAGAATGGCAACAGGTTTCATTTTCACTTGTAAACTCTGTCCAATTAGCAAGGCGCCCTGGAGTAGTGTGTGGAGAAGGATCCTGAGGCTGCATCCAGATTGAAGGGACAAATAATGTGATGATAGATTAGCAATGTCTGCCAGGGGAACAGACGGGCATAATGGTGGTTGTGGTATGTGTGTGGTATATTTCAGATCCTCATCTAGACCAATACTTTCCTTATAATGAGGATGAAGAATTGGAGGGTTCAGTGACCTGTACACGTATGATTTAGGTCTATTGGACAATGTTAGTGACCTCTATTATTGTTAGTTTTGTTGTCTGAACAGAAAGTTTTATTTTAGAAAACTGTTTCTTCCTCATCTGGTGGAACTATCCATTATATGTCTCTATGGTACAGTGGGATATCCATAGATAGACTACCTGGGTTCAAATATCAGCTCACCTAAAGAAGATGTGGTACATATATACAATGGAATACTACTCAGCCATCAAAAAGAATGAAATAATGCCATTTGCAGCAACATGGATTGACCTAGAGATTATCAAACTAAGCGAAGTATTAATAAGTCAGAAAGAGAAAGACGAATATCACAGGATATCACTTATATGTGTAATCTAAAATACAGTACAAATCAACATATGTATGAAAGAAAAACAGATTCACAGACATAAAGAACAGATTTGTGGTTGCCAACAGGGAGGGAGGGGAGGGGAGGGAAGGAACAGGAGTTTGGGATTAGCAGAAGCAAACTATTATATATAGGATGGATAAAAAACAAGGTTCTACTGTATAGCACAGGGAACTATATTCAATATCCTGTGACAAACCATAATAGAAAAGAATATGAAAAAGAATATATATATATGTATAACTGAGTCACTTTGCTATACAGAAGAAATTAACACATTGTAAATCAACTATACTTCAATAAAATTTTTAAAAAATCAGCTCACCAATTACAAGCTATATGACCTTGAACAAATTAATGTTTGTACCTCAGTTTCCTTATCTGTAAAATAGAGATAGTAATACTACTAATAATTTTTCTTTCATACAGCTCACGGAGAGATTAAGTGAACTAATACATGTGAATAAAGTATTAAACTGTGACTAGCATATAAAAACACTTTTTAAGTGTTCACCGTCTCCTCTTTTATCTCGTTTGGTTAGAGCATTTATCTAAGGGCTGAAATGCACACAGAGAGCAGTGGTCTCTTTTTCTGAGGTCTCAAGCATGAAGAACTAGGGAAGCTCGGACCTGGTTTTGATCATTGTGGCTGCGTGTGATGAGACTGTCTACGAATACAGGGAAGAAGAGCCAAGAGATGGAGAAAGACAGATCCCAAAGACATCATTTGAAATCCTAGAACTAGCCATATCTCATGCAGGAATCTGAACCCAGATTTTAAAGGATTTTTTATTTGTCTGTTTGCTTGTTTTGCCTAAGCCAGTTGAGGAATGTTTTTAACACTCACAATTAGAAGGGTCCTCACTATTCCCATGAGGGGTGTTTAACTCTTACGTAGAGGTCTGTTCCTGAAGTCGTGTGTTTCAGAAGAATGCATGCAAAGGACCTGGAGGAGACTGACCAGTCCCACCAGCAAGGATTGACAGGGCCCCAGGACTGCTTTTCTGTAGGGTACATGGGCTGGATAAAAGGCTCCTGAGGGCTGAGAAGCACTTTAAAGCCCAGAAAGGGTCATTGAGCTTCCTGACAACACCAGGCACAGCTGAGCTGACACGTGTCAGGTCACAGGATTCTCTCAGCTCAGCCAGTCCAAATTGATGCTAAAATCTCTGCTCAGATGCCCACAGCCCTGGGAACAAGGTGTTACATGGCCCCCTGCAGGCCATCTGATTTCAAGACTGTGCTGTTACTTCCCTATTCTAATAAGGGGAAGGTAAGAGAGGGGGCTGCTTGGCCAACCAAGGATCCCCTTTGTGGGTAAAACCCAGAGGTGCCTGGAGAGCTTGTTTCTAGTCAAGCTGCAGCCTGGTCTTGATGCTGAAAGTTCCGGGTCAGATGAAGAAATTGGTCTCATCCTTGATAGATTCTAGACAGCTGAGCTTTAATCGAGAAGTCTGGACATCTTTGGCAAAGACAAATATGTTCATAGGGTAACCATATAGTTTATAGTCCCAAGACACTTTAGTGAGTGAAAAGGAATACTGTGACTGTTCCAGGCCTCAGGTGTAAACCAGGAGGGTCCTAAGACTTGTAATCACCCTTACTAGTCATTAGGAAGTACAGCCCTCTCCTCAAGAAATGTGTTGCATTACATTTGGAGATTTGGTCTGATTCAAGAAATAATTTGTATTAAGAACAAATTCATTCCATTTTCTTCCAGATTACAACATCATGATGACTTGGTCAGCAGATTAGCAAATTACAACATCATGAAGACTTGCTAAAGGTTAGCAGAGTAGGTTGGTTAAAGGATTAGACTACTTTAGATATATTTATCTATTTTAGATCCTGGGTTCAAATAATGACTTGACCAGTAAATGGCTGTGCCATTTAAGGCAAGTTACCTCTCTGTGCCTCAGTTTTCTCACCTGTAAAATAGGCCTACGAAGAGTAGTTACCTCTTTGGGTTATTGTGAAAATTAAATTATAATGTAGGTTAAAAAGTTAGTAGATGATACATAGTGAGCTTTCAATTATTATTAGCTATTATTTTTAATATTTAAAAAACCCTTGACTGTGAATTGAGAGCTCTGGAGCTAGTTTGCTGAAAAGTCCAAGTCTTTCATTTATTTGCTTGAACAGGCAGTGTATTTTTCTAGGCTCATTGATAATAATTATTACTTTTGCACTAAGGACCTTGAGGACTGGCCCTAGTTTCCAGAACTGGGATAGCTGAGATCATCTGCAGGTTGGATTTGACTTACAGATTGTATTCAAATCATTCAAATAAGAAATATAGTGTGCAGTTACTATAGTGCATCTTATTTGATAAATGTTGGAGATATGACAGTAAATTTGGAAAAACAGGTCCTGGCCATTATAACAAGTAAAAGGCAGAAAAGAAGTAAAGCCATCCAGTACTCGTGTCTACACACAAGCCGCTAACAAACGTGGCAGGTTTATTTAATCATAGTGGATTCAGACACCAGCTATCGGGAATTCAGTTCGTCAGAGGTCACATCCATCCTCCGGTCATATGCTGGTTTGCATGACCACAGTGCACAAGCCTCCACAGTTTTCCTGCTCAGCCCTAGAGCATTTCATTCTTCCCAGGACTGCTGGCTACTATTCTTAGTCACCAGCAATTTTGCTTTTATGCTCATCCTCTTGTCCATTTAAAAAACACATGATTGTGAGTCAAAGCCAGAGAGAACAGGCATGTTAGGGGAACTGGGGCCGGGAGCTCTCAACCCAGTGATTAAGTTTTTAGATCATGTTGGTACATTATGAATTCCTCCTTTTAAATATAGACCAGTTTCATTTGATATGAAATGGGCTCACTCAGGCTAGGAATGCTAAACGGGTCACCTAATTGTAGTGAAATGTGCTGCCTGAATAAAAGAATCTGGACAGACCCAAAGAGGGAGAGGACGGCTCTGAGCTTCTAGAGCCTGGGGATAAAGGGAAAAGTGAGAAGGATCTCTCTGCTTCTATCACAGTTTTTCTGAGGGTATGTATATTTTTTATGGCTTAGTATTGAACATCTTGAATGATATATCTGGTCTTCTGACAGATAGGAAATTTGTAGACTTTCGTAAAAGTAATGCCAACACCTAGTGATGGGCCCCTGAAAATCTATTTTAGATTCAGCATACGTGACAGTCTACGTTTGAATAAAATTTCACAATTTATATCTTATTCATTTGTTAACAATATTTAGTTTGCCCTGCTTTTTCCATCTGGGCCTCTCCTGGTCCTTTTCACACACTTCCCTTTGCAAAGCAAATTTCTTGACCTATTACATACAGAAAAGTGCAAAAGAGCTCAATGAATTTTTACAGAGTGAATACATCTATCGACTCAGTGCCTAGATCAACAAAAAGAATGTTATCAGAACCCCAGAAGTCCCATCCTACCCTCTTCCCAGCAAAGTTAGCTATTGTCTTGACTTCCAAGACGGTAGATCATTTTAAAAATTGAATTACCTACTATATTCTCTTCTGTATCTAGTTTCTTTTTATTTTTTGTGTGAAATTCATCCATGTTGTGCGAACTCATAGTCTGATCATTCTTCTTGCTGTAAGTAGTTCAGTGTATAAATACACCACAAGGGATGTGCCTATTATGCTACTGATGAACATGTGTGGTTTTACAAATAGTCTGTTATGAACATATTTATTTGTATCTTTTGGGGAACACATACTTAAGAACTGCTTGGCCATATAAGTTACATTATATATAATAATATATAACATTACTGTATATATTATATATTATATACAATTACATACTGCATATATATGATATACCTACATATATTCCACATGAACCTACATATATATTTACTTTAGTAGGTACTACTAAATAGTTATCCAAAGTCACATCCAATGACATCCCCAACCAGCAGTGTAAGAAAGCTTTCATTCTTCTATGACCTTGTAATCACTTCATTCTTCTATAACCTTGTTATCACGTACTATTGTTTTGTTCATTTTAGTCATTTTGGTGGAGGCACATTTCCTTTTATAGTGTGTATATTCATCTCCATTCGTCATAGTCAGTGGCTATTTTCCCCCTCCCAATTTGCACAAATGATTGCACCTTTAACATAGCTATTAATTAATATAAATCAAGTCACTGAAAAAGAAAACAAAATGCTAAAAATAAAATGTCAGTGGTTCATTTTATTTCTAGAAGGGATTTAGTCTTCTAATGGATTAAGAAAACATCACTACTAATTTTGGTAAAGTTAGGAGTGGGGAAATGGATCTGATGGTCATTTATATCCAAGATATTTCCATATTACACATCCTAAAACCAGCCCAATGTAAACTTGATTAGCAACACTACAGGCACAACCCTTCAATTACTTCCATGAGTTACTGAGTCCAATTCTTGCCGCGGACTTCTGCTTTCTTCTGAAGATCTCCAAGTTATTAACAACCACAACTCCCTTTCTTGGCGCTATTTAACAGAGAGACACTAATGGAGGATGAAGAAGACACGGGTATCGGGGCATCATTGTGGGAAGGTGAAGACCAAGGACCAGAATCTAGGCTTCCAGGCTTTCAGTTTCATCATGACAGGATATCACTTTTGGACAAGACTGGCCACTCGGTGATCTGGATGGAGTAAACAAAGTAAAATCCCAACCAGTGACCTTCTGAAGTTCCTTTTAATCCACAAGAAATGGTGATGTCCTTTGGAATCCCAGCATAATCCCATTTGTATGAAGGAGACTTTAACAACACTGCCATGGCTTAACTACTGCTCCTGATAGCTGATAATGGAAGAATAAAGTCGTTCCATCACAAGGTAATTTAGTTCATACAACAGTCCCAAATACATACCCTGAGAAATAAGTTCTATGTGATTAACATAAGCCAGTCTCTGCCTCTACTACCTGTAGAGTGATGGGTAAGAGCTCACCATTTGCAGTCAAACAGCTCTGTCCAAACTCCTGCACCGCTGCTGGCTTTAGCGGGACCTCTAACATGTCCCTTAATTTTTCAAGGCCTCATTTTTCTCATTAAAGTCATTGACCAAGAGGTGCTGTGGAGATTAGAGATCACCCATGGGTGGGAGAATCATAATTTGAGGTCTTTACCAATCTCTTCTTTTACTCTCCCTGCCTCAGCCCCATTCAGGTGGGGAGAAATGGGTCACCATTTGTCCTGGGGCTGGAGTCCTCAGAAGTGGACCAATGAATAAAAATGACAATTTCTCAGCTTCTGGTTCCATCTCAGACACACAGGGGTATGGAGACGAAATGAATCTCCTCTTATAGTCCCAAGACCTCCAGAGCCCTAAAGTATTGTGAGGATGGGCCCTGCAAAATTTCCCCTGGGTCTTAAGGGGGAAGTGACAGTTGGCTGAGGAGGAGAGGTAAATGGACCTGTACCAGGTCCTGTTACAGGCACAAGGAGGTAAGTGTCAGATGCCCGCTGTGTAGATAGTTTCCCCTGGGAATAATGGGAGGATTGAGCTTCACCCCACCCGGTTATCTGAGCCAGGAGTCTAATGGGGACCAGTCAGAACTGGCAGATTAACTGGTCTCTATTTGAAGGTTTATAAAGATCTGATTAAATGAATTTACACTGAGTGTAGGAGAATAGCAGAGGGCCTGCAGGTCCAGACAGAGAAGTGGACACCCACCCCCTACTGTCACCAGTTTGGCACTTGAGTAAGCTCTGCTGGGCTTAGTACCCTCTCCGGGTCAAAAGGAGGAATACACTGGAGGAAGGGTGACTCTGAACATGAATTCCAAACCTGGCCTGACTAACACATTTCGGAATCACACCTTTCTTCAAAGAATGTGGATGATGTTCTGATCACTAGGTAGATTGTGGGCTCAAATTATTTTGTTAAAGAAACTGTTAAGTAATGTTTCTTGTATACCCCAAGTGAGTCATGCTGAGAATTCATACCTTTTACATGTGAAAAAAACGCCTGGTACTAGTCAGTGGTCATTACTATTATCTGAGAGATGTAATTAACATCCTGTCTCTCGTCACCCCAGAACTAAGTTGTAATTGCAGTGGCTGTTCTGCCATGCTATAAATAGTTTTTACTAATACTGTACAAGCAGAGAATTTTTCAGCTCCTTACCTGCTGGGAGGACTTTTTGGCTATCGGGATATACAAATCCAGACAACCTACCAGATGGCCTCATTAAAAGAAAATCTGATTCGTATAAAGCATTCTTCACCTTTATCAATCTGAGTTCATATACCTGAGATAAAATGGGAAGAAAATACCTTGAGAGAACCAGAAGCGCACAATGCAAGTTTCCTGAGTCCATGGGAAGCCATGCGCCTCTCACTTGTGATATTTGTTGTGTTCTCTCTCGAGGTCCGTGGAGAACAGCCAGTTACCCATCACCATCTGGCCAGGCTAATTCTGGGTGGTTGCAGCTGCAACCCAGTGTCTGGTAATCACAGCTCCAGGTTCTCTCCATACTAAATAGCTCCTAGCTCAAGGGCCAGCAGATTCACTAAAGGCAGCCTCTCTCTCTAGCAAGACATCCAGATTTCAAGGCACCAAAGAGCCACCCTTATCATTGATAGACCCAATACCGTATGCTTCCTGTCTCTCCTCCCAGGGGTCTCTATTGCACTTTCAGCTTTCAGGACCAATTACCTGGACCACACATCTCACTTGGATAGGACCTCTTACATGGACTCTTGCAGCAGGTTCTAAAACTGCTCTCTCTCTTCTGATTTTCCATTCTATCAATATAATCTATCCAATGCCAGTTCCAGGTTAATCATTCAAAAGGCCAGATCAAGCCATATCATCTCCCAGCTCACAAACCTTACTATTTCCATGTTAGCTACAGGAGTCATCTGGTCCCAGTCTTAGGAAGCAATACAATGTAATGGTTGAGGCCACTGATACTGATTCAGATCTACTGCTCCCTTAACATCCTTTTATCAAGTTAGTTACTCTCTCAGTTTACTCATCTTAAAATGAGATTAATGATACTTCTACAACTGTGGTGGAGATCAAGTCAGATCAAAGTAATTTGCCTAGTATCTTTACACTGAAAATACTCCTTGGAGGCAGGTGATGGGTATAATATTAAATTTTCACTAGCATTACTTCTTGCTATTGGCCAATATTCCAGCCACAGAGGACTATCTACTGAGGCAGTATATTGTCCGTGGCTAAACATTAGGATTTTGCAATCAGATCAGGGTTAAATGATGAGTCTGCTATCTACTGTGTGACTTGAGCAAGTTACTTAACCTTTCTGGACATCACTGTCCTCGTCAGTAAAATGCAAATAATAATACCTATCTCATGGAGAGGTTCTGAGTATTAAATGAGAGAATGCACATGAAAAACTTAACATAATTCTTAGAACAAAGTAAGAGGTGAAGGAAAGTCAAGCATTACTTCCTGTCCTGTTTTGAGCTTACTTTAATATAATCTCTTTGAATGTACCTTCTTTCATTTGCGTCTTTTGCTTTTGCTTTCCCTCCCCCCCATTCTAGAACCACCATTCTCTCTATTTATAACTCACCAGGTCCTATAGTCTTTAAATCTGTAACAACTACTCAAATGTTTCCTCCTCCAAGAAGCCTTTCCTGATGTCTTAGCAGGAAATCACCTCTCAGGAATAAATTACTCTGTGAGTATAAAGGAGTACTTTCCAACAGAACTGAGGCATTCTGGTGTGGACAAAGAATGTTGCCTGCTATTTCAGTAAGTAAAGAATGTTGCCTGCCATTCCCCGCAACAAGCCATCAGCCATTGGAGCCACCTTAACGGTGCACCCTGAGGGGAATTCAGGATGGAGAAAAACAGGATACTGGCCCTAGATAGCTGAGATGCAAATCAAAGAAATAATTTCAATGAGCCCAGACTCACTGAGATCATTAAGTTGAGATGTCTGGTTTTTTGTGATTAGCAGTAATCTTCTGATGTTTGACTACAAGTCTTTCCCCCCCACCCCACCCCGAGCAAAAATTCCTATATATCCTGGTTCCTCCCTTACCTCTTAGGAACAGTTCCTCAGAGCTATCTGGGAGGCTGTCTCCTGGGCCATAGTCCTAAGTAAGGTCCAGGAATAAAACATAACTGTCAGCTTGTAGGCTGTGCCTTTTTTTAGTTGACAATGAACTGTGTATAGTTTTTTTGAATTTTATTTTTTTATACAGCAGGTTCTTATTAGTTACCTATTTTATACTTATTAGTGTATACATGTCAATCCCAATCTCCCAATTCATCCCACCACCACCAACCCCCTCCCCGCTTTCCCCCCTTGGTGTCCATATGTTTCTTCTCTACATCTGTGTCTCTATTTCTCCCTTGCAAACCAGTTCATCTCTACCATTTTTCTAGATTCCACATATATGCAATAATATACAATATTTGTTTTTCTCTTTCTGACTTACTTCACTCTGTATGACAGTCTCTAGGTCCATCCATGTCTCTACAAATGACCTAATTTCATTCCTTTTTATGGCTAATATTCCATTGTGTATATGTACCACATCTTCTTTATCCATTCATCTGTCGATGGGCATTTAGGTTGCTTCCATGACCTGGCTATTGTAAATGTGCTGCAGTGAACACTGGGGTGCATGTGTCTTTTTGAATTATGGTTTTTCTCTGGGTATATGCCCAATAGTGGGATTGCTGGGTCATATGGTAATTCTACTTTTAGTTTTTTAAGGAACCTCCATACTGTTCTCCATAGTGGCTGCATCAATTTACATCCCACCAACAACAGTGCAAGAGGGTTCTCTTCTCTCCACACCCTCTCCAGCATTTGTTGTTTGTAGATTTTCTGATGATGATACCTCATTGTAGTTTTGATTTGCATTTCTCTAATAATTAGTGATGTTGAGCAGCTTTTCATGTGCCTCTGGGTCATCTGTAGGTCTTCTTTGGAGAAATGTCTATTTAGGTCTTCTCCCCATTTTTTTTTTTTTTTTTTTTTTGCGGTACGCGGGCCTCTCACCGTTGTGGCCTCTCCCGTTGCGGAGCACAGGCTCCAGACACGCAGGCTCAGCGGCCACGGCTCAGCGGCCCAGCCACTCTGCGGCATGTGGGATCCTCCCAGACTGGGGCACTAACCCATGTCCCCTGCATCGGCAGGCGGACTCAACCACTGCACCACCAGGGAAGACCCTTCTGCCCATTTTTTGATTGGGTTGTTTGTTTTTTTAATATTAAGCTGCATGAGCTATTTATATACTTTGGAGATTAATCCTTTCTCCATTGATTCGTTTGCAAATATTTTCTCCCATTCTGAGGGTTGTCTTTTCATCTTTTTTATAGTTTCCTTTGCTGTGCAAAAGCTTTTAAGTTTCATTAGGTCCCATGTGTTTATTTTTGTTTTTATTTCCATTACTGTAGGAGGTGTGTCAAAAAGATCTTGCTGTGATTTATGTCAAAGAGTGTTCTTCCTATGTTTTCCTCTAACAGTTTTATAGTGTCCAGTCTTACATTTAGGTCTTTAATCCATTTTAAGTTTATTTTTGTGTATGGTGTTAGGGAGAGTTCTAATTTCATGCTTTTATATGTAGCTGTCCAGTTTTCCCAGCACCACTTACTGAAGAGACTGTCTTTTCTCCATTGTATATCCTTGAATCCTTTGTCATAGATTAGTTGACCATAGGTGTGTGGGTTTAACTCTGGGCTTTCTATGCTGTTCCATTGATCTATATTTCTGTTTTTGTGCCAGTACCATATTGTCTTGATTACTGTAGCTTTGTAGTACAGTCTGAAGTCAGGGAGTCTGATTCCTCCAGCTCCATTTTTTTCCCCTCAAGATTGTTTTGGTTATTTGGGGTCTTTTTTGTCCCATACAAATTGTGAAATTTTTTTGTTCTACTTCTGTAAAAAATGCCATTGGTAATTTGATAGGGACTGCACTGAATCTATAGATTGCTTTGCATAGTATAGTCATTTTCACAATGTTGACTCTTCCAATCCAAGAACATGGTATATCTCTCCATCTGTTTGTGTCATCTTTGATTTCTTTAATCAGTATCTTATAGTTTTCTGAGTACAAATCTTTTACCTCCTTAGGTAGGTTTACTACTAGGTATTTTATTCTTTTGTCACAATGGTGAATGGGATTGTTTCCTTAATTTCTCTTTCTGATCTTTTGTTGTTAGTATATAGGAATGCAAGAGATTTCTGTGCATTAATTTTGTATCCTGCTACTTTACCAAATTCATTGATTAGCTCTAGTAGTTTTCTGGTGGCATCTTTAGGATTCTCTATGTATAGTATCATGTAACTGCAAACAGTGAGTTTTACTTCTTCTTTTCCAATTTGTATTCCTTTTATTTCTTTTTCTTCTCTGATTGCCGTGGCTAGGACTTCCGAAACTACATTGAATAATAGTGGCAAAAGTGGACATCCTTGTCTTCTTCCTGATCTTAGAGAAAATGCTTTCAGTTTTTCACCACTGAATATGATGCTTCCTGTGGGTTTGTTGTATATGGCCTTCATTATGTTGAGGTAGATTCCCTCTATGCCTACTTTCTGGTGAGTTTTTATCATAAATGGGTGTTGAATTTTGTCAAAAGCTTTTTCTGCATCTATTGAGATGATCATATGGTTTTTATTCTTCAATTTGTTACTATGGTGTATCACATTGATTGATTTGCATATATTGAAGAATCCTTGCATCTCTGGGATAAATCCCACTTGATCATGGTGTATGATCCTTTAAATGTGTTGTTGGATTCTGTTTGCTAGTATTTTGTTGAGGATTTCTGCATCCATATTCATCAGTGATATTGGTCTCTAATTTTCTTTTTTTGTTGTATCTTTGTCTGGTTTTGGTATCAGGGTGATGGTGGCCCCATAGAATGAGTTTGGGAGTATTCCTTCCTCTGCAATTTTTTGGAAGAGTTTGAGAAGGATGGATGTTAGCTCTTCTCTAAATGTTTGATAGAATTCACCTGTGAAGCCATCTGGTCCTGGACTCTTGTTTGTTGAAAGATTTTTAATCACAGTTTCAATTTCATTACTTGTGATTGGTCTGTTCATATTTTCTATTTCTTCCTGGTTCAGTCTCGGAGGGTTATACCTTTCTAAGAATCTGTCCATTTCTTCCAGGTTGTCCATTTTATTTGCATAGAGTTGCTTGTAGTAGTCTCTTATGATGCTTTGTATTTCTACGGTGTCCATTGTAACTTCTCCTTTTTCATTTCTAATTTTATTGAGTCCTCTACCTCTTTTTCTTGATGAGTCTGGCTAAAGGTTTATCAATTTTGTTTATCTTCACAAAGAACCAGCTTTTAGTTTTCTTGATCTTTGCTATTGTTTTCTTTTTTCCTATTTCATTTATTTCTGCTCTGATCTTTATGATTTCTTTCCTTCTACTAACTTTGGGTTTTGTTTGTTCTTCTTTCTCTAGTTCTTTTAGGTGTAAGGTTAGATTGTTTACTTGAGATTTTTCTTCTTTCTTGAGGTAGGACTTTATTGTTACAAGCTTCCCTCTTAGAACTGCTTTTGCTGCATCCCATAGACTTCAGATCGTCGTGTTTTTGTTGTCATTTGTCTCTAGGTATTTTTTGATTTCCTCTTTGATTTCTTCAGTGATCTCTTGATTATTTAGCAATGTATTGTTTAGCCTCCATGTGTTTGTGTTTTTTCCCTGTAATTGATTTCTAATCTCATAGCATTGTGGTCGGAAAAGATGCTTGATATGATTTCAATTTTCTTAAATTTACCAAGGCTTGATTTGTGACCCAAGATATGATCTATCCTGGAGAATGTTCCGGGTGCACTTGAGAAGAAAGTGTAATCTGCTGTTTTTGGATGGAATGTGCTATAAATATCAATTAAATATATCTGGTCTACTGTGTCATTTAAATCTCGTGTTTCCTTATTAATTTTCTGTCTGGATGATCTGTCCATTGGTGTAAATGAGATGTTAAAGTCCCCCACTGTTTTGTGCTACTCTCAATTTTCTCCTTTATAGCTGTTAGCATTTACCTTATGTACTGAGGTGCTTTTATGTTGGGTACATATATAATTGTTATATCTTCTTCTTGGATTGATCCCTTGATCATTATGTAGTGTCTTTCCTTGTCTCTTATAACATTCTTTATTTATTTTTTTATTAAACCTTTTTTTAAAAAAAAAATTATATATTTATTTATTTTTGGCTGTGTTGGGTCTTCATTGCTGCATGTGGGCTTTCTCTACTTGAGGTGAGTGGGGGCTACTCTTCGTTGCAGTGCGTGGTCTTCTCATTGTGGTGGCTTTTCTTCTTGAGCACATGTTCTAGGTGCGCAAGCTTCAGTAGTTGTGGTACATGGGCTCAGTAGTTGTAGCTTGCAGGCTCTAGAGCACAGGCTCGGTAGTTGTGGCGCACGGGCTTAGTTGCTCCACAGCATGTGGGATCTTCCCGGACGAGGGATTGAACCCGTGTCCCCTGCATTGGCAGGTGGATTCTTAACCACTGCACCACCAGGGAAGTCCGAACACTCTTTATTTTAAGTCTATTTTATCTCTTATGAGTATTGCTACTCCAGGTTTCTTTTGATTTCCACTTGCATGGAATATCTTTTTCCATCACCTCACTTTCAGTCTGTATGTGTTCCTAGGTCTGAAGTGGGTCTCTTGAAGACAGCATACATATGGGTCTTGTTTTTGTATCCATTCAGCAAGCTTGTGTCTTTTGGTTGGAGCATTTAATCTGTTCACGTTTAAGGTAATTATCGATATGTATGTTCCTATGATCATTTTCTTAATTGTTTTGGGTTTGTTTTTGTAGGTCCTTTACTTCTCTTGTGTTTCCTATTTAGAGAATTTCCTTTAGCATTTGTTATAGAGGTGGTTTGGTTGTGCTGAATTCTCTTAGCTTTTGCTTGTCTGTAAAGCTTTTGATTTCTCCATCGAATCTGAATGAGATCCTTGCCGGGTAGAGTAATCTTAGTTGTAGGCTTTTTCCTTTCATCAATTTAAATATATCATGCCACTCCCTTCTGGCTTGTAGAGTTTCTGCTGAGAAATCAGCTGTTAACCTTATGGGAGTTCCCTGATATGTTATTTGTTGTTTTTCCCTTGCTGCTTTTAATAATTTTTCTTTGTCTTTAATTTTCAGCAATTTGATTACTTTGTGTCTTGGCGTGTTTCTCCTAGGGTTTATCCTGCCTGGGACTCTCAGTGCTTCCTGGACTTGGGTGGCTATTTCTCTTCCCATATTAGGGAAGTTTTCGACTATAATCTCTTCAAATATTTCCTTAGGTCCTGTCTCTCTCTCTTCTCCTTTTGGGACCCCTATAATGCAAATGTTGTTGCATTTAATGTTGTCCCAGAGGTCTCTTAGGCTGTCTTCATTTCTTTTCATTCTTTTTTCTTTATTCTGTTCCATGGCAGTGAATTCCACCATTCTGTCTTCCAGGTCACTTATCCATTCTTTTGCCTCAGTTATTGTACTATTGATTCCTTCTAGTGTATTTTTCATTTCAGTTATTCTATTGTTCATCTCTGTTTGTTTGTTCTTTAATTCTTCTAGGTCTTTATTAAACATTTCTTGTATCTTCTCGATCTTCGCCTCCATTCTTTTTCCGAGGTCCTGGATCATCTTCACTATCATTATTCTGAATTCTTTTTCTGTAAGGTTGCCTATCTCTACTTCATTTAGTTGTTTTTCTGGGGTTTTATCTTGTTCCTTCATCTGGTACATAGTCCTCTGCCTTTTCGTTTTGTCTATTTTTCTTTGAATGTGGTTTTTGTTCCACAGGCTGCAGAACTGTAGTTCTTCTTGCATCTGCTGTCTGCCCTCTGGTGGATGAGGCTATCTAAGAGGCTTGTGCAAGTTTCTTGATGGGACAGACTGGTGGTGGACAGACCTGGGTGTTGTTTTGGTAGGCAGAGCTCAGTAAAACTTTAATCTGCTTGTCTGCTGATGGGGGGTGCTGAGTTCCCTCCCTGTTGGTTGTTTGGCCTGAGGCAACCCAGCACTGGAGCCTACCCGGGCTCTTTGGTGGGGCTAATGGTGGACTCTGGGAGGGCTCACGACAAGGAGTACTTCCCAGAACTTCTGCTTGCAGTGTCCTTGTCCGCACAGTGAGCCACAGCCACCCCTGCCTCTGCAGGAGAGCCTCCAACACTAGGAGGTAGGTCTGGTTCCATCTCCCATGGGGTCACCGCTCCTTCCCCCTGGGTGCTGATGCGCACACTACTTTGCGTGTGCCTCCAAGAGTGGAGTTTCTGTTTCCCCCAGACCTCTCAAAGACCTGCAATCAAATCCCACTAGCCTTCAAAATCTGATTCTCTGGGAATTCCTCCTCCCATTGCCAGACTCCCAGGTTGGGAAGCCTGACGTGGGGCTCAGAACCTTCACTTCAGTGGGTGGACTTCTGTGGTATAAGTGTTCTCCAGTTTGTGACTCACCCATCCAGCGGTTATGGGATTTGATTGCGTCCATCCTACCATATCATTGCAGCTTCTCCTTTGTCTTTGGATGTGGGGTATCTTTTTTGGTGAGTTCCAGTGTCTTCCTGTTGATGACTGTTCAGCAGTTAGTTGTGATTCTGGTGCTCTTGCAAAAGGGAGTGAGCGCACATCCTTCCACTCTGCCATCTTAACTGAATCACTGAACTCTGTATGTTTTATCTCAACAATTATCAAGTTCAAGGATAGAGACTTAATTTCATCTTTCATCTTTCTATCACAGTAGGAGTTCAGTAAATGCTCACGGAACTGACTGTGTTTCATCCAGTTCCCAGCTGTTTTGCCAAAGGACCCAAATTTTAGAAACTGGAAACACAAAATGAAGAGAAAAATGGTGGACTGTCCATTGCAAAGTGAGCATCGCTAATCCTTGAGTCAATCTATATTATTCCATTAGCCCTTTCTTATTTCCTCTGGAGCCAGCTTTTGAGCATTTTGCTCTTGAGAGAAAGCTTGCTGAGGATTCACAAGCTCTGTTGTTGTTTCAAAAGGAACCAATGTCAAAAGATCTGCCCTGACAAATGGCACAGTGGCTCTGCAGCTAGAGTCCTGCTACTTGAATTCTATTGATGTGTTTAAATTATTCTTTCTGTTTGAGCCTTTCCTGGGTCTTGAAAAAGAGGTCTCTTTGAGGTTTAAGGTCTTATCTTCCAGACTTTTCTTTTCAGTGTCTACCTGAGCAAGCTCTTACTGGATCTTGCCCAATGAATGGTCTCGCCCCGTTCCTTAAGAGGATGATTATGCAGGAGAAATGCCCCATGGACAGGTGGCTCTTACCATGACTTTGCAGCCTCTTCCAGAAAAGATCACTCTTAAGGAGCAAGTAAGTCTTAGATGGGGACTTGTATATCTCTTTACATCTGTGTCTATTCATCTCCATGAGGAGCTTCTCAAGGGCATGGGAGACACTGGGATTGAGTGAAAAGGGCTTGGCCTTTGACCCCACAGAGATCTAAGCTGTAACATCGAAAGGCTGAGTGTCATAGGCAAGTGACTTGGCTCTTAGCACTTTAGTTTTTCCTTTGTAAGATGGGGACGGAGTCACCTAACTCACAGAATCATTGTGGGGATTAAAGACCTAAAGACGTATATTTAAAAAGCCTTTATATGATCAGTAATGTAACACTTCTAAATACATTTATATTTGTGGAGGCAGTACAGACCAGTGGTCAAGCATGCAGATTTTTGGGGTATCAGGTGGATGTGGATCCAAGCTCTCTTTTATCCTCTTCAAACTATATGACCTCAGGAGAGTGCTTCTCCTCTCTGACATTGTTTCCTCATCTGGAAAGTGGAAATACCACCACTTACTTGAAAATCTATAGGAAATCAATGAGTTAGAGAAAGTAAAGTACCACTGTGGCTCTCAAAAGTGTGTGTCCGGGCTTCCCTGGTGGCGCAGTGGTTGAGAGTCCGCCTGCCGATGCAGGGGACACGGGTTCATGCCCCAGTCCAGGAAGATCCTACATGCCATGGAGCAACTGGGCCCGTGAGCCATGGCTGCTGAGCCTGCGCATCCGGAGCCTGTGCTCCGCAACGGGAGAAGCCACCACAGTGAGAGGCCAGTGTACAGAAAAAAAAAAAGTGTGTGTCCATCTCCTCTGTTACATGTGCTCGTATCTTCAGCATCTACACAAATGTTTGCAGGTGATATCATGGGAATCCTATATTCCTCTAAGGCCTGAATTCAAAGGATTGCTGTGAACCTCTCCAACTGGTGTTGATTCTCCTACTATTACTCCATTAGGAATAATTTCCTAGCATTCTGGCCAAGCAGGGACACTGCAAGGCAACATCTCTCCCCACTGACTATTGTCACAGACCTCACTGGGTGAGTAACAAGGGTGGACTGCCTTGGTGACAAGAACAGCCACAACGTCAACCTCCTTAGAGCTGAGAACTGCAAATTCCCTGGCAGCCAGCATGACATGGCTGCTTTATAGCTGCCTCCTTCAAGGGAAACTTCAGAGGGCCCAATGGAAGCTTCTAATGTTAGGGCACAAGGAAACCTTCAGCTGATTTTATTCAACGGGTGTTTTCTTTGTGTTCAGACTGGCTACCCACATGGAGACGTGTGTGTACACACACAGAGAACTTCCATGCATATACAAAGGGCTAGAAATGTAAACTCTTCTCCCTAAAAGGGAAGCGGAGAGAGTTTCTCCTGCTTTAGATGATAAAGCGTAAGCATCTACCATATGCTAAGCAATGAACTGGGTATTCAAATGACAGACAAAATAAAGCACAATCCACATTTTTAAGAAACCAGCAAACTCACAGGAGATTTGGACACACATACCACTCATCCTTCAGGGGCTCAAAATTAATTGCTCCTTTCTCTGTGCCCCCAACTTGACTTTCATAATCTTTATAACAGTAATCACATTAATCTATTCCAGAAATAGAAATGGATTCTTACTGAAATATGTGACCCTCACAGTTGTCAACAAAGCAAGATTAAAGAGAGAATAAAGCACACATTCCTCTTTGATCTTTTCCTCAGGAGCCTCATTTTCCTACAATAAAATAAGTTTTACTTACATACTAAGATGATAAAGAAAAGTGTTACTATATTTATAGGTCAGAATTGGACTAAACCCCCGAAGGCATATTTTGACAAAATGAAAAGGCTATAAAATGTTGATATGAAAAAAAAAAGTCCAAAATATGTAAAATCTTTTCTATAATTGAAAGAAATTTCTGATGGGTATAAACTTCCAAATGCAGTCTAAGTAATTAGGTTATTTTGAGTTAAGAATCCAATCCACATCCAGCATGCTTATCCAAGCAATGCCCTTTGTTCTCCAGACTTTTCCATAATACATGTTTTCTAGCACTGTTACTGCTACTGGCTTTTGGATTACAATTTCTTTGAAATGGTAGGAATTTCTGTAAACCAAGTACTGCATCTTCATTTTACAGAGGGGGAAACAGAGAACAACAAGGTCACAGAGTAAAGCACAAAACTATGATAAAAAATTTCTGTCTCTCAAAGTGATGCCATTTCCATGCAGAAAGTCAGTAAAAAAATTAGTAATTACAATTCCTGAAATGTACGGATGAGTTGTTAGGGTCTAAAAGTTCTGTTACACCAATCAGCTAATAATGGTTCATTCACTCACTCAGTCATACACTAGACATCTCCTAACTTACTGGACTCAAAGTAGAGTGACAAAAATAACATGACCTTACAGAATTAAGCAGTTTTTCTAAATCCCAAATTCACATGTCTGTGAAAATGTGTTACTTAAAACCTCTTGAATAGTCTACAACAAGTTTTGATTCAGCAGAACGTTGTCAGAACTCTCCAGTGTTATATCCACGAAGTAAGGGCAATTTCAAATGGAATTCTTCCATATTAATTTCTTACCACACAAGTAAGGAAAAGGGTTAAATTCATATAACATATTAAAATGTCTATTCATATCTTACTTTTTAGGTGAACTTGTATGTGACATTCAATTGGCTCTGAGAAGACAGTGCAAACTTTTCAAGAAGACCTGGATTAGAATCATGAAGACTTTGGGGTAATACCACAAAATTTAATCTCTAAGTGTTTACGAGTCTGGCCTAGATAAAACATTAGGTCAACTTTTCTTCAAGTGAAATGTTTCCCAAGTTAGGAAGATATTTTTTCATTGATTCATTCATTCAATCAACACAAGATAACAGTATTTGGTACTCTGCTTGGCCCTGAGTATACCTTAGTTGTTAAAACAGAGTTTCTGCCGTTATGAAGTTTCTAACTGTGAGAGAGACAGTGAACAAAGGAACAACCCAAGAATTCTACAATGTCTACTGTGATCACTGCTGTTAAAGAAACAAGTGTGGTACTGATATAGAATCTATCAAGGTGAAGAGACATCTCCTGAGACTGTTACAGAAGCACTTGCAAAGGAAATGGAAATGTGAAAGATGGAATGTGACCAGCCCTGGGGAGTGTGGAGGAAAGACCATTTCAGAAACAGGGACAAGAACGAGTCCTAAGACAGGAAGGAAGTTACCCTTTTCAAAGAATTGAGATGGGGCTAGTGGCCCGGGAGTGGAGACCTTTAGGGAGCTCAGTACTGCAGACTTGGATGGGGCAAGGTCACTCTGGGAGAGGCAGGGATCCAGGACACAGGTGGACAGAACAGTAATGAGCAGGCCTGGAACCTCTTTCACGAAGGAAGGAGAAAAGGATGTGCGTGAGGCACGGGTAAGTGGGTTTTACAGCAGGAAGTTGAAAGAAATGGGTTTTCTCTTCTCTGGAAGTAGGAAATGAGTGCGTCTGCCGGCAGGGAAGGGAGAGATGGATGTGGCTGAAGTTTAAGATGTGGCCTAGTTTGAAACAGTCCCCCTAAACAGCAGAGAGAGCTGACTAAGGAAACAGAGAGCGTGCTGGGCAGCACCTAGATCCCAGCTGGTAAAAGGCCGTGAATTTATAGTTTTAGTAAGAGAAAATTAAGTCTTTGACCAGCAGGTTACAGAACAGCAAGTATAGTAAATCTTAACATATGTAAAATCATATGCATGTATCTTTGGGCACAGAGGCAAAGAAAATCCTAGACGAAATTTCATCAACATGTCCAACACTATCCACTTACAGAGTGAGTGACTTTGATGTACACATTATTCTTTGTTGTTTGAATTATTCTATATGACTCACTTCAATGTTAGATTTATTTCCTAGTTGCACAGCATTGGACTTTATGATATTCCCAATGGGAGGGTCTAGAGAACCATGGAATTCTAGATCTGAAAGGGACCATCTTGTCCTGACTTTTCCTTTTAAAAATGAGGAAAGTGAGGCCCAGAAAGAGGAAGTTTTTTTTTTTTTAAAGTCTTACAAGGATTGAACTGCAGAGATAAATGTGTCCCAGTCCTCCTAACTGCCACACAAGGGTCTTTCCTATGCTAAGTTTAGATAGAGTATTAAATTGAAAATAATGCATAGAAAACTGGCTTTAACATGGGTGTTGAAGGTATTTTTTAGATAAAGGCATATCCTGTGTAATATTTCAAAGTATGCATAGATGATATGAATACATGTATATATTTGTACATATATATGTTCATACACACAACTTTAAATTTAGATTGCATTATGTACATCATCTATTTTATCTTTGAGATCACCTATTTCTACAGATGCCACACTGGGCACATCCATGGAAAAGTCTATCAGATTTTCTTCACCATCATTTTCCCTACTGTCAGCCAGTGGTTGTCAGAGGCACAGATGAAATTTCTCAAACTAACAACTGAGATTCTCTGATGAATGTAATTACATCTCATTTCTTCTTAGAGTAAGATGTTAAGGGGAAAGCCAGAAGTTAATTAAAAACACAAAGAAAGCAAAAAGATTTTTAAATGAAACTAAGCAACAAAACAACAAAAATACTACCACTGTCTCTTGCCTTCTGTTCACACGTGCACACTCAACTTTACACATCTGATTTTTGGCAGAACGTGGGAAGGACACCTGCATTAAATGATGTATGTGTGTAATCTGGATGGCCTTGAGCTAGCTAGGCAAGAGAGTGCAGGGAACAGCCCACCCCTCTAACACACTGGTCTGTACGTGTTTACCTCAGGCATCTGAAGGAACACACTCTTATGGTCTGAGCTGGTCCCATGTCCCCCTTTCCTAATTTTATCAGGAAAACAAGCCCTCCCAACATTCATGCTGTGGTTCAGGTAGGACTCCCCTGCTGGTTCTAAGGCCTAAGCCAGCCAGTGCCCCACAGCAGCCTCACAATTGGCTCAGTGTTGGGCACGTGAGTCCATCAGAGCCAACGGGGCAGCATGAACCTTTTGTTAAGACCTTAGAGAACAAGAGTAGACATTTTTTCCAGTGGACTTGGACATGAGAAGGCATAAGCTGGGGCTGCCATAGCCATCTTGATAACACGAGGTAGAATCTGACACTGAAAGCAAACTTACAGTTACCAAAGGGGAAAAGGCTGGGGTGGGGGAAATAATTAGGAGTTTGGGATTAGCAGATTTAAACTACTGTATATGAAATAGATAAAGAACAAGGTCCTACTGTATAGCACAGGGAACTTTATTCAATATCCTGTGATAAACCATAATGGAAAATAATATTAAAAAGTATGTATATATATGTATAACTGAAAGCTTTATATGCTGAGAACTATAAAACATTAATAAAGGAAATTGAAGATGATTCAAAGAGATGGAAAGATAGCCCATGCTCCTGGATTGGAAGAATTAATCTTCTTAAAATGGCCATATTACCCAAGCAATCTACAGATTTAATGTGATCCCTGTCAAATTACCCATAGTTTTTTCACAGAATTAGAACAAATAATCCTAAAATTTATATGGAACCACAAAAGACCCAGAAATGCCAAAGCAATCCTGAGGAAAAAGAACAAAGCAGGAGGCATAACTCTCCCAGACTTCAGACAATATTACAAAGCTACAGTAATCAAAACAGTGCGGTACTGGCACAAAAACAGACATATGGATCAGTGGAACAGAATAGAGAGCCCAAAATAAACCCACACACTTACAGTTGATTAATGTTCAACTAAGAAGGCAATAATATACAACAGAAAAAAGACAGTCTCTTCAGCAAGTGGTGTTGGGAAAGTTGGACAGCATGTAAATCAATGAAGTTAGAACACATCCTCACACCATACACAAAAATGAACTCAAAATGCCTTAAAGACTTAAGTATAAGACATGACACCATAAAACTCCTAGAAGAGAACACAGGCAAAACATTCTCTGACATAAATTGTACCAATGTTCTATTATTAGTTCTATTATTATTATCTTAGTTCTATTATTTCTTTTCTTTTTTTTTTTTTTTTTTTTTTTTTTTTTTTTTGTGGTACGCAGGCCTCTCACTGCTGTGGCCTCTCCCATTGAGGAGCACAGGCTCCAGATGCGCAGGCTCAGCGGCCACGGCTCATGGGCCCAGCTGCTCCGTGGCACGTGGGATCTTCCAGGACTGGGGCACAAACCTGTGTCCCCTGCATCGGCAGGCGGATTCTCAACTACTGCACTGCCAGGGAAGCCCTATTATTTCTTATATTTAATGGACACTTAGGCCCTCAGTCTTCCTCTTCCTTAACATTTTCTAATATTATTAAAGATATTCTTCCTTTACTCTTTGTCCTTCAATGTCCTTAACTTTGATAAAAATCCTTACTCATTATTTTTCCCTAATGTAAGCCATGAACTATGCCCTTCCCAAGTCTGATAGCAGATCTCCCCTTAATACCAACTGCAATTAGACCAGAGTCTAGCTTTTTTTGGAAAGAGAACTTTTTAAATAGACTCCCCCTAGGAACCTTATCAACACAGGATGTCTCACTTCATCTCATTGTGTGACCTCTGTTAAGACAAGTTAAGATACGAAAATCGAAATTTATAGAACTTGTAAATTGAGGGCTGATTATCTGCATGAGAAAGGATTTTCATGAAGAAATTTCTTCAACTTAAAATTGTTTGGCAGAGGTGAGATGACAGGGAAAGGAAAGACCACAAAACTGCCAGCTAGAGGCTGAGGAAGCTGCTAATTAAAGGGAAAAGAGAAAGGAGGATGAAACATTTCTGAAATTATATGTCGGTCAATAAGAAAATATGAATAATTAGTATACAACTTCTGGGGAAACAAACATATTAAGGAATAAAGGAATTAAAGTAAACTTGATACTCTGTCAATGTGTTAGTAACCATTGTTTAAGTGATTTATCTAGAAGCAAATTGATTTCAATAGAAACCCCTTGTTTAAGAAGGTGGTGAGGGGGCTTCCCTGGTGGCACAGTGGTTGAGAGTCTGCCTCCCGATGCAGGGGACGCGGGTTCATGCCCCGGCCCGGGGAAGATCCCACGTGCCACGGAGTGGCTGGGCCCGTGAGCCATGGCCGCTAAGCCTGCGCGTCCAGAGCCTGTGCTCCACAACGGGAGAGGCCACAACAGTGAGAGGCCCACGAACTGCGAAAAAAAAAAAAAAAAAAAAAGAGAAGGTGATGAGGGTGGTGGAGTAATACAGTAGCTATGAACTTGGGTTCGGAAGTTGGACTGCCTGGGTTTGAATCCTGGATGATTCTTGTAGCTTGTGTGTGACCCCTGGGTGAGTCATTTCATCTCAGTCTCTATCTCCTCACTTGTAAAATGGAGAAAGTAACTCCTTCTTTGTCTTACTGGGAAAACTAAGTTGAATAAAGCACTATCCGACATTGGATTAAAGCACAAGACTACTTTAAATTCACAAAGGGATCATAGTGAGAAACTTCACCCAAAAGAGATGCATTCACTTATCACAGATCCTAGAACAGACTAAGTATTCAATACATGACAACTATTATTATTATTATTGCCCAGAAATGTCCTCCAGTTATTCTGCCTTCACCAGGGAGACTGTACATTTTATACTTTAGGAGAGCAAGCACAATAAAAATGAAGACAGTTGACTGGGCATATACCCAGAGAATACCATAATTCAAAAAACACATGCAGGGCTTCCCTGGTGGCGCAGTGGTTGAGAGTCCGCCTGCCGATGTAGGGGACACGGGTTTGTACCCCAGTCCGGGAAGACCCCACATGCTGCGGAGCGGCTAGGCCTGTGAGCCATGGCCGCTGAGCCTCCGTGTCCGGAGCCTGTGCTCTGCGACGGGAGAGGCCACAACAGTGAGAGGCCCGTGTACCACAAAACAAACAAACAAACAAAAAAACACATGCACCCCAATGTTAATTGCAGCACTATTTACAATAGCCAGGTCATGGAAGCAACCTAAATGTCCATCGACAGATGAATGGATAAAGAAGATATGGTACATATATACAATGGAGTATTACTCCGCCATAAAAAAGGAACGAAAGTGGGTCATTTGTAGAGATGTGGATGGACCTAGAGACTGTCATATAGAGTTAAGAAAGTCAGAAAGAGAAAAACAAATATTGTATATTAATGCATATATGTGAAATCTAGAAAAATGGTACAGATGAACTGGTTCGCAAGGCAGAAATAGAGACACGGATGTTAGAGAACAAACGTATGGACACCAAGGGGGGAAGCAGGGGTGGTGGGGGATGAATTGGGAGATTGGGATTGACATATATACACCAATATGTATAAAATAGATAACTAATAAGAACCTGCTGTATAGCACAGGGAACTCCACTTTGCTGTACAGTAGAAACTAACACAACATTGTAAAACAACTATATCCCAATTAAAAAAATAAATGAAGACAGTTGAAAAGAAAAGCCTCCCTCCCCTCCCTAGATCAACTGAATGAATTTGCCTTCCTCAAGTCGAAACCGAGTTGACGTCAAACCCATGATTAAAATTACCTGTCCCCCAAGTGCAGTCTTCTTTTTGTATAGACTCCATCTGAAACTGGGCATAGAGAACTTCATCCTTTTCAAGGATGAGAAAGTGCTTTGATGGATTTCTTTGCATTTTGAAGTCGTAATTAAGCATATTGAGTTCCCTGCTACTTTGATCTTTATCATTATAATGAACTCCTTGGCAAATTTTAATGGGCCATCTACAAATTAATTTTATATTGTTTTTCATCATGGGTAAATCTGACAAACAGAGGTCGGGTATAAGTGGCAGTCCCTAGGAAAATGTCAGTTCACTCTGCCAGTGAGGAACTGCCAGGTGTCAGGAAAGAAGTCACCTGCTTTTGTGCAGCGTCCTATTCATAACAGCAGCCTATTTACTGTTTCCAGAGTGAGGAATACAGGATTGCTTTAAATTCAAACATACTGAAAGGGAGCATATTAAGAAACCTCACTAAAGAGAGAGGCTTTCTTCACTGCCCCAAAGGTTTGCTCCTCGGGGCTGCAGCAAGCTGGCACCTGATCTTGAATCCACACTTCAAATCAAGGAGCCTGACATTATGAGATGAGTAAGACAGCAGTCCTTGCCTCCAGGAGTTTACAAAGGATAAAGAAGGTACAAATGTTACTTTTATAAGATGCTGGAAAAGGAAACATGCTCTGAGAATCTAAAGGCTCTCAGGATTTTCAGGGGAACCCGAAAAGCTGTCTGGAACGGAGACGTGGCATCTGAACTGGGCCTTGAAGGTTGGGTGAGATGCTGACAGGTAGAGATGCAGAAATTGGGGTGAAGAGGGCATTCTGGTTGCAGAGGCTGGTATGGGAAGTTGCAAAAATGACCAATCCTCCTAGTAAGCCCACAATTGAGGGATTTCCTGGGACATAGGATTAGACCTGGGAAAAGTCCATGGCAAACCAGGATGGACTGTCATTCAAAGATATACAAGGACCGGAGTTGGTTCTGAGAGAAACAGCTCAGTTGGACAAGGGCAGAGTTTCTGTGAGGTGGTGTGTGGGTGCTTGTTAAAAAGAAAGATGCCTAAGCCTTGGTCTTGATTTATTAAGTCAGAATTTCTGGTGGTGGGGCCCAGGTGTACTGTTTTTAATCAAGTTCCCCAGGTGATTATTAATCACAATATAGTTTGAGAACTGACAGAAAACATAGGGTTTAGGTAAGGAAGAAAGTCTAAGACACAAATCTCATATACTCCCTCCTTAAATATTCAACAAGTTTTCAAATGTGTAGAGTATAAGAAATACTCTTCTTCCTGTCATCATGCATGTTGGTTATCAACTAATACGTAGCAAATTAGCTCAAAAATTAGCCACTTAAAATAACAAACATTTACTATTTCACATACTTTCTGGGCGGGAACCCAGGAATGCTGAGCTGGATGATTCTGGCTCAGGGTGTGTCAGGAGACTCAGTCAAACTGTCAGCTTGGGCTAGAGGCATCTCAAGGCTCAACTCAGGGCTGGAGAATACACTTTCAAGGTCATTCATCTGATTTTTTTGGCAGGCCTCCTTTCCCCTCTGGCTGTTGGCTGGAGGTTTCAGTTTTCTGCCTCCCGGGTCTCTCCACCGGACAGACCAATTTGGCGGAGTGTGGGAGGGGACCACACAAAGATGTGAACACCAGGAGGGAGGGTCATTGGGGACCATCCTGGAGACTAGTACATAATGTCATTCCAAAACTTGACCCATTATATACTTCTGGAAACTGAGTCTCAGAAAGAATACAAAACTTTCCCCATTGTTCTATAGGTAATGTGGCAGGATCAGGACTGAAATAAAGATCTATCTTATCCTTCAACTTTTTTTTTTTGGCCGCACAGCATGGCTCATGGGATTTTAGTTCCCCGAACAAGGATTGAACCTGGGCCCTCTCAGCAGTGAGAGCGAGGAGGCCTAACCACTGGACCACCAGGGAATTCCCTTTTTTTTTTCTTAACTTTTTTTCCCCCCTATCCTTAACTTGTGTAAAATCCTGTAATCACTATCGTAGTCTTCTTCACAAGAAGGATTTAATAAAAATTATCATATGAAATCATATTTACTAAGACACTAATTTGTCTTATCACTAAACAATGCAATTACACATTTTACATTAAACAACTTAATTAATAAAATTAAGTAACATAAATTTAACTTCCAGAAAGGCCAACCCTTCATTACCAATCCTCTCCTTCCAGTGAGACATACATGATGTTTTCATTAAAAAAAGAGTGGGGGAGACTGTGATACTTACAGTCCCAAGAGGAAGAAAATGTTGAGTATTTTTTCATGAGTCATTCACACAATTCTCACTAGTGATATTTTTAAATCAGAGAACTCCAACTGGGAGGCTCTGAGAGAGACAAAATCTTTTTCTTTTTTTTTTTTTGCGGTACACGGGCCTCTCGCTGTTGCGGCCTCTCCTGTTGCGGAACACAGGCTCAGCGGCCATGGCTCACGGGAGCAGCCCCTCCGCGGCATGTGGGATCTTCCCGGACTGGGGCACGAACCCGTGTCCCCTGCATCGGCAGGCGGACTCTCAACCACTGCGCCACCAGGGAAGCCCGAGACAAAATCTTTTAACAAGAAATGAAAGGTTGTAGCATGCCCTGCAACCTGAAGCATCAATTGCCTTGTAAGTTATGCCATTGCTCTGGCCTGGTCTTTCCTCTGCTCTTAGCAATTCTGACATTGTTTAAAGAGACAAACTACATCCAAATGACCAGTAATTTAAAATTTCTTTGACACCCACACTTTTCTTACTCAAGGTGAGTGAGTCTCAAGGTGACTGAAGGCCTTACAGTTGTTTGGGAAGCTGGGCTGGCATTGGTGATACCTTTCTCTCTCCCCTTAGTTCCCAAATGCTTTCTCCTATAACAGAACCCACTTGCAGAAAAGGATCTGCTAGCAGCCGTTTACAATGCAATATAAAATGAACCCAGCTGTTACTTGTTGGAAGAAAATTTGCCATTCAAATGCCATCACTGACTGTGGAATGAATGGCTTTTCTGAACAGTCCTAGAATAAGAAAAGAAGCAAAGAAACACCAAAAGCACTCACTGGAGAATTCATGTGATGTTTCAAGGTAAAGTTGGTTGGTGCAACTTTTTATGCTGGATCAGTTCTACAGCCCTTGGTAACAGCAGACTTTTGCTCCTCAGCTGCCCAGAATTACCCACTGAGAGGGTTTTATTAACTACAGAGGATCTCATTGGGCCATGAACCCTACAGCCCTTAACCCTCACAGAAGATCATGATGGCCAATGTCTGCAGATAACTCAGTTTTCTCTTGGTAAAACTCAAAAGGACCATTCAGCTGTATAGGAGATAAAGGTAACACCAAACAATGATGCACCTTTTTTCAAAACCTCACCCAAAATTGCTGGCAGAGTCTAACATGTCTGTAAAGTGAAAATGGATTTTTTAAAAGGAGAAATAGAAGAAACTAAAGTCCTCATTCTTCATAACTCTTTATAGTAGCTAGCCTTTGCCGAGTACTTATCCTAAGTATTTTACATGCATTTGAAAATTTCATGGTCACAATAAATGTATGAGGTAAGTATATTAATCTCAGTTTTACAGATAAGATGAAAAACTTTCCCACACGTGGAAGTAACGGAGTTCAAACTTGAACACGAATCTGCCGGACTCCACAGGATAAATTACCTTCTGTGCATACAGAGTTTAGTAGGCATGATCACACACATGGCTCATATACTATTTGATCTCCAAAATCTGGGAAATAAGCTAAGCAGGTACCACTCAGAGAGAGAAGTGGTTTGCCCAAGATCTTAACAGCTAGTACATGACAGAGTCAGGACCAGAATCAAGGTCTTTTGATGAACAAACTTGGCCTCCCTCCCTCTATGTCACCCTGCTGGAAAGGGAAACTTGCATATAGGGCACCATGAAAATAGCAGTGATGTTTATAAGATAAGGTCATACAGAGCATTTTATTCTCAGATTTTTTTTCTGAGTTCTGAGTTACAGGGTAGAATATTTCTAAAGCCAGTATTTCTATATGAATGTTTTGCAACTTTTTATACCTGATGATCTTCACCTCTGAAAATATACGTTTCTGAAAGTGAATTCTTTACTGTACTCACTGTTCATTTCTAAATTTAGGATGATGACCATCTGTTACATTTATATTTAGAAAAAAATATTTTTAAATGAATAGGATAAATTAGGCATGTTTATTCAATGTGGCTGTTGAATATTATCGATGCTTTATTTCAATAATGAAAACCAATACATTAAAATTTTTGGTAAAAATTATCTTTTACTGAAGAATGTAATATGTGCCTAGATAATGTGAAGACTATTGAAATAAAGTGCCGCAGAGGATTACATAATAAACTTGGGGTCAGGCCCAATAAGACTTAATTCTGTTCCAATGACTTATAGTCCTGTGGCTTTGGACATAATGCTCATTATGTTTGAATAATGACAGGAAGAGATTCCTGCTGCAAAGCCTAGTTTATGTTGGGAAACACCAGCCTAACTCATTAGGGCAGACAGTGAAACCGTGAGTCTCCCAAAACAGAGGAAGAAATTTCTTTCATGAAAGTTCAAGTAAGTAAAAGCAACGATCTGAGAATTTGACATGGTTCTAGAAGAATGGGTAAAATTTCAACAGGGGAAAAAATGATCAAACAAGGGATGCTGATGAGGAATGGCATTCCAGGTGGGAAAAGGACTAATTCACTTATTCATACATCCATTCATTTAGGAAATATCTGAGTGCCTGCAATGAAACAGGCATGGCTCTAGGTAATGGAATTGTAGAGGTGAAGTTCACAGATAGGCTTATCCTCATGAAGCATACGTTCCAGTGAAGCTTGTGGTAACATTCAATATTAGAGTGAAATTAATTCATTAGACAGACAACAGGGGAGCAGCTGCTGCAGAAGATAAGATGGGAACTTGACAAAATCCAAAGGCATCAGAAAGTTACACAAATTCATGTCATAAGCATCCATTTGCTAGTTACTGCTAAGCTTCTATGGAGAATTTTCTAAAATAGTTCATCTCTCCTCCTTAAATCATATGTATTTAAGCATAAGCCTGCAGCAATAAATGTGGAAGAGTTGTATATATTACAAGATGTCATTTGCAGAAGATTCATATCACAGCCTCAGGACAGAAGGTCTTTTACTTTGGTGAAGGAATACTGTAGGAAATTTTAATTGTTGATACACTTCAGAACAAAAATAAATTTATCAAACTAGTGAATGTTGGTATATGCATGAAACTCAGTATGAGATGCTAAACCATGTCCTCTACCAGTCCAACTTAAAAAAAAATAGCTAATGGAACCTTTACTAGATTTTGTTCTACGGCTTGAGCTGTCTCTTAAGTAAGCCAATAGTTACAAACGTATGCCTTTTTAAGTATAAATATTTTTAAAGAATTGCTCAAAATTCACAACACTTTTAAGGGCCCACTCTACATTAGGTGTAATAAGCACATCTTATTCTAAAGGTCATTCAAAACCTCTAAATATCCAGATCTATTTCTCCAACTTGTCACAGTAACACGCTGAAAAAAAAAGGGTATGTCTACAAAACACCAGATTCGCAGGAGATGATGAAGGAAAGATCAGTACATACTCCTATTTTCCCAACGAGGGAGCGGACACTCAGAAAGTGCCTTGTTTAAGGTCATGTGGGGGAACAGAGATTCAAGCCTGGATTTTCAAATCCAGTTCTCTTTTCACTAAATCTTATTTCACTGCATTTAATAGAACTGTTTCCAACCCTCCACAGCTTCCTTCGCCGATACGCTTTTTAAAAAGTTGGGTCTCACTGCAGTAATATCCCTATCTTTGAACAGGTTCCCTAGAGGCAGAGCCTGAGACAGAGATTGGGATGCTCTTGATTTACCAGGGAAGTGCTCTCCTGGAAACAGCAGAGAGCTGCTTCCTGGAGAGCTCAAGGAAGGGGATGCTCAACGATGTGGTGTCAGCCAGAGGCCAGCTTCAGTCCGACCCCGCCAGCTGCTCTCAAGTGTGAATTGTACCAGACACGGTCCCACCCTGAGGCAAGGGACCCAGTCTCTTGTGTACCCCAGTATTAAGACAGTTACCCGCTGTAGGTTTCCCCTGGGGCAGAGAATAAGTTCCTAGTTTTTGGTGGCTTTCATTCAGCCAAAGGCAATTTTCTGGGTAGGGGACAGCTGTGATCTGTTAGCAATCAACATTCACAATAGCTGAAGTTGGAAGACGGCCGTACACGAGCCCAGCACAATTATTTTATCCTTAAAGCATACCTGAAGGCTGACATCAAGCTAGTGAATACCAACACTGTGCCACATTTTTTTAAACCAAAGCATTTGAGTCAGCAGATCCATGCTGACATTACCTTAGAATGAAGATGGATGGATGGATGAATGGATGGAGAGAGAACGTACCTTCTAGAATTCACACTCAGAACTCAGCATACAAGCAGCGTTTTTAAAGGGGGTTCTGGGTAACAAATTTTATAAAATGTCACTTGCCAACGTACAATTTGCAGGGCATCACCTGGAGGTGAGTCATATTCCCGCCTTCTTCCGCTCCCCATTTCTGTACCCCAACCAGCTCTTCTGTGAAGAGTTTTTCTGAAACTGGCAGGGAAACTTGCAACAGTTATCAAAAATATATCCCAATCACTCTGGAGCACCACAAGTGAAAAACATATTCCAATTCTGCAATCAAGGACACTCATCATCTGCTGCTAATTTTAATACCAAGCACCTCTAATGATTAATGAATTCAACAATGCCACGTTCAAAACATGGAAGAACCTCTTCCTGCTGCACAGGAGATGGTCTGAAAAGGAGTGTCCCCAACATCTAAGTGGCGGTCAACACCCACAGGGACACCTCATTTGTGCTCATTTCTCAATTATTGTGGAACTACTACCACCATTCTCCTGGGAGTTTGTGATTCAGCAATGATTACCAACTGCCTTGGGATTCTGCCTTCTTATAAATGTTGCGATTTCTCATACTTGAAGAAAGTCACTCTCAGTGAAGAAGAGATAGCAAGCCTTTTCTCCCCACTCATTGCCCCTTCTAGAAGAATCTCCTTCCCTCCAACACTGGCTAGCCTCTGTATACTATGTGGTCCTACTCTTTTGCCCAGATCTGGGGAGATAGAACCTTAGCTGAACCACACCACAGGTGAGGCTGAGTCAGCCATTCTCCATCTCTGGAGAATTTGTGCCAAGAGCAACAGTGTTGGATGCTCCTACTGTGTGGTTAGAATCAGGCAGGGGGCAGATGGTGCCTTCCTTGAATACAAAAAGCAGAGCTAGATACTGACAGTAAAAGTCAGAGAAATGGAGCCAAGATACAAAGAGGAGCGAAGAGCAGATGAAACAAGGGCACGCAAGACAATGGAGGGATTTTTCACCTCCCAGCTCTCCCTTTCCTCTTCCTCTCTCTCATGAAGCCTGACTAATCTTGTTTTTTGATAACCCTGATTCCTTCCAATATATCCTATTTTTCCCCTAAGCCAGTTTGAATGGGTTCCTGTTCCTTGCAACCAAATGATTTCTGCTTAATGATCTCTGATAAGGATCAGAAAAGATTTTTTTAAAATATAAATTCAGCCAAAGCAAAGTGGAGAATTCAGCAACTATTTGAAAAATATCTGTTGAGTAGCTGTGTCAGAAACTGGTAATTCCCCAAGATCCAGTCTCTTCCTCTTCTTTAGTAACAGTTCTGTTGGAGGTATCAACACACCTAGCTACAAACTACATTTTCCAGCCTCTTCAGAAATAGCAAGGTGACACAATTATAGCCAATGAGTGTTCTACGGTGGCCTCCAGTATCTCCCACCGGGATTAACCTTCAATTGCCAATGGCGGTAACATTTTAAATAATGTGTTCTATATTGCCTTCCATTCCCTGTCCCATTTCTCCACCCCCTTACTGGTGTTTGCGGGAATTACCTGCCAAAGAAACTACTGTCATCCTTACCTCAGATTGTGCTTTTGGGAAACTCAAACTAAGACGGGAGTTACTTTCCATGAGGCCACCCCTGAGTAATGGGGGTGGGAGCCAAAAGGTTACTATTTCCCCCTTTTGTCCCCAAGGTACTCAGTTCTGAGATGCATTGCATGAAGCTCTCAGGAAGCCCTGTGAGTTACTGGTTATGCCTCCTTCCCCATCCCCATTTCACCTCCCTGGTGCCTCATTCCTATTCCCTGGGATCACTTCCCAGTAAATTACCCTCATAGATGCTGCTTTTTACTTAGGTGTTGCTCTCAAGGGAACCCAAACAAAGACACTGCAAAACTAGGACACTAGGGCCAACTTGAAAATTCTATACTATCTATGGGTGACTGAAACGGTGGGTAAGGAGGGTGTGAGACACGCAGACTTGCTCACTTTCAGGTCTTGTTCATATGGCTGACACCACACTAGTGATGCATCTGGACCACTGTTGCTCTCTTAATCTGATTACCATGCTCTTATTCCTCTTAAATGTATACTTGCATGCTAATTATACTGCTCATATGGCTACTGTCAAAACATCACCAGACTACCTTGCTTATCATGGAATAAATAAATGTCGCAACATGATTTCTTGATAACCAAACCTTAAAGAAATTAATTTTTCTGCATAACATGATACTGAGCAATCTGTGTAACTTTTAGCCTGTTTCCCAAATTAAAAAAAACATAGTAACTATTATTATGAGACATTCTTGTGCTAACAAATTAGTACAAATTTTAACAACTGTCATCTTGCTTCATATCAGGGGGCAAATAGAAAAGGTTATTAGCTTGTTTTATCTTTTTATTTCAATCTATAAAATTGATGTATAAATGTATAAAGTTCACAAATATATGGAAATACATAAAATGTATAAAAAGCATAAAGAGCTGGTAAAGCTCAGAAAATTCAGGGTCTGATAAATTTCTAGAAGTTGGCTTGAAAAACTCCCTGCCACCAACTGTATGATGTGTGTTGAAAAATAAATGTAAAATTGAATGTTTAAAGAACAGAGCCAGTCCCTATTAAGTTTTTTGCTGAAGTTTAGCATATCACCCTTGCAAAACAGATAGATGGTCTGATTGTCTGCACATGGGCTGTCCAATATGGTAACCACTAGCTCTTTAAATTTAAATTAATTATAAATAAATTAAGTTAAAAATTTGGTTGCTCAGTTTCAAGTGATCCATAGCCACACATGGCTAGTGACTGCTGCATTGGACAGTGAAGAATAGAACATTTCCATTATTGCAGAATGTTCTATTGGACAGTCTACTCTAGATAAATATACAGAATTCTCCCCAATTATTCACTGATTTCTTAAACCATAAACAATTAAACTGCACTTTTTATGAACAGAATTCTTTGAGATTACACTGGTTGACTGAGAAATTCAGTTCTTCTCAATGTACTGTCTGGGACCCAGAGCTGTATTACTAACTCATCGTACATTGCTACTAGGAGCCAGGGCCTCCATTCACATTATGGTTTTGGTCCAAGACATAGACCTTATATTTTTATGCTTCCTAGGTATTTAGTGACAATAAATTTTCATTTTATCTGACAAAAGGCAAAAGGGATCCTTGAAGTCACTAATTCCATCATTTCAAAAACCAAGCTAGGGTTAATTCTGAACACCAAAGTTCCCATGCATCCATCAGTCAAATGGTTCCTGAGAACTTTCTGTGCAAGAGGAACTGGGCCAGGTCCTTGGGGGCACAGGGACAAAGCCTCCAGGTGCCAGGATTCTGGGTTCAGTAGGAACAAGCTGGAGACTGTGGGCTACATCCAGAAGTCAGCCACGCTTTGTGTATTCTGCAAAGTATGGGCCTCCCGGTGTTTGAAAAATAGAAGACAGTTCCAACGTTAAAACCTCCCAAGGAGGTTTTGACCACCTCCCTGGTGGCGCAGTGGTCAAGAATCCGCCTGCCAATGCAGGGGACATGGGTTCAAGCCCTGGTCCGGGAAGATCCCACATGCCGCCGAGCAACTAAGCCCGTGCACCACAACTACTGAGCCTGCGCTCTAGAGCCCGTGAGTCAGAACTACTGAAGTCCATGCTCCACAACAAGAGAAGCCACCACACTGAGAAGCCCATGCACTGCGAACAGTAGCCCCTGCTCACTGAAACTAGAGAGAGCCTGCCAGCAGCAGCAAAGACCCAATGCAGTCAAAACTAAATAAATAAATAAAATAAATTAGAAAAACAAAAAAACCAAAAAAACCTCCCAAGGATGGCACCAGAATTCTTATTGCCGTTTTCTTAAGAAAAGTGGAGGGCTTCCCTGGTGGTGCAGTGGTCGAGAATCCGCCTGCCAATGCAGGGGACACGGGTTCGTGCCCCGGTCCGGGAAGATCCCACGTGCCGCGGAGCGGCTGGGCCCGTGAGCCATGGCCACTGAGCCTGTGCATCCGGAGCCTGTGCTCCGCAACGGGAGAGGCCGCAACAGTGAGAGGCCCGCGTACCGCAAAAAAAAAAAAAAAAAAAAAAGAAAAGTGGAAATATCTAGACACTTTAGGCCTACGTTCCTGCTCAGCAACACCTGGCTAGAGTGTAAGCAGCTGCATCTATAGGCGGAAATGCCATCACCTCTGGTCAGCAATGTTGCCTCTTATGACAGCCTGCTTCCTGCTTCCTCACACATTAGCTGCCTGGCCCCCAGCAAACCTGGTTCGCATTCTGGCCCCCAACATTTACCAGCCAGATGTTCATGGGCATGTTCCCCAGGTTCTTCCAAGGCAGACTAACCAGTATGGAAGAGGAAACTGAGTGTCACCCAAAACAAGGCAATAAAACAAAAGGGATCTTTGCCTTTTTACAAGCAGGTGGGGGTCAGTTAAAGGGTGGATCTTTGCCTTTTTACAAGCAGATGGGGATCAGTTAAAGGGTGGCGGAGACCTTCTTGACAAACTGGAAAGGCAGGGAGCAACCAGTCCCCGGCTCTTTTTGAGTATTTTCCATCCTTTGCCTAGGCCACTGAGGTGCTGATTTCTACAAATCAGAATTGCTTTTACAATTCAAAGCAAATAAAAACCATGCTTTCTTTCATTAATTGTTTTATCAAGTGAATTCATTAGACATGCTTTTTTTTAAAAAAAGTACTTGCCTTTGAACTGCAAAGAGAACTTAAGAATTTTGCTCTGCCGGCCCACAAGAGAATTCCCCACCTAACTGAGAAAAATAAGTAGGTTCAGTGAAACCACCACCTTGGGGGCTTCCCCGGTGGTGCAGTGGTTGAGAGCCCGCCTGCCGATGCAGGGGACACGGGTTCATGCCCCGGTCCGGGAAGATCCCACATGCCGCGGAGTGGCTAGTCCCGTGAGCCATGGCCGCTGAGCCTGTGCATCCGGAGCCTGTGCATCCGGAGCCTGTGCTCCGCAACGGGAGAGGCCACAACAGTGAGAGGCCCGCGTACTGCAAAAGAAAAAACAACACAAAAAACAAAAAACCACCACCTTGGTGGATTTTGCCCTGATAGGTACCATCGGACGGGCTAAATGGTTGGGCCTGTCTCTCAGTTGGGTTCACTCAGGGCTACAGACAGCAGCCCTGTTGGTTGGGATGGTTCTTCCCATAGGTATCTGGTCTCTGGGAGAGAATGGGAACTCTTCTTCCTCTACAACTGCTAGGTGAAGCACACAGGATCTTTTTGAAGTACTGAAGACCTGGGTTCAAAATCTCAGCTCTTTTGTTATCAACTACACACACTTAAACCATACACAACTAAACTTGTTTTTCTAATCTTCAGGTTTCTTGCCTAAAGAAGGGGAAATAATGATGTATGCCTTGTAATAGAGTCGCTAGAATTAAATGGCATACTTGTTGAAAGCATTTTACACAGGGCCTGGAGCTCAGTAAGTATACAGTGAATGTTAACAACTGTTATTTTAATTCAGAGAGGCCAAGGTGGCCCAAAATAGTTCTGTGTGAGGCAAAGGCAGAGTGTGTCCACAATGTTATCATTGTTAATAGCAAGTGTGGTCAGGAATGTGATCCAAGAAAGAGAGGAAATGCCCTTGGCATCAGGCAGCAGCTGAATTCATTTTATTTTATTGATAGGGTTTTCTACAATCATGAGCCAGATACACCCTATGATTCCTCAGATGTTGCAATAGCACCCCATCCACTCTCCCTTTTCCTCAAAAGAATTTTTAAAGTTCCAAATGCCTCAAACCCGAAGAAGGTATGGTATAAATCTGTATGCCTAAGTCACTACATACATATGGGTGAGCTTCACATTTCAGAAAGGTACTGAGTATGGACCAACAGTTATGAGTATCATTTAAGGTAAAATAAGTTACTGATGATAAATAAGTTTAATATTAAAAATATAAATAAATGCAAACTGCATGATAAATTTAGATTATAAAATTATATTGTTAAAGATTCATAACACAGAAATTAACTTTGGTATGCTAAAAATTATGTAAATCTATTGTTATACAATGATTCAGAGAAAGGAAGGCTCAGTATTTGCCTCTCTACCCAAGTCAAAGTACAGCGATCTAAGTAATTTCCAAATGGTGGAGTAGTACAATGACCAGGAAAGATT
This sequence comes from Kogia breviceps, assembly GCF_026419965.1. Lineage (NCBI taxonomy): Eukaryota > Metazoa > Chordata > Mammalia > Artiodactyla > Physeteridae > Kogia > Kogia breviceps. Next base: position 26,777,283 of record NC_081319.1, read on the forward strand.
AAGGCAGCAGCTTATATAAAAGCCCACGTGACCAGCATCATGCATTTGGCAGCCTCAGCTACTGCTTTACAAATCCATTCTGTCCATTAAAATGTTTCCAAATGAAAATAAGATAAACAATCTTATAAAAAAGTGCAATTTCACTGCAAATTAAAGAAGTACCAATTTAATCAAGATTACATTTTTGTCTATGGAATTGGAAAACCTTTTAACTGGTAATGCCCACAGTGGAAGCACCTCATTGGAGGGCAATCTGGCATCTGTTTCAAATACCTTAAAAATGCATAACCTTTTGAACAAGAAATTCTACGTCTGGAAACTAAGTAAATAATAATAGAGGTACAGTAAACATTCATCTTTAAGAAGGGATTCTTTGCAGGTTTTAAAAATAATATCCATTTAAAAACTATTAAAATTAGAGACTAGTTAAATAATTTCTAGTATAGGCATACAGTGTAATAATACACAGCCATTAAAATTGTGAAGAAAGATATTTTATCTAGTGGCAAAGCAGATGACAAAGTAGTATCTATTCTAAGAACCCATCTGTTATGGGTTGAAGTGTGTCCTTCCAAGATTCATATGTTGAAATCCTTACTTTTAGTACCTAAGAATGTGACCTTATTTGGGAATAGGGTCATTGCAGATGTAATTAGTGAGGATGAAGTCACACTGGCATTGGGTGGGCCCTAATCCAATATGACTTGTGTTATATAAAGAGGGAAATTTGGACACAGATACACATACAGGGAGAACACCATGTGAAGACAAAGGCAGGAATTCAGGCAATACATCATCTACAAGTTAAGGAACACCAAAGATTGACAGCAAACCACCAGAAACTAGGAGAAAGGTAAAGAACAGATTCTCCCTCACGGCCTTCAGAAGGAACCAACTCTACCCACACCTTGATCTCAGACCTCTGGTCTCCAGAACTATGGGACAATAAATTTCTGTTGTTAAAGCCACCCAGTTTGTGGTACTATGTTATGGCAGCCCTAGCAATCTAACACATCATTTTTTTTTCAGGGAAAAAAGGTACATCAACATGTCTGAAAGAATACTTTTCCAAATATTAACCTTAGTTGCCTCTCAGTAGAAGGACATTGGGTAACTTTGCTTTACTAACTTTTGCTTATAGTTTTGTGATTTTAAATTACTAAACAAATAATTTATGCATAGAAATGGCTGTCAATAGCAAGTCAAAAGAAATCCACTCCCCAGTACCCATATACGTAGTATGTTTAGATCACAGCAGTGTGGGAGAGGCAGGAGGTCAAACATACATGGCTTGAAATCCTCCCTTGGTCATCGATCAGCTCAGTAGCTTTGGGCAAGTGGACCTTATGAGGTCAATGTAAGAGTTGAATGAAATTGTATAGACAATGTACGTAGCACTGATTTAGGACAGCCTGGCACATAACAAGAGCTCATTTATTTACAGCCATTTAGTGAACTCCCACTGTTTATGGGGGCTTTTTCTTTAAAATGAAAAAGTATGTTATTCCTTTCAGAAAAGCATCACAAATTCATGGTCATCTAGCCAAAGCCTGCAGACAGCCTGGGCTCCAATGTGTCTAGGACACTAATCTAGGACTAGATGATCTACTCTAATCATTCTCTCCTTGCCGACCACACCTGCCAGATCATACTGTCCCATTGGAATTCATTGGGCTTAGGCACCTGCTCTTTATGGCCTTTAGTACAAACAATGCATGTGTGTGGTGTGTGTGCAGGTGCGTGTGTATGAGAGAGAGAGAGAGAGAGAACATGAGAACACAGAGGAACACCTAGAGAAAAAAAAAGACTTGTGAAATTTTCCAGAATTTCACAAATTCTTTAGAAATTTACATTGGCAGTAAAACACATTCTGAGGGAAAGAAGGAAAGGAAATAAAAATGTATTGAGTGCTTGCTATGAGCCATCACTCTTTGCAAGTGTTATCTCATTTAACCAACACAATAATTCTTCCTGCTAATTATTATTATTTCTACTCTTATATATATGAAAGGCCCGAAGGGGTTAAGTAAGTTGCCCAAGGTTACCTAGCTTGTCAGTGGTGGAGCTGACAGTCAAACCCAGTCATTCCTTCTGTTACCAAATGAGGGAAATGTAATGAATAAAGCTAGGTATTAAAAAGAAAACAAAAAGGAGCCAGCGATTTAAAATAGTAATAAAAAGTATAAACAATATTTATACTTCAAATTTATCATTCTTGCTAATAAGCATAGTCTTTGCCCCAGAAAGACTATACTTTGCCCTCTAAACTCTAGGTTAGAGTTTAATGCCACGAACAATTTCATACATATTCTTTGTTTTTTTTAACCAATGAAGCACGTCATCTAAAATAGATTTCAAATACATATATTCATGTTTTGCTTTCAGTTGCTTCATAAATAGAATCTGTGATGTGGTTCTGACGACAAAAGTTCTTCTACACAGTCTAGTCAATTATTATGAAACATGAACATATGCCTTCTCCCTTTCCTCAGATAACTGCAGCCACAGATGAAAAGTAAAGGTGGGCTTCCCTGGTGGCACAGCGGTTAAGAATCTGTCTGCCAATGCAGGGGACACGGGTTCAAGCCCTGGCCCGGGAAGATCCCACATGCTGCGGAGCAACTGAGCCCGTGCGCCACAACCATTGAGCCTAAGCTCTAGAGCCCGCAAGCCACAACTACTAAAGCCCGTGCGCCTAGAGCCTGTGCTCCGCAACAAGAGAAGCCACCGCAATGAGGAGCCTGCGCAACGCAATGAAGAGTAGCCCCCGCTCGCCACAACTAGAGAAAGCCCGTCACAGCAACGAAGACCCAACGCAGCCAAAAATAAATAAATAAATAAATTTATTAGGAAAAAAAAAAAAAAGTAAAGGTAACACATCAGGCATTGCTCCTATAGTAAAGAGTCCCCAGACATCTGAGCTTTAGTTTTCAAGATTTGGGAACATTCAATATTTATTGGGCCCTCTTATGGGAACTTTCATACATGTTGGCTCAGCTTATTTCACAGGTCTGTGTTCTAGATTTTATCCTCATTTTACAGTTCAAGAAGTTGAGAGTCAGGGACAGAAAGGGTGTGTCCAAGGGTTTTTAGTCATGAATTCATTTTTATCATGTAAAGATACCTTTTAGGTAAGTAAAATCCCCGAGGAACTTGAGACGCAGTAAGGTTGATTTACCCTTGAACACACTCAAGGTCTATGGTTGAACCCAAGCTAGTATGGCTCTAAAGGCAGCACATTCCAAATCACAGTCACAATCTCTACTCATCAAGTCACCCCCTTTTCTAGCTTAAGTATCTCCCAGGATCTCCATTCTTCACTCATGATGGGCTTGTGCCTACTAATTTTCTGATATCTCTTTTTCCTCTAATCTAACCCTTCTACCTTCTCAATTCTTCTAGATTTCTGCTTCAGAAAGGATCCCACAGGTAATTCCAACTGTCTATCAGGTGCAGGCAAAGCCATCAGGTGAATTAAGGGCATGAAAGCACAGCCAGGCAGTCTCATGGTAGACAAGATGGATGTGTGAGCGCTTCTTGTTAAAGCCATAAGGGGGTATGTCTTCTCATTTGGCACACAAATCCTTCAAAGTAACAAATCCAAAGGAGGGCAGCTCACACACACACACAATGGGCAGACAATTCATTTGCTCTTCCTGCATCCATGATGGAATCTGTTTGACTCAAGTAATTTATCAGGCATCCAAAAAGAATTTAAGTGTTCATCATCTAGCTAAATATCCGGATCCTTTCCGAGTTCTACAAAACTCTTTATAGGCATGTTTCAACAACACATCCCTAAACCTGAATTTCTTTATGCAATGGATCAGTGAATAAGGATTTTGTTAGAAAAGATACACAGATCAGTAAAATTTTCTCAGGGGTTAGGAGTATTTTTGAGAAGGAAAAAGGTCCCTGAGAAGGTCTGGACCTCCTTAGTCATTATGGGGATGAGCATTTATATTTTTCTTTGTGCTCTGACAACATGAGACAGCAGAAAGGGACCTGAATGAGGAAATAAGAAGACATGACTTTAAGAAGCAATTATATGTATTGTCCTGGCTGTTTTCATTGGGGAAATCATTTAACTTGAAGATGCAGAGGTAATGAGTGATCACTACTAATGGGTGGTGATATGGAAAAATGATTAAGATCAAGGGGCCTGGCATCTAGTTGCCTCGGTTCAAGTCCTAGCTCTCTCACATGCTCGCTGTATGATTTTAAGCAAGTTGTTTGCCCTCTCTAGGCCTCAGTTCCTTCACATATAAAAAGGGTTATTATTTGGTCCTTCAAAAGTAAAGTGAGACCAAGTGAAATAACACATGTAGGGCACTTAGGTTAAGTCCTTGTCTCTATGTATTAGTGTTACTACTACTTGTGTATATTTTATGATTATCTCACAAGGAAGAGAGAAGAATAGAAATAAAAAACAATATGATGATAATATATTGACCAAACTTTATGTTTATACTCTCCTAAAAAATTTTGGAATGCTTAATTTTATTTACAGATAGCATATCATTGTCTTTAACAACCTCTTCCTTAGTTACAGTTAGGGAGCCTCAATATAAACCAGATGCTCTGCTGGGGGTTTTATAAACACTGTCTTACTGAACCCTCACAGTAACCCAAAGATGTGACTTTCACGACCTTCATTTGATGGCCTCAGACCTGAGGACAAGCACAATCGTGTAATCTGCTCAGTGTCCCATGGCTGGAGAGAAGAGCCAGCCTTCCAGCAAAAAGCTCATTCCAAAGCCCAGGCTCCTTCAAGCCCCATATTACCTTCCAGGTTTTTCATGGGATTCTTGCTTGTCAACCAATTCCTCCCCCCGTACCCTCCTGAAACAAACAGGACCCATCACACCAGGCAAGCCAATGACCCTCCCATGAGTAAACATTCAGGATAAAAAATTTTATTTGCATAGGGATATTAAATTAAAAACAAACCAACACCCCCATCCATTCATGTTTTTCTCCTTTCTACCACGTTAATAAACACAAGCAGATAACTGAGGTACTCATTACTGTAGTCTTTTAATGTTAAGGGCCAGTGTTGAATTAAGCTACCAATTTATGAACAAAGATGAAGTATGTGTGGTTTGGGGTTATACGTTTTCCTTCACGAATGGGCTATCTCATGACTAGGGAAAAACCCCATCGTTATTCTCAGAAAGAGGCTTTTCAACTGATGAACAAGCAGCACAAGCTGGCAGAGCCCACATGTTGAAGGGGCGAAGGCACAGCCCCTCCAGATCACATTATCAGTGTGGATCCCCCCCAATGGCCCCTCGTCAGAGCAAATTCCAGGAAGCCTGCTCCCCAAATCTCAAAGAAGCAATGTCTTCTCCTTAAGAAAATTACCAGTTCTGCCTTCTTCATCCACCAGACACATACACCTCTCCCTGTGCCTAAAGTGCCCGGGACTTAAAGAACAGTCTAGGGGACATGGTTTGAATCTCATGACACTTTGTATTCAGGCCACAAGTGACAGGGACTTGCAGTGAACCTCTGGCCCAGGGCAGCCAATCCATAGCCTGATATGGCCTGGGGCTGACGGTTGTGCCCGCTGAACAAATTATCTGCTGAGCCAATCGTATTCCCTCTCTTAGGACTAAGCACCTACTGCCTGGATGTTTCAGGTTTTTTATTGAAGTACAGTTGATCTATACTGTTGTGTTAATTTCTGCTGTACAGCAAAGTGATTCAGTTATACATATATATATATATATACACACACACACATTCTTTTTTATATTCTTTTCCATTATGGTTTATCTCAGGATATTGCATATCGTCAATTGCCTGGTTCCTATGTTCAATTGCCTGGGTGTTTTGGTGGGACTTATGAATGCCCCTGGAGGTGTTCCTACCATGTGTCAAGCACTGTGTTAGAGACTTAGAATGTACTGATGAACAAGACAAACAAGATCCTTGTTTTCACAGAGCTTTTAGTCTAGTTGAGGAGCTAAAATGTTAAGAAAAAAAAAAGGCATTGAACAGTGTGCTCTGGGAGCCATCAGGAGGCTGACTTCATCTGGAGGGACCTCCCTACTCAGAGAAGCCCTTCCAAAATAAGTGATGTTGGACTTCCCTGGTGGCGCAGTGGTTAAGAATCCACCTGCCAACACAGGGGGCATGGGTTCGATCCCTGGTCTGGGAAGATCACACATGCCACACAGCAACTAAGCCCGTGTGCCACAACTACTGAGCCTGCGCTCTAGAGCCCACAAGCCACAACTACTGAGCCCATGTGCCACAACTACTGAAGCCCACGCACCTAGAGCCCGTACTCCTCAGCAAGAGAAGCCACTGCAGTGAGAAGCCCACGCACCGCAATGAAGAGTAGCCCCCACTCACCGCAACTAGAGAAAGCCCACGTGCAACAAAGACCCAACACAGCCAAAAATAAATACATTTTTTAAAAAAAGAAGTCCAAAAGAAGTGATGTCTAAACTGACACCTGAAAAGAGAAGAGGAATTTGCCAGCCAAAGGGGGTTTGGTGAAAAAAGAGAGCGTGTGTTCTAAGCACAGGAAGGGGTATGTGCAAAAGTCCATCAGTCCAGCAAGAGACCATCACCAGGCCCCCCAAATATCTAATAAATGTGAAATGTGTACAGAGCAAGAAACAGGCTTTTAGTATGAGAGCGAAAAGGGTTGAGGGTGGATTTCCTCCAAGTTTTGATGATGCATCAGTTTCAACAGACAGCAACATTCTCTCTTGCGGGTTCCAAAGAGACCAAAATGATTGGGGCAAAAGCTAGAGGATGGAGAGTGGCTGAGATGGGCTCAGCCCCGCAGGGAGCAGAGATACTTCACACCCCAGTCTTCACCAATTATCTCATGATATCCAGAGTCTCCAGGATTGGAAAAAATTGCTCCTTATTATCATCATCATCATGATCACAACTATCTTTTACTTTTGGAGGACATTTAGTAGTTTACAAAGTGTTTTACTTGCTTGTTCTTACTTAAAATTTCCAGAACTATGAGAAGGTAGGCAAGGGGTGTTGTCCCCAAAATTCAGTGAGGAAGTGAGGTTCTCACAGGATGGCTAAGCTAACAGAATGAACGAGAATAATTACAAATACATCCAAGTTCAAAGACGTGCCTGCAGAAGGTGAAGACTCAAAGGAAAGTCATTGCTCTGTAGATGTATTCCTTAGAGGCTTTTAATTATTTTTTATATTAACATAAGACTATTTTTCTTACCTAAATCAGGAAGAAATGTGAATCCTCTGGGGAACAGAGAACTAAGGGTGATGTTTCTACTTGATCATGAGAGCAGGGTTCTTCTCCTATTTTTATCTGGGTGATTCCCAAAAGCCAGGTGTACCTGGGTATTAGGGTGTAGTTAGTAAGTGCCTTATAGTGGTTGATGCTATAAGAACCTTTGTCTACACCATGGAGAATTCAGTTGGATACATGTAACTCTTTCAAGAATAAGCAATGTCTATGGATTATGATTTCAGAAAGATCAGGAAAACGGTCTCCCCACACCTCAACAAAAAAATTCCTTAGAACTAAGTTCCTGCAATTCTTCTTTTCCTTTAGGTCCCACACTGGCGTCTCTAGAATGTTCCTTGAACACAGTTATTCCAAGGAGCAATTCCCTAGAGAGTTACACATGCTATGGTAAAAAAAATCCCTGGCAGCAAGGTATAAGGGGTGAGGGGCTCAAAAGAGGCACACACATAAGTGTGAATACAGATTTTCTACGTCAGAACTTTGCCAAGACTCTAACTTGCAAGAAGTTGCCATAATGTTATAAATTACTCTCCGGTAGATTTCTACTTCTTCCTTTTTCATCGTTCCCAGAATCACTCAAATTGTTATCATCATTATCACCATCATCATCATCATCACCTTCACAATCATTTGTTGAGCACTTTTTATAGCCCAGGCACTATGCAAGGTGGTTTATGTGAATTAAGTCATTTATAGCAATCCTTTGAAGTAGCAACTATTGATGTTATCAGTCCCATTTTACAGATGAGAAAAAAATGATACCTAATAAAATTAAATAACTTGCCCAAGGTCGCCAAGATAGTGGAAGAACAAAATTGGGATTCAAATCCATTAGTAGTATCTTAATCTTTTTTTCTGTACTCGTGGGGTGAAATACCAATGTCTTAATGAAACTCAGAAAAGCATGAAGGGACAAATCCATTAGCCCACTGGGGAGCTGCTCTTTTATGAAAAGTGTATTTATTGATTCATATTTCATTTACATATGATTTTTGTCACTTGAGAAACTAGAAGCTATAATTAAATCCAAATTAATGTAGCTTTGAAATTACATCCCACCCTCAATGGCAGATTGCTGCTCATAATTTAAATAAGTTGTATGTTAGAATTTCTGTCTTACTTATGCTTAGAAAAAAAGAGTTGTCTGACTCATGCACAGGTATTTTTAAGAAAATAGAAAAAAAGACCCATAAAATAAGATCAAATTATTGGCTTTATAATCAAAATCTTTTTCTATGTATTTAAATGAAAAGATACTGATTTTTAATTAGAACCTACTCTACCTTGGTTAATTAATAACCAACAGAAAATAAAACAATATCAAAGACAATTGATGTCTCTTGAGTTAGTCTCTAAATATAAACACTCCTTGGCATTTTCAGAAAAGGCCTGAAATACATATCAGAGTGGGTGAGATAAACATTGCAAAATCAGATAGCACCTGCCTTTTAATGTTTCTGAGGATTAGGGATAAGTTACGACAGGTACCTGTCACAACGAAGGAAGCAGAAGAGTGTAGCATTTAAGAGAACACAGTTTGGAGGATGTCAAATCTTGGCTTTGCTATTTCCTACAATTTTGCCCCTGGTGAGTTATAAACATTCCCTGAATTCCGTGGTGAAATGGGAATGTAAGCCATACAGATTCAATATGATGACGTATGGAAAGCACTGGAATATAGTGCCTCATATGAAGCCTGCATGACAGAGGTAGCTACTGTTACTTCTCTCATTAAGAGTTTAAAATGATAACTATATTATATTATATTATATTATATCATAAACATGCTTACTGTGCTATTATCAATAACATGATCAGAAATACTATTCATATCAAGCAAGCAGTATGACATTTGAAAAACATAGATCAGAATTCAGATTCAGGAATGAAGATTAGGGAAGCAGGTGCCTCCATTTAAATCAAGGAGCTCTATGCCTCGTACAGCAGACATGCTGCATCTCTGGATAAGCTGGCCTCCTTTGGAAAGGCAGAATGGAGATATGGAGTCCACGGGTTGTAGCAGAAATGGTAGCAAAGTGGGGGACGGAGGTCAGAGAATAAGTATTAGAGGAATCAAGCAAGTTGCCCCAGCAGTTAATTTTAGAGGGACGGAGTCTGGACCTGCCAGCCAAGCAAATATCATTTGCAGGAGCTGAAGTCCCTTTGATGCCCTTACATGTGTACCAATTCTAGTCCTGGACAATTTGGAACTGTTGGGGCCCCTACATTCCATTACACATAAATCCACAGGTGCAAATCCAGAGCCTTGTAAATAGTAGAGAGAAAAAAGAATGTATTAAGAAAAATGCTTTAAAAGGAAAAAAAAAAGCAGGCCAAAATTCTACTGGCAAAGAATTGAAGTAGCAAAATAAGAATGATCAGTGGAAGGCAGGATGCTACACCAATTTACCAAGTCTGAGAAATAAGGTAAGTTCAATTAAAAAAAATTTTTTTACCATCTCCAAATGATGATTTAAGACATTTTTAGACCTATTTTATCATCAGGGAATAAACAAAACAGACCACCAGAGTCAGTGCTGTGTCCTGAATTTTGGTTTTGACCCAGAAGATAGCAGAAAGTCCCCTAACCTCATTTAAGTAGAGATTAAGGATTTGGAAGTTTTGCGTCAAGGTCTTTGAAATTGGCTAAAGCTTTTTCCCTGAAGACTTGACTTTTATATGTTTTTTAAACTTTAAATCTACTGTATACATGAGCCTTTCCTAAGCAAAGAACACATCAATAAAGTGCATTTTCCTTCCAAGGCAATAAATCTCAAAGTGGAGGATGTATTTAGAAGTAATACTGCTTCATATGGTCAATCCATAGAAGATCATTTAAAATATAAGTTATTTTTAAAAAATTTACTCATGTGCACAACTGTGGACAAGTGATATGCCTGTGATTCTTCCTGAAGACCACAGCTTTCCTTCACCCTCTCCTCTCCCCACTGAACCTCAAATTACACCCTTTGGGAAAAACAGCAGTTTTAACAGTTCAGAGGTATACATCTATGGTTATACAAATTACAGACACACGCACCCACATTCACACACAAAACTATATTTTCTTTTTTTATTTTTACAAAAATATTGTATGCTATACATTAGTCTGAAATCTGACTGAATACATTTTCCATGTGTTGATTAAAAGAAGGAAAACTGAAAACCACTTTTTTCCATATAACAATTTCATCAAATACTAAGAATGAAACTCATTTTTCTGCACTTGATAAATTTTATCAAACACAATTACCTATGCTGACTGCCAGTGCAATGCATATTAATTTAGCCCATCTTTTTAATGACAGTATAATATTTCACAGCATGCATGAATCATACATTAATGATTTTCCTATTAACAGACTTACTAATTGTTTCTAGTTCTTTCCTCTACAAAGGATGTTGCAGTAAATAGCCTTGAACATAGATCTTTACATACACTTTTACTTCTACAGAATAAATACTGAAAAATAAAAAGGATTGTAGTTCAAAGTCTTTCAAGACTACCAACTTTGAAGCTGTTGCCCCACAGAACAGGAGAAACCGGGTGTTTTAGTGCTCTGTCATGCTCAATTTACACTTTCTGCTGATCACTACTGTTTACCAAGCACCATGAAAGGCACCTGTGGGGAACACAGAAGCAAACAGAACAAATTTCCTGCCATCCAAGAGCTAGAACTCTCTCGTCACTATCTCCCACAGAAAACAGACCTCAGAGTGACTCTTCACCCATGGCATGCACAGAAGAGATACTTTCCTTTCTCCATTTTGATAAACTTTCTCAAAGCTTCTATGTCCCTGCTCTCATCTCTTGACCTTAGCTCTTTTAAAAGGTAGTGATCAACTAACTTATCTGACCTTTTAAGGTTTCATTGGTCCCTTATTCAGGTTCTCTCCCACAAATGAGAGGCTAATCACTGATTTACAAGCAAAATCCCTTCCTCCTTAGAGCCTCAGAGGCCCAGAAGAGAGAGAGGAAACCAACTATACATAAATCAAAAAAATATTTTAAATGTAGTAAGTTCTCTCTCCCTCTCACACACACACAGCAAGAAAAAACTATAAGGCAGTGTGATAAATTATCATGAATAAATGAATGGATAAGATGTAATGGAAGCCCAAAGAATGGGGTGAATCATTCAGTTTGGGTAGAGGAAAGAGGAAGAACCAAATATGAGAGACATCTTCACTGAGGAGGTAATATTTAAGCTGAGGTTAAAAGACAAACATTTGGGGCTTCCCTGGTGGCGCAGTGGTTGAGAGTCCACCTGCCGATGCAGGGGACACGGGTTCGGGCCCTTGTCCGGGAAGATCCCACATGCCGCGGAGCGGCTGGGCTGCTGTGAGCCATGGCCACTGGACTGGGCCTGCGCGTCTAGAGGCCACAACAGTGAGAGGCCTGCATACCGCAAAAAAAAAAAAAAAAAAAAAAGACAAACATTTGTTCTCGGCTTGGGCTGTGAGGGCATTCCATATAGTATTAATAAGAATAACAAGAGCCTTAAGGTAAAAAGCACTTTGAAGTTTCGGGGGCTCCTTGTATAGCTTAGGGTGGTAGTCCTCTAACTTTAATGTGCATAAGAATTATCCTGGGAGCTTATTTAAAATGCAGATTCCTGGGCACCCACCTTCCCAATATTTTTATTTCATGTCCAGAAATCTGCATGGAAAAAAAATTCATCCAGGTTTACCACACTCTGAAAGATACTCATAGAGGCTGTGTGTGGGGAGTGACATGAAATAACACTGCAACAGGACTGAAGGGGATACAAACTAATGTTTCAGGTGAGTGACAGTGACAGTGTGAAACAATAAGAGATTATGTCAGAAATGATGTCAGCCCTTTGAATTTTGTTTTGAGAGACAGTGGCTTGACAATGGAGCCTTTACACTGAGCAAAACAATCACTCTTCCACAGAGAATGTTTGTTGAATGGCTGAGTGATCGAATGTGGACAGAACTCTGAGAAAGTCAACTGAAAGCTGCCCAGACGGTGAGTCCTGCTTGCTTTCACCGGTGGCTGTGAGGAAAACAGTTTTAGAATAGCTATCCCCAAACCAACAGTTAAAGCCTTCCAAATGCTGTCCTGATATTATGTCCAGTTAATATATTCATGCATATTTATGCAGGTTTACAAACAAGGCAAATGTGATTACCCTGTAGATCATCCACGTAGGCATGTACCACAGTTTGTGTTGCCAAAGCTGGATACTGGGCCTAGGAGCTAAGATCTGGGAGGACAGAAAACACTCTTACATAACTTACCAGCTAGTCAGTGATAGGGCCTGTGATTAATGCTACATGACGGGTTCTGAACTTTCTGTTCAGATAGGTTCGCTTGCCTTTCAGAGCTCCTAGCAAGAGAAAGTGTGACCCGCAGATTTCACTCTGAATAACCATCATGCAAGCAGTGACACTAACATTGCTCGGTGGCCCCCTGGGTAACTGTTTCTGTGCCTCCTCTGCCAACAGATAAGTTGCCCTAGGACTATCAAGTTGTTTTTTAAGGGGACAGAAGAGTACTATAACTTCCTAAAGCCCCGTCGCTGAAACAAGCTCCACAGAGAAGGCTGGGAGGTTCTAGAAGAAATCAGAAAAGCCCTCGAGAGCAGCCAGAGTAGAGAAACTCTGAGATGCGAAGGAGTCCCGCTCTCGACGGCAGTATCTTTCACAGCCTCGAAGCTTCTCTCTCCCTGGAGCTCCGGCTGCGGAGCGCGGGTCACAGCGCTTCCAAGCATCCCGGGCGTGGTGGAGAGCTGCCCCAGTGCTCACCAACTTTCCCAGCTTGGCAAAGCCCTCCCCGCTCGCTACTCCGCTCAGCCCCGGGTCCCTCCTCTCACGCCCTCACCCCCGCAATAATCCAGGTGAGCAGCCAGAGCCCAGAGGCAGCTGCCCCATCTGCTCCCCTCCCAGTCTCCTCAGGAGGCTTCTTTCCCCAGCCCCTGAACGTAAGCGCCTCGGTGACATGAGACATGACACCTCGTCTAAGCGCCTGCAAAAACTCGTCCACGCTCCCGCCTCCAAGCCGGGACCCTACATCCTGTCCCCGCCATCCCGGAATGGCACCTGGGGAGGGGGGAGGATTGAAGGAAGCGGCTTTTGCATCCCAGGCTTGGAGCAGAACCGAGCAGACAGCACCGCACCCGACCTCTCCTCACCTACTGGTTTTCGCTGCCTCGGTCCCCTCCCCGCACACACACCGCTACTCACCAATTCCAGGGCTCGCAGGAAGGCAAGGGGCTCCTTCAGCACCCGGAAGGTGCCTGACGAGGCCAGCTGTGGACCAAGGAGGCAAGAGAGAGAAAGAGACAGCGTGAGGAAGAGGCTGGAGACGCAGCAACCGGAGCCCGGGGGTCCCGCGGCATCACCCGCGCTGCCCAGTCGGTCCTACCTGGCTCACGGGGTCCATAGCTCGCCTCGCTCGGGCTTCTCACCCAGCGGTGCCTTTGAAAATGAATTTCGAGGGCCACTACCGTCTCCGTCCTCAGAGCCAGAACCCCCTTTCGGAAGGAGCCGAAGGAGCTAGGCCGGGGAGAGCTGGGTGGCCGACGCGGGCTCGCGGACGCTGGGTTCTCGAAGCTTGCGCGCGGGTGCGGTGAGCACTGGCGGCGAGGGTGGGAGGGGCGGGCGGGGAGGCGGAGCGGCGGTGGAGGCGGGAGACCGGGGCGGTGCTGGAGCCCGCCCAGCGGCCCCGGGGGAGGCTGCAATTGGCCAGCTGCGAGGTCCGGAGGGGAGGGCGAGGAGGTGGGCGAGGCCTAACCGCGACCTTAGGACCGGCGCCGCCGCTCGCGCGCCCGGTGCCCTGAGGCGCCAGGGCGACTGTGGGGCTCTAGGTTTGGGGAGAGGAGGCTGGCACCCTCAGGAAGACGGTCCCCTGCCTGAGGACGGGGTTTCCAGGTAAGAGACAGAGGCAACCCACACCTTACGTGGGGAGGTGTGTGCGTTCTGGTGACTTCAGAACACCAGAGAAAGACTGCTGACTCGGTCATTCCTCTGAGCCTTCATGGAACGTTCTCCATGTGACCAAGCAGTGCCAGGTGCTGGGATACTTCAAGGAACAGGATAAACACTGCCCGTTCCCTCAGGGGTAGGCAGAGGGTCAGGTCAGGGGAAGGGAACTAGAGGGGGAGAGGGGAAACGAATGAATCATGAAAATATGGGACAGTGTGCCAGGCAGGTAATCCCACGGCCACTGTGTGAGGTCAGGAGAGAATTATAATGTCCATTTTTTAAAGTAGGAAAAAAAAAAAAGTAGAAAATAGACTTCGCGAGACTGAATTAGCCAAGCTAACGTAGCTCATGAGGGGCTAAACAGGGATTGGAATTCAAGTTCCTTCAAAACTCATGCTGTTTCTACTGAGATCCTTTGCCTAAGATAGAACCCTCGAATGAAGCTCCCCTAGTCCATCATAAATAGGCCCGAGTGCATCCCCACTTCAACTCATACTCTTTCTTCCTTAGTCTGCTAAGCTTGCCAAAACTAGTAAACAACAACAAAACAATTGAGTTCTTTCTATGAATCACAAATTGTGTTAAGGGCTTTATAAACATTACTTCATTAAATATTCGCAAAACCCCCATGGGTTAGTAGCGGTGTTATTCTCATTTTAGAGATGACGGAATTGAGGGCCATGGAAGGGGAGTGCAGAGAATGAAGCCAGAGTTGAATTCAAAATAATCAGAAAAGAAGGAGGAGGAGTCTTCAGCACTCTTAGCCATTCCACCATGTAGTTGATATGTCCCCTTCCTTCTCACTCCCTTTGGACTGGATCCCATGTATGAAGTGGTCTCCCAGCAACACAGATAGCCCATCTGTTTACTAATAAGATTTGCCAAAAAGGTCTGGAGTTGGGGGATGGGGGGAAGAGGAGGAGGGAGAGTAATTAATATGCAGGAGTTGGGGAGAAAGATGCAAATGAATAGTTTAGAGTCTGAGAAGGGGAGGCAGCAGGCCAAAACTGGGTGAGAAAGAGTGTCCAATGTAGATGCCCCCTGCCCATGGATTTTGTTGGAGGAAAACTAGGAAGTTAGTGAGTCAGAACTCCAAAGGGCTAGTTGCACCATCTGCAGCCAGCCAGTTTTGTTCCCACTACTCTTCCTACATGCAGATAGAGTCTAAAACAATTAGAAACAAGTTGTTTCAAAAATAAGCCATTATGCAACTGCAGATACTTACTGTGTGTCCTGCAATATTTGTATCTGATTTTGTGTGTGAGGTTATTTAACGTCTTCAAGACCTCAGGTTTTTAAAAATCTGTCAAAGGGAGCCAACAACATTAATTTAGCTGGTTGTTATGAGGACTCGATGAGGTTTTGTAGATAACAACGTATCTTGGGCAGAGTCTGGTACATCATAATCTCTCCGTGTGAATTAGTTGAATTTCTGACTGCTAACACTTCTGCAGAAGCAAAGGTGAAGGCTCAGAGGCCCACAGTAGAGGTGTGGTCTATTGTGGCACCGTCTTGTCCCTCTCTGCAGTTCCCCTCCGCTATATATCCTTGCCCCTTTGAACTCAGGAGTTGCAATGTTACTTGCTTTGGCCAATGGTTGTGGGCAGAACTGATGAATGCATTTCTGAGCGGAAGTTTTAAGAACCCTTTGATGATTTGCCATCTTGTTTATTTCCTTCTACTATGCTGAATACAATGTACAATATTACACAGAGGCTGCACTCACAGCCTGGGTCTTGGCATAAGATTGATGTAGTGTAGAGCTGCAACTGGACCTTGATGGATGTGGAGCTGAGCAAGAAATGAAGTTGTAGTTGTAAGCAACTGAGATGTTAAAGTCTTTTGTTACTACAATGCAGCATAACCTAGGCTGATTGATATAAGGGTTCACACAGCTAGTAAGCAGCTGAACCAAGATTCCACCCTGTATGACTTCATTGTCCTTGAATCCTTCCTCTTTCCTTTATTGTCAGCTAGCTTGTGGGTATAGCACCTCCTGCATATGTTTAATAATGATGATAATTATCATAATAGCTTATGTCAATTCAGTTCTCGCTACATGCCAGCCACTGTGCTAGGTACTTTAAATACATCATCCAAGCATCACCTCCATCCCCTCTTTTATGGATAGTATATCCAGGTTAGAAAGGCTAAGTAATGTGCCCAAGGTCATCTAAACATTTGTATCTCTTTAGACAGAGAGATTGATTTATTTAAAATACCACCCACTTGCATTTCATTTGAGCTGAGAACTTGGCGAGGATGAAGTGTGATGACTGAACCTATTCCCCCAGGCCTGTCTTCACACCCAACATTCCTCCTTGCTAATATGGTGGCAAATTTTCCAAGTCCTCCAAACACCATGTGAAGGGAGCCAGAACTGTGGCAAATGGCAATGTAGTCGCTTAGACAACAATTGCACATTGTCAGAGGATGCTTCTCACGTTCCAGAAATGTATGAGCTGCCAACAGCTGTGTCACCAAAATAACCCAGAGTTCCATATCCCATTTGCAATGTTAAATACTTTGTAGACATTGGGGCTAGAACCTCTATATCCGGACCTCGAAATAACATTAGGTTCCTTTAAGAACTAGGTTGGGAGAAGTAGGAGGGATGATAAAACACTGCCACAATATTACTCTCAGTGACTGAGGGTGACCCCTTCTCTTCTGCCCCATGATGACGAAAGACAATTTCCCTCTTACAATAACAAATCTCTCGAAATGTTTCAATAATCCTGTTAACATTGGTGGAGAGTAAATGATCCATTTTAGTGCCCTGTATTGATTATGTAAATCAAATAGCTTCCAAATTCTTCATTCGTGTTCAGCCAGGAACTTATAGTTTGGAAGATTTCCTTTGACATGTAAAGGCAATACATTCACTTGCTGCAGTGGTTTCAATAAAGGGCAGTGTGGACCCTTCCCTCCCCCAAGAGACATTTGGCAATAATTGGAGACATATGAGGTTGTCACAGCTGGGCGGGGTCGGTCGCTGCTACTGACACCTACTGGCATCTAGAGGGTAGAGGCCAACGATGTTGTTCAACATCCTACAATGCAAAAGACAGCTGCCCGCAACAAAGAATCAAATGGAAAATGTCAGTAGTTGCCAAGGTTGAGAAACCTTGACTTATGCATTCGACAAGTAAGGACTGCCTGCTAATGTGTGTTAGTATTGCTCTGTAAACTATAAACAGCTTGACAAAATTCCTGAATTCACAGATCTTACCAATCTCAAAGAGGGTTAATCCTGAATCAAAACTACCAAAAAACCAAAGTACCAACCTGCTGTAGACAGACTTGAGTTATTCAGGCAAATTAAATCTCATTCTCAGGGAATAACATACCTGGGTTTAATCTTCCTATATCTCTTGTGGCAAAAAGGAAGAAGTAATTTAAAATTTTATCCATAGCAACTTAATACAGGAGGAAATACTACCCACACATTATGATATTTAAAATACTGGAAGTATGTAATGAGTGAAAGTCATTCAAAATATTACATATTTCACCCTCTGCTCATACTACTAACTTTATCTTTCCAAATCTTTTCTTAACTAGTGAGGGTGAAAGCAAAAGCCAGTAGTGTGTTTGTGTAATATTTATTTGTGTGTTTGGTTTGCATGGGGTCACTGGTACACAGGACAGGAGATGGTGTTGGAAGTATTTTCAAGATTTCTAATTTTACAATAAAGATAGCATTATCTCTCCACCCAATGATCAGGTAAAGCCATCTTTACTTACCTATGTTTCAGTCTTAAATAGCTTCAATAAAATGTAAGGATGTGTGTTTTTTGTTTGGCTTAGAACTTTGTCACAAAATAAGATTCCATAGGCTTCCTATGGAATTTTTAGCATTCAAGTAGGATCATTCGTAATTAACTATCAGAACTGATATAAAATTTCAGGGGTGGTTGGCCAAGGTGAACTCACATCACAAAATGCTTTTACTATTTCTACTTCCATTTCTACTTCCATCTTTGTTTTAAACAAAAGTTATCTGTGTCAGTATCACCAGGCTTTAATAACTGCCCATTAGAGGACCAAAACTCATGTCAAAGGACTTATCATTGACTGCAGGGAATAATGGTAACAGTAATCATAATAATGACTCTTGCATTGTGTTAAGTAGTAAGTACTTGCTGGACAGAATGCTAAGCACCCCTATAGGCATACCTCATTTAATATCCTCATCAACCATATAAGTATGTACTGCTGTTTCTTGTTCAGACAAGAAAACACAGGCTCAAAGAAATTTAAAAATCTCAGCTAAGCTTTTATGGATAGTAAACAGCAGAGTCATGATTTTTCTCCCACCCTCATAACTTTGCAAGAAAAAGAGGATATGCAGTTTCCATTGCAAATCTGGAAAAGTTACAAGCTTTAGGCAAAAATATTTTTCTTGCTGAAACATAAACAAAATTCCTGTGCAGAAAGAAAGTAAAGATGGGCATCATTGTCTGTTACTACTCTTATGACTACTATTACTGTTATTCCATGAACACAAGTAGAAAAATACCCTCTACTCTCAAAGGCTAAATCATTCTAATTATTTTTGTTGTTAATCAATAGCTGTGTTTTCCAAAATGCTCACATTTTTTAACATCTTTATTGGAGTATAATTGCTTTCCAATGGTGTGTTAGTTTCTGCTTTACAACAAAGTGAATCACTTATACATATACATATGTTCCCATATCTCTTCCCTCTTGGGTCTCACTCCCTCCCACCCTCCATATCCCACCCCTCTAAGTGGTCACAAACGACCTAGCTGATCTCTCTGTGACATGCGGCTGCTTCCCCCTAGCTATCCACCCTACGTTTGGTAGTGTATATATGTCCATGCCACTCTCTCAGTTCGTCCTAGCTTGCCCTTCCCCTCCCCATATCCTCAAGTCCATGCTCTAGTAGGTCTGGGTTTTATTCCCATCCTTCCCCTAGGCTCTTCATGACATTTTTTTTCTTAGATTCCATATATATGTGTTAGCATACGGTATTTGTTTTTCTCATTCTGACTTACTTCACTCTGTATGACAGACTCCAGGTCCATCCACCTCACTACAAATAAGTCAGTTTCATTTCTTTTTATGGCTGAGTAATATTCCATTGTATAAATGTGCCACATCTTCTTTATCCATTCATCTGTTGATGGACACTTAGGTTGCTTCCATGTCCTGGCTATTGTAAATAGAGCTGCAATGAACATTTTGGTACATGAGTCTTTTTGAATTATGGTTTTCTCATGGTATATGCCCAGTAGTGGGATTGCTGGGTCATATGGTAGTTCTATTTGTAGTTTTTTAAGGAACCTCCATACTGTTCTCCATAGTGGCTGTATCAATTTATATTCCCACCAACAGTGCAAGAGTGTCTCCCTTTCTCCACACCCTCTCCAGCATTTATTGTTTCTAGATTTGTTGATGATGGCCATTCTGACCCGTGTGAGATGATATCTCATTGTAGTTTTGATTTCCATTTTTCTAATGATTAATGATGTTGAGCATTCTGTCATGTGTTTGTCGGCAATCTGTATATCTTCTTTGGAGAAATGTCTATTTAGGTCTTCTGCCCATTTTTGGATTGGGTTGTTTGTTTTTTGGTTATTGAGCTGCATGAGTTGCTTGTAAATTTTGGAGATTAATCCTTTGTCAGTTGCTTCATTTGCAAATATTTTCTCCCATTCTGAGGGTTGTCTTTTGGTCTTGTTTATGGTATCCTTTGCTGTGCAAAAGCATTTGAGTTTCATTAGGTCCCGTTTGTTTATTTTTGTTTTTATTTCCATTTCTCTAGGAGGTGGGTCAAAAAGGATCTTGCTGTGATTTATGTCATAGAGTGTTCTGCCTATGTTTTCTTCTAAGAGTTTGATAGTGTCTGGCCTTACATTTAGGTCTTTAATTCATTTTGAGTTTATTTTTGTGTACAGTGTTAGGGAGTGTTCTAATTTCATTCTTTTACATGTAGCTGTTCAGTTTTCCCAGAACCACTTATTGAAGAGGCTGTCTTTTCTCCATTGTATATTCTTGCCTCCTTTATCAAAAATAAGGTGACCATAGGTGCATGGGTTTATCTCTGGGCTTTCTATCCTGTTCCATTGATCTATATTTCTGTTTTTGTGCCAGTACCATACTATCTTGATGACTGTAGCTTTGTAGTATAGTCTGAAGTCCGGGAGCCTGATTCCTCCAGCTCTGTTTTCTTTCTCAAGATTGCTTTGGCTATTCAGGGTCTTTTGTGTTTCCATACAAATTGTGAAATGTTTTGTTCTAGTTCTGTGAAAAATGCCATTGGTATTTTGACAGGGATTGCATTGAATCTGTAGAGTGCTTTGGGTAGTATAGTCATTTTCACAATGTTGATTCTTCCAATCCAAGAGCATGGTATATCTCTCCATCTGTTTGTATCATTTTTAATTTCTTTCATCAGTGTCTTATAATTTTCTGCATACAGTGCTTTTGTCTCCTTAGGTAGGTTTATTCCTAGATCTTTTATTCTCTTTGTTGCAGTGGTAAATGGGAGTGTTTTCTTAATTTCACTCTCAGATTTTTCATCATTAGTGTATAAGAATGCCAGAGATTTCTGTGCATTAATTTTGTATCCTGCTACTTTACCAAATTCATTGATTAGCTCTAGTAGTTTTCTGGTAGCATCCTTAGGATTCTCTATGTATAGTATCATGTCATCTGCAAACAGTGACAGCTTTACTTCTTCTTTTCCTATTTGGATTCCTTTTATTTCTTTTTGTTCTCTGATTGCTGTGGCTAGAACTTCCAAAACTATGTTGAATAAGAGTGGTGAGAGTGGGCAACCTTGTCTTGTTCCTGATCTTAGTGGAAATAGTTTCAGTTTTTCACCATTGAGGATGAGGATGATGTTGGCTGTGGGTTTGTCATATATGGCCTTTATTATGTTGAGGAAAGGTCCCTCTATGCCTACTTTCTGCAGGGTTTTTATCATAAATGGGTGTTGAATTTTGTCAAAAGCTTTCTCTGCATCTATTGAGATGATCATATGGTTTTTCTCCTTCAGTTTGTTGATATGGTGTATCACGTTGATTGATTTGCGTATATTGAAGAATCCTTGCATTCCTGGAATAAACCCCACTTGATCATGGTGTATGATCCTTTTAATGTGCTGTTGGATTCTGTTTGCTAGTATTTTGTTGAGGATTTTTGCATCTATGTTCATCAGTGATATTGGCCTGTAGTTTTCTTTCTTTGTGACGTCTTTGTCTGGTTTTGGTATCAGGGTGATGGTGGCCTCATAGAATGAGTTTGGGAGTGTTCCTCCCTCTGCTATGTTTTGGAAGAGTTTGAGAAGGATAGGTGTTAGCTGTTCTCTAAATGTTTGATAGAATTCGCCTGTGAAGCCATCTGGTCCTGGGCTTTTGTTTGTTGGAAGATTTTGAATCACAGTTTCAATTTCAGTGTTTGTGATTGGTCTATTCATATTCTCTTTTTCTTCCTGGTTCAGTCTCGGCAGGTTGTGCATTTCTAAGAATTTGTCCATTTCTTCTAGGTTGTCCATTTTATTGGCATACAGTTGCTTGTAGTAATCTCTAATAATCTTTTGTATTTCTGCAGTGTCAGTTGTTACTTTTCCTTTTTCATTTCTAATTCTATTGATTTGAGTCTTCTCCCTTTTTTTCTTGATGAGTCTGGCTAATGGTTTATCAATTTTGTTTATCTTCTCAAAGAACCAGCTTTTAGTTTTATTGATCTTTGCTATTGTTTCCTTCATTTCTTTTTCATTTATTTCTGATCTGATCTTTATGATTTCTTTCCTTCTGCTAAATTTGGGGTTTTTTTGTTCTTCTTCTCTAAGTGCTTTAGTTGCAAGGTTAGGTAGTTTATTCAGGATGTTTTCTGTTTCTTAAGGTAGGATTATGTTGCTATAAACTTCCCTCTTAGAACTGCTTTTGCTGCATCCCATAGGTCCAAAATGC
This sequence comes from Kogia breviceps, assembly GCF_026419965.1. NCBI lineage: Eukaryota > Metazoa > Chordata > Mammalia > Artiodactyla > Physeteridae > Kogia > Kogia breviceps. The sequence continues at coordinate 26,799,426 of NC_081319.1, forward strand.
TCATCACTTTTGATGTTTTCTTTGGATCACTCCCTTGTTTTCACAGACTCATGGGTCACAACAGCATTGAGTTTATCTCACACCACTCACTGCAGTTTTTTGAATGTGGTAAATTCTTCTTCCCTAGGCAAGAGTCCAGCATAAAAGGTGATGACTCAAGTTCTGGAATCAGATTCACTGAGTTCATCATATGCTGGCTTGATCACTTCCTAGGTGTGTGATCTTGAACAAGTAAGTCCCTTAAACTCTTGTCACTCAGTTTCCTTATCTGTAAATGGGGTTAATAACTATACCACCCACATCACTTTGTAAGAAAGAATAAAGGAGTTACAATTAAGCACTCAGAAGAATCTAATACAGAAAGTTGCTAAAAGGCCAAGAAATATGACCTATCCCAGTGGTAAGGAGATGGTCTATGATCTTTGCACCCCAAGTAGTTATCACACAACCACTACTTATAATAAACACCTCAGAAAAACCATTTGTTTTCCTCTATTTCCCTTCTTTTCAGAATTCATATTTCTTTTCCCCCAAAATACTTCTCTCTTTTTGGTTGGTAAGAATATTGAGTCATTCAGAACATTTTTAGGGACTTCCCTGTTGGTGCAGTGGTTGAGAGTCCGCCTGCCGATGCAGGGGACACGGGTTTGTGCTCCAGTCCGGTAAGATCCCACATGCCGCAGAGCGGCTGGGCCCGTGAGCCATGGCTGCTGAGCCTGTGCGTCTGGAGCCTGTGCTCCACAACGGGAGATGCCACAACAGTGAGAGGCCCGCGTACTGCAAAAACAAAAGAAAACATTTTTAGGAGGGAGGCTTCCTGATACACGTCAAAAAATAACAGTTCAACATGAAAGTTTTTTTATTTCTTTAATGTTTATAACTAGAGCTTTGTCAGGGATTTTTATAATTTTCTTAAAAAATAGTTTTACTTGGCAAAGTAGTTTTACTTTTACTTAGAAAAGATCAGATCGATTCTTTCATATCTTTAATAAAAGTATGTAATCCAAATTGTGTTGCATCCTTTTAATTTCAATAAATTATCCAGATGGTCTTTAGACCTTGTGTTGCAATATGACAAAATGGCTTTTGCATCTGCTCTGAACGAGGCAAAAGAAAACCTTACCCTGTACAGTGTTTCTAAGAACACATTTATTTATTCCTTCCTAATATAAACCTTTAAGTAAAAAAAAAAATTAAGTCAAATATGAAACATTAGAAAATTGACTCTTTTGGTCCTTCATGGTCATATTCTCTGCTGGCCTAGGTTCTTTCACAGGGCTTGACAGCTGTGTTAGGACCCTGTTGGAACCACTCACACAGAGAGAAACACAAATACAGAACGTGAAATTAGGTTCTACTAAATTATATTGCACTGCACTTTTACACCTGCTTGGCAAATAATACCGAGAAGAAAGGTACAATTACAGAGGCTCTTTGCCAGAAATAGAAGACAGTTAAAAAAAAAATACTAAAAAAGAGAGAGGGAAGGAAGCAAGAAAAAAGGAAGATAGAAAGAGGGAGATGAGATAGAAAATGAAAGAATCCTGTCCCCAAACCATGGTCAGCAGTTATCATCAACAGCATCCCTGGAAGTTACTTCTATTGAGAGTTTGCTATGTGCCAGGCACTATGATAAGCTCCTTTTAACACTATGAGTTAGTTATTATCATCCATATTTCACAAATAATGAAACTGAAGCATAGACAGATGAATTGCTTGCCCAAGTTCATACAACTAAATGGAAGTGAAGCCAAGTTTGAAGCCAGTGATTCTTGAGAGTTTGAACTTATTTTAATACCTTCTAATTATCCAGAATCTAAAATATGCATCTCTCAAACCACAACTGGAAACTGGAGATATTGATGAGCCTTTTATTTCATTACCAACCCCAATTACCTAATTAAATATTAGGGAGATGATCACCTACATTCTCAACTGTTTCTAATTGTGGTAAAGAACACATGGATATCCAGCCTCCCCAACACCTTTTGTTGAAGAGATTATCCTTTCCCGATTATGTAATCTTGGCAGTCTTGTCGAAGATCTGTTAAATGTAAATGCCTGTGTTTATTTCTGGGTTCTCGATTTTGTTCCATTGGTCTACGTCTGTCTTTATGTGGGTACCAACTATTTTAATTGCTGTAACTTTATAATGTATTTTGAAATCAGGAAGCATGACACCTTCAGATTTGTTCTTCTTTCTAAAGATTGTTTTGGTTATTTAAGGTCTTTGTGATTCCATATGAATTTAAATTTTTTTTCTGTTTCTGTGAAAAATGCACTTGAGATTTAAATAGGGATTGCGTTGATTGTAGATTGATTGCTTTGGGTGCTATGGACATTTTTAACCTTATTAAGGATTCTAATCCATGAACACAGATGTCTTTCTGTTTAGTTATGCCTTTGATTTCTTTCATCAGTGTTTATAATTTTCACTGTAAAAGTCTTTTACCTCCTTGGTTAAGTTTATTCTTATACATTCCACGTTCTCAATCTTTATATGCTCTTTAGTTTCAGTCTTCCTAGTAATGATTTTTGGAACATCATTTGTTCTTAAGAAAAGCACTGTTCTCGTTTATTTTTCAAGATATCCAAAGGATATCTTATTTTACTTTACTGTTATAGGACGTTAAATACTAATGAGGTGACATGAACATGCTTGCTTAAAAAAATAAATTGAGCTATTAATTCATGGAAAGACATGGAGGAACCTTAAATGTACGTTTAAACATTGGAAGCCAATCTGAAAAGGCTACATACTGTATGATTCCAGCTATATGACATTCTGGAAAAGGCAAAACTATGGAGACAGGAAAAACAAGAGTGGTTTCCAGAGGTTAGGGTGGAGGGAGGGATGAACAGGTGGCACACAGAGGATTTTTAAGGCAATGGAGATACTCTGAATGATACCATAATGATGGATACATGTCATACATTTTTCCAATCCCATATAATATGCAACACCAAGATTGACCATAATGTAAACTGTGGACTTTGGGTGATTATGTTGTGTCAGTATAGCTTCATCAATTGTGAAAATTATACCACTCAGGTAGTGGAAGTTGATAAAAGTGGAGGCTGTGCTCACGGGGGTGGGGAGCAGGGGGTACATGAGACATCGCTGTGCCTTCAGCTCAATCTTGCTGTGAACCTAAGACTGCTCTGAAAAATAATTTAATTTTAAATATGATAGATCTAGCAATCCCAGGTTGATGTCTTGAAGTTAAAAAAAAATGTTAATCACTACTTAGTGCTGTTATCTCTCTAGCCAAGGACCTATTATGCTCAACGGTAGAATAAGAAATGGAGCATGTTTATGAAAGTCTTCATTTAATGAAATGAGTGTTGGATTACTTTTCCCTAGCATGGTTTAAATTAACCAAGAGAAAAATGTAATTTTCTCTGATGGCTTTTATCTCACTGTATAAAGATTAATTAAAGATAATGTTTTTTGGTTTAATGTGTAAGTTGCACATGTTTGTGCATATGGAGAGTTTATGGAGAGAAATACAAGCACACTAACACTTCTGATAGCCTTTCTTTTCTTTATTTTACAGATATTTTAAGAGTAATACATATACAATTTCAAATAATATAGAACTACTTAAGGTAGAAATCCTTCTTTTCTACCTGCTACTTCGATTGCCCAGAAGAATATACAATCTCCTTTATAGAGATATATGTGCATATGTGTGTGTATGTATAAGTGCATATATTAGATATATATGCATATATACACACACACACACACATAAAATATATGCATATATTTGCATATATTATGTGTATATATGCATATATTATATATGTATATATCCTCCAAATATAATATACATACATTATTATATGTTTCAAATAGTATATATGCTATATTTTACAGAAATGAGATAATACCATATAGATTATTACATGGCCTACATTTTTCACTTTACATTTTATCATGGTGGGATCTTAGTTCCCCGACCAGGGATCGAACCCACGTCCCCTGCATTGGACCACCAGGGAAGTCCCAGGCTTTCCATATTTTAAAAGCAGTTGTGGGCTTCCCTGGTGGCGCAGTGGTTGAGAATCCGCCTGCCGATGCAGGAGACACGGGTTCGTGCCCTGGTCCGGGAAGATCCCACATGCCGCGGAGCAACTAAGCCCGTGAGCCATGGCCGCTGAGCCTGTGCGTCCGGAGCCTGTGCTCCGCAATGGGAGAGGCCACAACAGTGAGAGGCCCGCATACCGCAAAAAAAAAAAAAAAAAAAAAAAAAGCAGTTGTGTGAATACTCATTTCAACTTGAACCCTCACATCTACCTTTCCATGGTCAAGCATTTGTGAGGAAAATACATCATTAGTTATTTTCTGTATTCATAAGCACATCATATCTTTATATTATTAGGAAAATAGAATTTATGCTTATATTATAATTGGTATAATATATATTGGGGATACTTAAATACATAAATGGATTCTTATTCATTTATTTTTTATTTTTACTTTTTATAAATTTATTTATTTATTTGTTTTTAATTTTGGCTATGTTGGTCTTTGTTGCTGTGTGCGGGCTTCTCATTGTCGTGGCTTCTCTTGTTGCAGAGCACGGGCTCTAGGTGCGTGGGCTTCAGTAGTTGTGGCTGGCGGACTCAGTAGTTGTGGCTTGCAGGCTCTAGAGCGCAGGCTCAGTAATTGTGGCACACAGGCTTAGTTGCTCTGTGGCATGTGGGATCCTCCCAGGCCAGGGATCGAACCTGTGTCGCCTGCATTGGCAGGCAGATTCTTAACCACTGTGCCACCAGGGAAGCCCTAGATTCTTAGTCATTTATTATCAGTAAAGTTATTTTAAAAATCTTTTTCACAGATATTTCATATAAGTAAAATTACCTAGAAATTGAAGATTGACACAGTGAAGACGTTACAAAAAATAGTATATTTGGGAGACTCACTTTGAATGCTAAACAACTCCATTCAACCCCCCCATATGAAAACAGGTTCGATATTAAGTTCTCTAAATTTTCAAAATATTCCATATTTTCCATGAATATTTTTATATAAACAGAAATGATCACAATCAAACACATGCCTTGTATGTATCAAGAATGGACTGATTGATGTGATCAACGATCTACAACATGAAGTGGGGATTTGCTCAATCTCCAGTCTTTCTGCTGCCTGGATGTCGTGTTATTATTGACTGGTACCTTCCTCTCTATAAAGGCTCTTTGGGGACTCTTTTGCCTCACTTATGACTTGGCATGAAAAGTCACGTGTTAAATTCTGTGCTCATTTTGTCTGTTAGTTTGCATGAAGAATAATTATTCCATGGTGTGAAATAATGAATATTCAAGTGACAGGAAATCTGAATTTGTGAAACCATTTCTGGAATTCTTAACCATATCAGAATATTTTTGCTGAAATGGATGATACTGAACAAATTGCTAGGTTTTGTTTTGTTTTGTTTCCCTTCCCTTGATCATTTTAAAATGTATTTGATGGAGGCGGGGAAGGTCCCTGAGGCCCCTGAAACAAACCTCAGGCATGACTGGATTGCTCTCTTAATAAAATGTTAGATGATCATTTAAAATAGTCTTGAATCTGAAATGTAGACTTCCCATTCCCATATAATCATCAAAATGGCAAAACTGAGTAGAAGTTTACTCTTCTCTGATGCCCCAGCCAGGACCTAATGCAGGTAAGAAGCCTACACATGGTGGAGGATGGTGTGGTTTGCTTCTTCCTTTTTCTGGCCCTTCCTCTTCCCCTTGTTAACATCTTTCTGACAAAAACAAACAAGGTCGGTGGAGCAAGAAAGCTCTTAGTTAACTGACATTGTTATAAGTTGCTTTATTCTCTTTCAGCCTGAAAGATTTTCTCTTCTTCAAAATGACACTCCCAACTCCTGTTAGGGACCACTCACCTGGACCCCCTTAAGCTGAGGCATGTGCCCCTACCTTAGCTGGTCATGTCCTCCTTCTGCAGCTGCTTAGGAACCTGGCAGTCCCTTCAGGCACCCTTTTGTTGGGGTCCTATTGACAGTCCAGGAAAGCCCTATGACAGTGCCCTTACATGCGGCCCAGGATTGGTCCACGGGAAAAACGTATGAATCCTTTTTCCCAACAAACTTTGAGAGAGCACGTCCCCTACAGTTTCCACCACTGGCTTTGATTTCCCCACCATTACCTAACCCAGGATATTTGTCAGATGGGAGCCAGACATCAGCTCACTTTTTCCAACTGCCAGGGACACCCATTTAGCCCCAATTTTCAATGAACTCCATGTACTTCTGTAGGGTCATCTGTCCTTCAAGCAGCCTAGGAGAGCCCAGGGCCACATCATGATTTTCTTGGACCCCGGGAAGTTTTGCCTTCATGGGCCCTTTCTCTACAAAAACATTAACAACTGTATTTTATGACTCTGTTAGTATAAGGATGAATGTAATTCAATTTGGATTGTTTCTTTTTTTCTACTGATTGTAAAAGAAATGAAACCATCTTCATGGTTCCTAGTCATTGTGCCTCTTCAGCAGAGTGGGGAAACCAGTCTCCATAGATGTAACCAGTATATAGAACAAGTGAGACTCAGTAGGATGCTGTAACAAATACAACTTTATATTTGTTTTCTTCCTGTTAAACTACTGGGTACCAGGAACTATGGTAACAAACACAACAGATACTTTTCAACATTTGAATGTAGCAGTTAAAAGAAAGTGATGTAAAGATAGAATAATAAGGCTAATGGTGCTTAAAACAAAACAAAAAAGAAATAACAAATGCTAGAATTTGTTTATGTGATAAATTCTCCAGGCCACACCCCACTTGGGGGAATGTGGGCACATGTTTGGTTTGGTAAGGGGTAGCCATGTTTCACACTGATAATGAGGATAGCAACGTCTTTGTTCACTTGGATGGGGGTCTACCTGGTTTGAATCACTACAACATCTGCGAACATTGGCAAGGTTTGCTAGATTTTGTGATTCTATGCTCCATTTCTTCATTTGTAACAAAGGTTTAGAAGAGATGGTCTCTAAGGTGCCTGTTGCTCTGCAAAAAGTAAAGGAAGCAAGGTAAAGTGTATTTTAAAATATAGATGCATCTAATTTAAATCCATTAAGTGGACATAGATTATGACTAAATATTGTTTCTTGAAACAAATGAAACATTTCATTTATTCAACAATTGTTTATTGAATGTCTCCTTAACACAAACACAATACTAAGTATTGGCATTACAAGAATGAATGCAACAGGCATTGTCCCAGCAGTGCAGATGGAGTGTGAAAGTCTGGTGATCAAATACATCATCCTGTTCTCCACATATTAGTGTATTAAACATCATGGAAGCCAAGATTTTTATTACTGACTGAAAAATAAAAACAGTTCTTACCTAAGGAGACAAAAGACCTGTATGCAGAAAACAATAAGACACTGATGAAAGAAATTAAAGATGATACAAACAGATGGAGAGATATACCATGCTCTTGGATTGGAAGAATCAACATTGTGAAAATGACTATACTACCCAAAGCACTCTACAGATTCAATGCAATCCCTGACAAAATACCAATGGCATTTTTCACAGAACTAGAACAAAACATTTCACAATTTGTATGGAAACACAAAAGACCCTGAATAGCCAAAGCAATTTTGAGAAAGAAAACGGAGCTGGAGGAATCAGGCTCCCAGACTTCAGACTATACTACAAAGCTACAGTCATCAAGACAGTATGGTACTGGCACAAAAACAGAAATATAGATCAATGGAACAGGATAGAAAGCCCAGAGATAAACCCATGCACCTATGGTCACCTTATTTTTGATAAAGGAGGCAAGAATATACAATGGAGAAAAGACAGCCTCTTCAATAAGTGGTGCTGGGAAAACTGAACAGCTACATGTAAAAGAATGAAATTAGAACACTCCCTAACACTGTACACAAAAATAAACTCAAAATGAATTAAAGACCTAAATGTAAGACCAGACACTATCAAACTCTTAGAGGTAAACATAGGCAGAACACTCTATGACATAAATCACAGCAAGATCCTGTTTGACCCACCTCCTAGAGAAATGGAAATAAAAACAAAAATAGGGCTTCACTGGTGGCGCAGTGGTTGAGAGTCTGCCTGCCAATGCAGGGGACACGGGTTTGTGCCCTGGTCCGGGAAGATCCCACATGCCGCAGAGCGGCTGGGCCCGTGAGCCATGGCCGCTGAGCCTGCGCGTCCAGAGCCTGTGCTCTGCAATGGGAGAGGCCACAACAGTGAGAGGCCCATGTACCGCAAAAAAAAATAAAATAAAATAAAAAAATAAAATAAACACATGGGACCTAATGAAACTTAAAAGCTTTTGCACAGCAAAGGAAACCATAAATAAGACTACAAGACAACCCTCAGAATGGGAGAAAATATTTGCAAATGAAGCAACTGACAAAGGATTAATCTCCAAAGTTAATAAGCATCTCATGCAGCTCAATCTCAAAAAAACAAACAACCCAATCCAAAAATGGGCAGAAGACCTAAATAGACATTTCTCCAAAGAACATATACAGATTGGCAACAAACACATGAAAGGATGCTCAACATCACTAATCATCAGAGAAATGCAAATCAAAACTACAATGAGATAGCACCTCACACCAGTTAGAATGGCCATCATCAAAAAAATCTACAAACAGGGCTTCCCTGGTGGCACAGTGGTTGAGAGTCCGCCTACCGGTGCAGGGGACACAGGTTTGTGCCCCGGTCCGGGGGGATCCTGCATGCCACGGAGTGGCTGGGCCCATGGGCCATGGCCGCTGGGGCTGTGTGTCCAGAGCCTGTGCTCCACAGCGGGAGAGGCCACAGCAGTCAGGGGCCCACGTACCGCAAAAAAAAAAAAAAAATCTACAAACAATAAATGCTGGAGAGGGTGTGGAGAAAAGGGAATCCTCTTGCACTGTTGGTGGGAATGTAAATTGATACAGCCACTATAGAGAACAGTATGGAGGTTCCTTAAAAAACTAAAAATAGAGGGCTTCCCTGGTGGCACAGTGGTTGAGAGTCTGCCTGCCAATGAAGGGTACACGGGTTCGTGACCCAGTCCAGGAAGATCCCACATGCTGCAGAGCGGCTAGGCCCATGAACCATGGTCGCTGAGCCTGTGCGTCCAGAGCCTGTGCTCCGCAACGGGAGAGGCCACAACAGTGAGAGGCCCACGTACCACAGAAAAAAAAACAAAACTAAAAATAGAGCTGCCATATGACCCAGCAATCGCTTTACTGGGCATATACCCTGAGAAAACCATAATTCAAAAAGAGTCCTGTACCACAATGTTCATTGCAGGACTATTTACAATAGCCAGGACATGGAAGCAACCTAAGTGTCCATCAAGAGATGAATGGATAAAGAAGATGTGGCACATATATACAATGGAATATTACTCAGCCATAAAAAGAAATGAAACTGACTTATTTGTAGTGAGGTGGATGGACCTGGAGTCTGTCATACAGAGTGAAGTAAGTCAGAAAGAGAAAAACAAATATCGTATGCTAACACATATATATGGAATCTAAAAAAAAAAAGAAAAGAAAATGGTTCTGAAGAACCTAGGGGCAGGACAGTAATAAAGACGCAGACATAGAGAATGAACTTGAGGACACAGGAAGGAGGAAGGGTAAGCTGAGACAAAATGAGAGAGTGGCATGGACATATATACACTACCAAATGTAAAATAGTCAGCTAGTGGGAGCAGCCACATAGCACAGGGAGATCAGCTTTGTGCTTTGTGACCACTTAGAAGGGTGGGATAGGGAGGGTGGGAGGGAGATGCAAGAGGGAGGAGATATGGGGATATATGTATATGTATAGCTGATTCACTGTGTTATAAAGCGTAAATGAACACACCACTGTAAAGCAATTATACTCCAATAAAGATGTAAAAAAACCCCAAAAAACATCCTTACATTGTTTTTCAGGATTAAAGAGTTTTTGTTTTTTAGAAACAAAAAGCACACCTTTCGAAGTTAAAAAATGTCATTGGAAACCAAACTGCCACTCTATGCTGAACAGTTGAAAACACATTTATTTCTATGACTTTGAATGGCTCCTGTGTTTCCCTTCTAGGAAGAAATTTGTTCTGTCAACAAGCCATTAATGTGTCTTGCACCCTACTGAATTTTGAATATTTTTATATTTTGTGTTAGAGAGCAAGGGTTATTCTCAAAGGGTAGAACTGAGTTTCATGTTGAATATCTAAGTACCACTTATAATTAAAATCACAGAAAAAAATACTAGACCCTATTTAGTATTCAGTTCTGGAGACATAAGAAAAAAACACACATACTCCTGCTATGTGCTGATAGGGCTTGTTTCAGCTTATAATAAAATTACTTTTCACTTAGAGCACTTTTCCTCTTAAAGGCTCATAGAATTTCAGTTCATGCTTAAGGGATGTGCATCTCTATCTGGCATAATTTTTTCAAAAAAGCTAATAAGAGTGATTTTCTCATTATTATTTTGCTTCAATTCAAGCATCATATTGATCATGTATCTGCTAATCCTTCCATATTTCTTCCACAGATTTCTGAGCTCCTTCACCTTTTCATCTACTCACTATCAGATGAGATCCCTACCCATATTTTTCTCAATTTATGGAACTCCTAGGTCGTTTACCCTCAAGCAACAAATCCTGACTATAAATTATGAAGGCTGTAGAGTTTTATATGCACTAATCACAAGAAGAGACAGAACAGCAGCGTCACTGGAGCCTGGCTGTGGACACAGGAAGACCTGGACTTAGGTCTTCGGTGACATGTAAAAGCTGTGTGACGTTGGGAAAAATTGATGACTGTCTCTTTGTGTCAGTTGCCTTGTCTATAAGATTGGGATGTATTAATAGAAAATACACCTCATGTGGTTATTTGAAGATGTGGCAGTTTGAAACATGGCCCCCCAATTTTTGGACACCTCTCTCATCAAATGAGTAGAGTCAGTGTCTCCTCCTATTTAATCTGGGCTTTATGGTCACTTCACCAGTGGAATACATGGTGTCAGATTCTGGAGCCTTAAGAAACTAGGAGCTCCACTTACTATCTCTTGGGATGCTTGTTCTAGGAACCCATCCACCCAGCCTTGCTGAGAAGAAGTCCTAGAAACTCATGGAGAGGAGTGGAGTCTCCTTACCCTTGACCATGACTGAGCTCCCAGCTGGCAGCCGCACCAACTTGCCAGCCATACAGTAACACATCCTGACAGCAGATTCTCCAAGCCCAGTGAAGCTGCCCCAACTGATATAACATGGAACAGACATGAGCCTTCTCTGTTGATTGCTGTTTGAGCTCAAAATTCGTGAACTAAGTAAGTAATTGCTGTGGTTTTGAGCCACTATGTTTTACAATGGTTTGTTTGTTATGCAGCAGTTTTAATTGGAACAAAGGTTAAATGAGATACGATAGTAAAGTGTTCACAGAATTCCAGCATACAGTCATCACTTAAAAATATTATCTGGGAAAGAAATTTGAAAAGGCAATTTAACTTGGACCTCAATATTTCAGAGAATGTTAAGGTTGAACAGATCTTAGAGACCATCTAGGTGAGAGATGACCAGTTGGTGATCCAAATGGCTGACAAGTGTATTGTGTTTGCTCAGTACGTTTTTGCTGAATAATGAATGCTTGACTAAAAATATGTAAGTGAAACAGTTTGATAAAATCATACCTATGCCGCTTACATTTGATGCACTCTGGTATTTTCTCTTGTGTATTTTTAATATTGGTTGCAACCACTATATTGGTTTCATGACCCACTTTATTTTTCCTTTTGAATTTTATTTATTTTTTTATACAGCGGGTTCTTATTAGTTACCTATTTTATACATATTAATATATATATGTCAATCCCAATCTCCCAGTTCATCCCACCACCACCAACACCCTCCCGGCTTTCCCCCTTTGGTGTCCATACGTTTGTTCTCTACATCTTTGTCTCTATTTCTGCTTTGCAAACTGGTTCATCTGTACCATTTTTCTAGATTCTACCTATATGCAATAATATACAATATTTGTTTTTCTCTTTCTGACTTACTTCACTCTGTATGACAGTCTCTAGGTCCATCCACGTCTCTACAAATGACCCAATTTCGTTCCTTTTTGTAGCTGAGTAATATTCCATTGTGTATATGTACCACGTCTTCTTTACCCATTTGTCTGTCGATGGGCATTTTGGTTGCTTCCATGACCTGGCTATTGTAAATGGTGCTGCAATGAACATTGGGGTGCATGTGTCTTTTTGAATTATGGTTTTCTCTGGGTATTTGTCCAGTAGTGGGATTGCTGGGTCATATGGTAATTTTATTTTTAGTTTTTGAAGGAACCTCCATACTGTTCTCCATAGTGGCAGTATCAATTTACATCCCACCAACAGTGCAAGATGGTTCCCTTTTCTCCACACCCTCTCCAGCATTTGTTGTTTGTGGATTTTATGATGATGCCCATTCTAACCAGTATAAAGTGATACTTCATTGTACTTTTAATTTGCATTTCTCTAATAATTAGTGATGTTGAGCATCTTTTCATGTGCCTCTTGGCTATCTATATGTCTTCTTTGGTGAAATATCTATTAAGGTCTTCTGCCCATTTTTTGATTGGGTTGTTTGTTTTTTTAATATTGAGCTACATGCTATTTATATATTTTGGAGATTAATCCTTTGTCCGTTGATTTGTTTGCAAGTATTTTCTCCCATTCTGAGGATTGTCTTTGCATCTTGTTTATAGTTTCCTTTGCTGTGCAAAAGCTTTTAAGTGTTATTAGGTCCCATGTGTTTATTTTTGTTTTTATTTCCATTACTGTAGGAGGTGGGTCAAAAAGATCTTGCTGTGATTTATGTCAAAAAGCATTCTTCCTATGTTTTCTTCTAAGAGTTTTATAGTGTCTGGTCTTTCATTTAGGTCTTTAATCCATTTTAAGTTTATTTTTGTGTATGGTGTCAGGGAGTATTCTAATTTCATTCTTTTACATGTAGCTGTCCAGTTTTCCCAGCATCACTTACTGAAGAGACTGTCTTTTCTCCATTATATATCCTTGCCTCCTTTGTCGTAGATTAGTTGACCATAGATGCCTGGGTGTATCTCTGGGCTTTCTATGCTGTTCCATTGATCTATATTTCTGTTTTTGTGCCAGTACCATATTGTCTTGATTACTGTAGCTTTGAAGTATAATCTGAAGTCAGGGTGTCTGATTCCTCCAGCTCTGTTTTTTTCCCTCAAGATTGCTCTGGCTATTCTGTCATGACCCTTTTTATTTATTTATTTATTTTTGTGATATGCGGGCCTCTCACTGTTGTGGCCTCTCCTGTTGTGGAGCACAGGCTCCGGACACGCAGGCTCAGTGGCCGTGGCTCATGGGCCCAGCCACTCCGCGGCATGTGGGATCTTCCCACATGGGGACCGGGGCACGAAACCATGTCCCCTGCATCGGCAGGTGGACTCTCAACCACTGTGCCACCAGGGAAGCCCGGTCATGACCCATATTAAATGCTGATCTAAAGTATTTAGAAATATAGCTTTAAAAATCTTATAGTTCCATATTTTAAAACAATTATAATATAGAGAATGCTACTGTAAGTCATTAGGTTGGTTTTTAACTGACAGGATAAAATTTATTCATCAAAATTAATTTACAGTAGTCTGTTAGGAAGGCAATGCAGTTGTTCAAAGGATGCTATAGTTTTTAAAACACTCAAGTTTCTTTGGGGGCTAGGCTTTGTTTTCTTTAGCACTGTGGAGCAGTCATGTTATTTTAGTTATACCATGCTTTTTTTCCTACAGTAAATTTATTATGTAAACTGAGTGACTGCCTTATTCACCATACTTCACTCTAAATGGCCTTTGAGTGCTATTACAATTTAAATTTATCCTCAAAGGGTGATGATATGGCACCTGCTAGGTCATTCAAAACAATGTGCCATAACGGTGAAAGTAATTCCCCCCAAAATGACTTATTAAATGTTTTCTGTGACTTGGAATAACTATAGGATGACTTTGAAGGAACCATTCTTTATATGCATATGTCAATTTTGATGATATGCCCAGTGTCTGTGACCTGTATGTTTGACCATATGCTAGAGTGTATGAAAATGTATGACTTTGTCCAATTCTTCAAATTATGCATCCTTATTCTGGTTATTGACACATTTTTAGGAAAGTTTTCTGTAGCTTTGTGGTGAGACAAGTTTGCATATCCACTTTTACAGAAATGATGGAGAGAGGGCAGTTTTCCCTTAAGGCAGATTGCAAGACCTCTTCTCATTGAAAAAGAAAAACAAATGAATTCTCTTTGGCAGCTTTATGCTATACTCAAAAGATGTTAAAGACACATGTTTTCATCCTATATTCTGAAATTATCAACATAAACGCTACATAAATGGAATTCTAATTATATGTAATGGATCGCAAAACATGACTTAAGGATAAAGAGGATATTTATTACATATAATAAATATGTATCATAAAATAATATAAGTTCTTGGTTTAAAAGAAATCTTTATAAAATGGTATTAAATGAAGAGTCTCAGTTTCTAGAGGAAATCACAGTTAATCATTTCTTCCATATCCTGGGAACAATTAGAACATATAACGTTTTTATGCAAATGGAATGCACACTACTCAAATTGTTCTTTCTCTTGCCTGTTTTAATTTAAAGTTTATCTTGCAGATCTTTCACATTGGAGCATATATAGTTGCCTCATTACTTTCAATAGCTGCACATTACTTCATGGTATGTGAAGTGAGAGACTCTCTCATCCCACTAACTCAGGCAAGGAAGACATTCAGCCATCCTTATTTTTCTTTAATTCAACTTAATCTTATTTTAGGATTCTATTCCCCTGGGCAGTCCAAACTTAATATCTGCCAATTCTGGGTCTGGCATTTAGCTGCGTTCCACGAGGCTTAGGTAGAACAGAGGTCGTGGCTGCAGCGTCTTGTCCTTGGTTGTTGACTTTCCGTGCTGACAGATGCTGAGATGTATTTGTCCCATCTGGTCCTCTACCCTAGTAAATCTCTGATCATCATCTCTGGCTCTCACTCCAGTCCCGTTAGATCCTTCGGATCTCCTTCATGTGTATATGTCACTCGCACACACATGGGATTACTTTGCCATGCTGTGACTTGGAGGAGGTCTTTGCAAGCTCTTTAGACTCATCTTTTAGTTACACCAAAGAGCCAAGCTCTTTAGACCCATATTCTAGTTACACCAGGCAGCCATTCCGTCCCTACCCTTTTAACACTATGTCAGGATACTCTCAAAATGGGGAGGAGGGGATCAGGAGAGGGCTTGGTCGTTTCTAGGCATCTGCCTAACGAGCAAATTTTCTTTTCACTCAGACTCAGCAGAATAGTCTGTAGCTTTTGTTACTTCCCACCCCTGGGTTCAGCCTTCAATGGAAGCTCCTTTCCAGTGCAGGTATATGCTCCCTTTCTGACTCCCTCGTTTCCCCAAGCCAGGAAGTTTTTAATTTATGGGGCCAGATAGGTAAGTTTCTCTTATTTACTGCACAAGCTTCTAAATATCAACGTCAAGGCTTTTGAAACTTTTTGAAACTCAAAAGCCAAACATTTTCTACTTATTTGACATTTGCATTCTGCTCTGCCCTTTGATCCCTGAAGCAAGGCATGCAGTATAC
The DNA here is from genome assembly GCF_026419965.1 of Kogia breviceps. Lineage (NCBI taxonomy): Eukaryota > Metazoa > Chordata > Mammalia > Artiodactyla > Physeteridae > Kogia > Kogia breviceps. The sequence continues at coordinate 26,815,063 of NC_081319.1, forward strand.
CAGAGAGAAAAGAAATTCAAGCAAACAGCCCTCCCTAAACAGCTAACATGACCAAATATTATCTCACATGTATGCGTATATCCTATTTATGACTCTTTATAGTTAGTAATTTATGTTGTTTCCATATGCTGTTGCTGTTACAAGCTACAGTAAATGTCCTTGCCCACATAGCTTGGAAGTTTATGTACAGATATTGACAATAAAAATCCTAGCGTAGGAATTCGTGGAAAAAATGGGAAAGGGTAGGTGTATGATAAATAGTAATGGACATCACTACATCTCCTTTTCAGAAAGGTTACAAAACCACAATCTTGTATAGAAATGCCTTTTTCTCCGTAGTGTTATCCACTAGGTTTTCATCCATGTTTAAATTTTTTCCAAACTGATAGCTGAAAATATTATTTCTTTATTTTCTGATTTTCCATGTCTTTAATTAAAAGAGAAATTGAACATATTCTTACAGATGTTCCAGCATTTTGCACCTTGTGTTCCCTCAATTGCTTTTTTTCTATTTGTTTGCTTTTTAAAAATTTTATTGAAGTATAGTTGATTTACAATGTTGTATTTAATTCTGCTGTACAGCAAAGTGACTCAGTTGTACATATATATATTCTTTTCCATTATAGTTTATAACAGGATATTGAATATAGTTCCCTGTGCTATACAGGAGGACCTTGTTGTTTATCCACCCTATATATGTTTGCATCGCCTTAATTGCTTATTGATGTGAAAATGTGGTATTAAATAATTCTAAAGTGGTTTAAATAGAATTTTTCTCAAGAGTTATATACTGATTGATTGAATGAGTTTTGTTTTGGGAGGCAGGTTGTATAGAGTTTAAGGCAACTACTACTTCCCAGTCTTTACTGCATTTGACAGCAACTGACTAAGTATTATATAAGGTTAGGAACAAAATAAATCTGAAGATGAAAAACTGAGTCACCAACACAGAGGCAATAATTGTGCTCCAACAATGTTGAAATATCTCCACTCTGTAAACACAGAGCTAGTTCTCATCAAAACAGCATTTGGTCCAATGGTTACATGATAGCAGACATGGGAGACAGCTAACAAAGCCAGTGAATGGCCCTTGAGCATGTGTAATTATGCAAAGATTCCAATAACTAACTAGCACAATGGATTTTGGTCTCAATTCAAGTGTTGCAGAACATCCATTCACATGTCCCATGATGTCACTGAATTGCCACTATAATAGATTTGCTGCTGGTAAGAATTCCACAGAGAAGCTAAGACACGTAAGAACTTTAGGAGCAGTGAATGAGAACTGATTGCCAACTGCGTTATTACGTTTTCAACACCTTACATCTAAAATATCTGACTTCTCCCTCTTCAGATCTTCTCCATGTCCATTTCTTATATTTTCTATTTCATACTTACCTGTATCTTAACCAAATCAGCATCCTGTCTTCCAGCTAGAAAGCACCTTACAATCTGAGTAACTCCTTACAACCAGCACCGTGCCCCTTTTTCTTGATGATAATTGCTACCATGTCCTGAAGCCATACTGTGTGCCAGGCAACCCTGCTAGGTCATTATCATTACCCCCCATTTTATAAATAGAGCCTGACACCCAGAGAGGTTGGAAAACTTGCCCAAAGTCAACATCCAGTAAGTTGCAGAATCAGCAGTAGCAGGTTCTGAGGTCTGATACATTCTGCAAGGGAAAAGGAAGGAGATTTTTAATATGAGTTGCAGCATTTCTCAGAATAGACTTTGCTGGAACTGCTACTTAATAGCTAGCAATGCTGAAGCCTCTCTGTACATGATTTTGCCTCTGGGCAGTTAACTGTCCCTTCAATGCTCTGACTAGTTCTGTTTAATCCCATTTAAAGATTATATGGATGGGTAAGGCAGTCTGTGCTGTATGACCCTTAGACAGCTTCTCAAACACGGAGAAAGATGCCTAATAAGGAATAGACTAGATTCTGGTCTCCTCATCTCATTTTTTGGCTGCATTTTCCTCATGGAAATGGCTGTAGATGGACCTCTTCCTCTGCTGCTTGCTCCTTCTTGGGTCGCCCTCCCCCCACAGCCTTGTGACCCTTCATCTGACCATATTTAGGCTGATTCATGGAAAGAGCTTGGGAAAATGGCTTTCCCTCTAGAGACAGAAAGGGAAGGAGTAGGATTTGGGGAGAAAGGTTGGAAGGAGAATTAACCCTGTGGAAGGGACCCAAAAGTAGTCCAAGTGTTGGACTTAGACCTGGATGATGGAGCCCTTTGAAAATATCTCAAGAAGACAAGACTTTGGGGAAAGCATTGCTCTTGAGGTAAATGTAAATTGGGCAACCTTTTGGGATAGCACCTGGCTGTACTATCACACTCCACAGCCAGTGGTCTTAGCCACCAAATTCCACACTTTGTAATTCAGCCCCAAGCAAACCTGATGGTCAAGTCCCTCATTACCCTTATCAGAAGTAAATATATATATTACATTTAGAATGGATAAACAACAAGGTCCTAATGTATAGCACAGAGAACTATATTCAATATGCTGTGATAAACCGTAATGCAAAAGAATATAAAAAAAAGAATGTCCGTATGTGCATAACTGAGTCACTTTGCTGCACAGCAGAGATTGGCACCACATTGCAAATCAACTATACTTCAATTAAAAAAGGAAGTAAATATAAAATTTCATTTTCAGGAATTTTCAAACAGGGAAACTAGCTCTCATACTACCTTGAAGACTTTAGACTGAAGTGACTGGTTTAACTTAATTTCCTCATTTTGCAAAACTTAAGGTTCATAAAGGGAAAACAGCTTATTCAGGACCACACAGAAAAAGAAACATTTCTACTCATGTTATAATTTTGGACTAATATTTAGAAGAGGGTTCTAGTGCAACATTTGTGTGATCCATTTCAATACATAAATGTTGCAGAAAACTCAAGTGTCCCTGAGAAGCATTTTTTCCCTGGTCATAGCTAACATTTATTGAACTCAGCACAATGCCAATTACAATTAATATCTTAGTCTGCACTCTCACTTAGTCTTTACAGTAACACTGGGAGGAAGGAAGTTGTAGGAATCCGCATTTTATAGGTGAGAAAATAAAGGCTCAGAGACTTCAAATCATTTGTCACTTGCTAATATACAGAATCTTATCCAAGTTTTCGAATTCCAAAAGTCAAGCAAGGTCTTAACTACTGTGTCATGCTGAGCCCCTAGACAGCATTTGAAATATTTAAAGGGTCCAACCTCAGGGAGCTTGCTCATGCTCTTCCTTCCACCTGGAATACTCTTTCTCTAAATATCCCACGAGGTTTAAACTTTCACTGACCTCAAATCTCTGCTCAAATGTCACCTTATCAGTGAGGACTTTTCCGACCACTTTGTATAAAATACCCACCTGCTGTACACCCACGCTTCTGATCCCCTTCACCCTGCCTCATTTTTCTACATAGAATTTATCATCAGGCGTATTCTGTACATATTTCTGTATTGTATCCATCTTTCCTAGCTAGAAATGTCATCTCTATGAGGTTGGGAGCTTGGATCTGTTCCCTGGATCTCCAGTAGCTGGAAGAGTGCCTGGCACACAATAGATGCTCACAAAATATTTGTAGCATGAATGAGTGTGTGAATGAATGAATCAATCAAACAACTTCAGTTACATCTCCCTCATCAGCCTCACATAGTATTTATCAGGAGCAGCTGGGGGACTCCAGGAAGTCTGATTTAAAAGGTGTCCGGGGCTTCCCTGGTGGTGCAGTGGTTGAGAATCCGCCTGCCGATGCAGGGGACACGGGTTCGTGCCCTGGTCTGGGAAGATCCCACATGCCGCGGAGCGGCTGGGCCGGTGAGCCATGGCCACTGAGCCTGCGCGCCCGGAGACTGCGCTCCGCAATGGGAGAGGCCACAACAGTGAGAGGCCCGCGTACCGCAAAAAAAATAATAATAATAATAATAATAAAAATAAACGGTGTCTGATTTTCCTTAAAAAAAAATCCAGTTGAATAAAAGAATATTTAATTGTGTCAGTGGCTGGTATTAAAGCATACGAGGTCATCCATTTTTTCTTCAGGCACTGACAGCTGGGAGAAGAATATACAAGTCTGCTCTCCTTGTCTGTCCTTGTGTTCCCTTCCTCCTTGCATAGCTCTGTATATTTAAATCATTGGAAATACTCATTCTGAGAAATGTGGAAGCAGCATTTTTTTTCCCTTTTCATAAGCCAACACTTATTCCCAGTGGGTAACATTTAGCAATGAAGTGTTTTTTGACTCCAGCACTTATCAGTGTTTCTGAAATATACAGTATAATTAAATTACTCGGAGGTGGTACTTTAATCAGGAGCAAGTTTAATGAATATTCAAGCTGTTCACTATTAGGAAATGAAAGAAGATTGTAGGAATTACAGCCTCAAAAGTCATACAGAAGAGGGTGCTATCATTCTTTAGAAATATACACACACACACACACAAACACACACACACACTCAAGAAAGCTTTCTTACATAACTGATCAAGTGATATCAACTATATGCACTGAACATTAAGTAGAGAATTTATAAACACAGGCAGTTCAAAAGTCAAAATCATTGCCTAACAATAGCACTAAATTTTTTAAAAATTGGGACAGTTTATAAAATCTACCTCAGTTTTAGACAGATTAGTTAACAGTTAACCACATCACCACCAAAAGTAGCACATTTTCAATCCCCCAAATGCCCGTCAGAGTCAATGCTGTGATATTTCATTAAACCGTTCACCTCTATCAAAGCTAAAAGATGAACAAAAGAAAAAATATTTTGGCTAAAATTTCATATTATAGCCCTTGATATCTTTTAAATAAAAAATAAACATTCCTTTTATTTGATTAACTGCATATTCTTTGTTCAAAGGCTTTTCTTTTGAGGGTAGATAAAGATGACTACCGTTATTGCTTAACTCTGATTCCAGAAAAATCATGTTGTAGCTTCTGGTTATCTACTCCAAAGGCAAATAGCGTTTTAACATTGACATCTTTTCTGGTTCACTTACTCTAAAATAAAATTTCAGGAAGGATGAAGTGTCTGTGAAGTAAGTAAATCTCAAAATTCTCTTCCACTTGTGCTTTAGAGATGTTATTTGAAGATAGCCATGGCAAAAACCCTTTCACTTATGTTTCAAATGTGCCCTACTTTCTCTTCCTTCTCCAAGGTTTTCTAAGCCCCTGCCTTTACAGTTCAAGCAATTTGTATTTTGATTATTTCTGTGAAGCAGAACAGTCACGTGAACTGTAAATTTTCTGTGGGCAAAATAAATGCAAATAAGAGGAATTTTCGATATCTGCCTAAATGAGTTACTTAGAATACAAATAAGAAAAGCCATTCCAACAGGGAAAGCTACTTTTATACTCCACTATAAGTTTCTAGGCTTAACAGCTTTGAGAGGATATATGTATTACACCGAGCTCAATACATGGATAGTCTTAAATGAAGTTCCCATTTGTAGAGCTTGATTGGAAGAAGGCAAAGCTTTTTCCTGAAAGAGGATTTCGTTTAGTCATTCACACCCAAAATGCACGTGCCATTTTCAAGCCACCACTGCCTAGCCAGCTAAAGCGGAGGACCTCAGGCAGATGGGAGAGTTAGAGAACAGAGCAGACACTGAACAGACCTCTGACACTGAACACGTCTGCCCTTACGCTCAAAGCCATTGCAGCCACTCACCTGAACTCATCAGCTAAGGGTGAGCTGGGTCCATCACTTGACTTTTGTTCTCAGATCCATTCTCTGCCCTTCTTTCCTCGGTTGTGCGCTGGAGGGCACTACATTTACCAGGCTCTCTCGCTTTCTGCTTTTAGATGGGTTTAGCTAATGGAAGACTCTGGGTGCAAGTGTGGAGAGCAAGAAGGGAAAAAGCCAGGATCGCCCCCATTCTGTTTCAGGTGGCAACTCCAGTACTTGCTGTAATACCTGTGTGGCTCCAGTTCCCAGAGGATGTCCCCTCTCTCCATGGTCTCAGTTCTCCTTAGACAGGCCCACCAGGGACCCTCACTCCTGAGCTCTGATACAACCACCTCCTGCTTTTCACACTCCAGCCCTAGGTTGGTAATAGCTTCTTTGCTTTCGCTAAATGCAGGGTCGCTTCATAATACTGTTTAGTTCCTTAGCTATTCTATCATCTGAGTAAGCAGTCCCTCGTAATAGATTCTTTTGGTTTGAAATACTTAAAGGGCTCTCTTTTTACTGATACAGAAGACCATCTTTTGTGCTGTAGGAATATTTGGAAAGGACTCACTGTCCTAGTTTAACCCAAATATTTTATTGCATAACTTCTTTAAATCAGTCTGGTTGGGCAGTGAGAAAACAAAGATTAGGTTAAAAATATATCGACTCCACCAGTTTCTACCTTGCTCACTGTACACACAAAACAACCATCTATATAACTCTGAAGCACTTACCACAATATGAGACTTCTGGGGCGGTTATAGTTGACACATATTTTGTATTATTATTCAACTGCCAAATGTTTATGGATTATTAAATATATGTCAGGAAAGAAACAACCTCCAAGCTTCACTCTTGATGAAGGTATGGTAAGAGATAGAGTTACAGGTAGAATTGTTTATGCCTTACCACTTTGAATATGTTATTCCATTGTCTTTTATTCATTGTTCTGTATTTATATGTGAAATGGGGATAGTAAGGTATTTTCCCCATCGATTGTTATGAACATTAAATAAGAGATACTGAAAATACTGCCCAGCCTACAGCAACTATTTAAAAACATCAGCTCTTATTGCTGACTATAAGTCTTTTGTCAGTTGAATAGTCATTCCTTTGTAGGAATATGTCTCTTAGTCTCTGTTAGCTTTTAAGAATTTTGCCTGTCTTTGATAGTCTGCAGTTTTTTTCACAATGATTCTTTTAGATGTGAATTTGCTTGTATCTGTCCTATATGGATATTGGGGTACTCTTTAAATCTTAGGATGCCTTAGATGACTATTTTTTCAATTCTGGAAAATTCTCAGCCATTTTCTCTTATAACATTAGGTCTCCCTCATACACTTTATTTTATCCTAGAACTCCTATCGGACGTATATTAGACTTCATCTTCCTATCTTGCATGCCTCAACTTCTCTTGTTTTTATTTCTCTCTTCCACACTCTAGGTCACCTCCTTAGATCTGTGTTCCAATATATACATTATTTTTTGTGTGTGTATTTTTACTGTTGTTCAGCTAGTTAATTGATTTTTAAAAATTGCAGTGATTTTGTGATTGTCATGTAAAGATTTCCATTATATCCCTTCCCATTTCTCAAATCTGTTTTTTATACTGTTTTGTGCTTGCTTTATCCTTATTATTTCCTCTTTACCTATTTAAACATAAAAAAAATACTTATATAAATCTTCTTTTAGATAATTCTATTATTTCTTGTTTGTACAAGTTTTTCTTTCTGTCCCACCATCCTATTCTCCTTCTCAGTGATTCACTTCCTTCCACGGTTTGCATCTTCAATTGGGAGCTCACGTTCAGTTGAGGCTTACTTCCCTGGCATCCTGGGCTCCCTGAGCTGTGGAAGTTTCCTTTTTGTGTTATGTTGGCTTTGCTGCTTCTGAGAGTCCACTGGTTTCACTCATTCTTGGTCAGTTTTTTTTTTTTTTTTTTTTTTTTTAGCGGTACGCGGGCCTCTCACTGTTGTGGCCTCTCCCGTTGCGGAGCACAGGCTCTGGACGCGCAGGCTCAGCGGCCATGGCTCACGGGCCCAGACGCTCCGCGGCATGTGGGAGCTTCCCGGACCGGGGCACGAACCCGTGTCCCCTGCATCGGCAGGCAGACTCCCAACCACTGCGCCACCAGAGAAGCCCTCTGGGTCAGTGTTTATGTTGATTTCTTAGTTAGGAGCTTCTGCTCCACACTGATGGCATGAATTTGGACCTGCTCATTCACATGATGATGCGTTTGAATTTCCTTGGGTTACTTTTCCCTAAATTCAGCCTTGGATATAAAGCAAGCTTCCTTGCTGATTCCCCCACCTGGTGGGGCTGGAGTCTGCCCATCCCCGTGACTCCAGGCTTGTTGCAGGTATCACAGCTCTAGTTCCCTGTATAGATAGTGTCTGTGTCCTAGACTGGCTTCTCTGCACGTGCATCCAAACCCCCCAAAATGCAGCTGTTAGGGCCTACACCTGCTTCTCATAAGACTCTAATACATTTTCACCTAAGCCCCTTCCCACCTCTCTGATTTTGAGTTTGCTTTGCAATTCTGAAAATGGGTATTTCTATCTTCTGGTTTTGAATTTGCATATGTGTTCACTTAACTTTTACTTTCTTATATAATATTTTATCTATTCAGAGTCTAATTCGGGGAATCCTTTCTTCAGTTTTATTCCCCATATTGACCATGCTGAAAGAAAAAAACGCTTGAAAATTACAGATTCTTTCATAGAGTGTCATCTGTGCAATCTCAGAACCACCTGGAATGGGGTGTAGGTATAGTCCATTAGCAGAAAGAAGATACTGTTACTCCTTGCTGATCATGAATCCACAAGAAGTCCATGAAATGATGCAAAAGATTTCTTTTCTCATCAGGTAATTAATTCATTTGGTATGTTTTTGGCTGAAGGTAACAGAAAATTCAACTAAAATTGGCTTAAACAATAAGAAAGACTTGTTTTCTTATCTATCCAAGAGCTAAAGATAGGGCCATTTCAGAGTCGGTTAACTGAGTGTCTCAACCTCATTATTGCTGCAGCTCAAATTCTTCTCGTATCTCCCGCTTTCCCCGCACAGTCACGAGATGGCAGGAACAGTTCCAGACGTGTCAACCTGAATATCTATCAAGATGGAGGAAAGGGGAGAAGAGAATTTAGTTCTTCCATAGGTGTATCTTTTTAAGAGAAAGGAAGAATGTCTAGAAGTCCTCGTGGTGTAACCCTCATCTCTAATTGATTAGAAGTGTATCATAGGCCTGTTCTCAAACCGATCCCTGACAAGGGAAATAGAGTTACCACAAATGGCAGAGATCAAATTAGAGTCACCCTGGGGTTGTTAATGGGTCCAGGCTTCCCTGAAGAACAGGGTTGCCCCACGACTGAACAGGATCAGGAATCTCTTACCTTGGAGAGCGGGCAATAGCTCTTGGGCAAGGTCAGGTCTCTAAGAGTTGGCATTAGGAGAGGTTCGGCAGGTCCAGTCTCTGGGCTCCTTTCCCCCTGTGTTTGCCATCCCCTTTTCCTCCCCCAACCCCAGCCCCTGCTAAGGCACAAGCAACCTTCGACACTACCACTGTTTCTGTCTCTATCCTGTAAGAGTGAAGGTGGAACCTTGTGATTGGTACCACCTTGCAGCCTATGGAAAGCCTAGATGTTCTTCACATCTTCAGACCGAACCATGTATGAGCTAAATAGGGGCCATGCTCATCCCTGTCCTGCTTTAGAACTTGGTCTTCAGAGGTCCCATGGCATCGTCTAGAGGTGCACACGCAGGGAGCCTTTGGATGGGGACAGTATAAAGTCTTACGGCATAGGGAGATGCTACCGCTGTGGGGAAGTTAGCTGTTGATGTGCTGGTATGAAGTGAACAGGGCTTCTATCCGGTACAAACTGGAGTCCCAACTGGCACAGGCTGCATGGCCTGCATTATGAATACTGGGAAATTCTCACACGAAGGCTATGTGGGTGACTGGCAATGACTCCAAGACACTGCAGGTCATAGGCCTTTTAACATGTCCTTTACAATGATCCTCCTCTTGGTTCACTCACTGGGCATGCCACAGGTTATGATACAGTGCCCTCTGGAACAAGTGCCCCAGGGTCAGATCACTTGTATGTGTTAGTCACCTCACTTATTTCCCCACCTCCAGACACACCTCCAGACCGTCTTTCTCGCTCTGCACAAAAGGTGTGTCTCTTCGTTTATTTCCTTCTAGACTTCAGGGGACCATACATCCAGAGCACAAATCATAAGTCACAGGAAAAATTTTCTCTTTACAAAAGTACAGGGAAAACTGCCTTTAACATTGTCTGTATGGTGAGGGAAAGCATTTGTTTTTCTCCTAGAGTGTAGACAGTGGAGGTGAGTGCTCTGTTAAAATGGGATGAATGCTTCTAATACAAAAAAAGGGAAAAATAGAAAACAGCTAAGTTTTTAGAGTAAAGAAGATTGCATATTTCTATCCTGCTAAATAAGTAAATTCTTCTCTTGCCAGTATTGATTGATTTGTATGTTATGGCCTTAATACATTTTATATTTTTAAAAAATAGTATAAAAAACCCCAAAACTCATGAAGGGTGAGGAAGTAAGATATAAAGGAATAAAAGAGATGCAGAAGATCAGACACCTGCCCCATCTCACATATAACCCCAGCCTAATTAAACTGAATCTCCTTAGCCCAATAGGGATAGAAAGAAAGAAATGAGATTGTCAAGGACCTAAGTCCGTCTCATAGTCTATCTCATAGGTCTTTTAAGCATTAAACTGTTGCTGGACAATGGTAAGATGGCTACATAACACCTGTCACACTTTCCCAGTCAAGGGGGAGGGAAGGTGGATTTGAAGGACCAGTGCTAGAGTATTAGACGAAAATGCCAGCAAAGACAGATATTGAGTCCACATCTATAGAGAGAGCTGGAAAACACACACTACAACTTACACTCGACGGACAAGAGCCTGCACCTTACGGCCTAATTAGTGGTCAGCTCCATAGGAAGACAGAGTTTGTTTCCCTTCATTCTCTAAAACAATATTGCTCAATCTTGGTTTTGATCACACATAAAAATCTTAACTCTAAACTTTTTGAAAGTTCAAACTAAATGAACTATTATGATTAAAAACATAAAGCAGTGATAATTTTAGAATCCAGTCTTTAAAAATACTATAGTTTCCTCCAAGATACGAATATACTGAATTATCTTCTACCACACTTCAATACTCACTGTTAGGAAATAACATGCTCACTTCTTTGCTCTCTGAAATTATGCCTTTAGGACTCTGTTTTGTTTCACTTTGATCCCTATGAAATACAAATAACCTCTCAGAATGTTGAAACATATAAGCTCCATCAGTCACTAAAATTAAGTGAATAAATGTCAAATCTCTTCTTATTGGAAATCACAGAATTCATTTAATAGTACTACAAAACCACTGGTACCTAAAGCTCCCTGTTTTATAGCTGCCTTTGTGTTTAACCTAACATGGAAGCTGTTTTGTTTTGTGTTTCTGCATTCCCTGCCACTGGTTTCTCCTGTTTAAAAATCATTCCAAAATTATACCTCCGTAGATGGGAGGGTTAAAGGGGGGGGGGGCAAGTAAGGGGAGGTGGAGAGTGGAAAAAGAAGGAACTGCTGAGGAGAAAATGGGGCAAAACCAATAAGGCTAATTAATGTTGCCCCTTCCCTGTGGTAGGTGGAAACTGACTCACAGAAAAAATGATGTGAATTACTTGTTTCAGCTGATTTTTTTCCTTCCTTAAAATGAAATAGAGTGACTTTGGGTCAGAGCAAGATGGCGTAGATGAGTTTCTCCCTGCTTCTCCCCACTCCACAGAAATATAAACCCTGGAAACAGCACAAGAGACACCCAAGGAGAATGCTGAAAGGGTGTAAGAGGAAGGTGAGAAGGTTTCCTCAGGACTTAAGAATAAAATAGTGGCAGGGGGGTGTCCCCCAACAGGGGCAGATGGCCTGGACCCCTCATATCCCAATCCCTGACCTAACAAGAGAAGGCAGCCCAGGTAGGGTCATTCTTCTCCCAGGTGGAAAAGGAGTCGTGCTTGCAACATCAGGCATAAACCAAGCAGACCAAAAAAATACCACAAAGGCTCTGAAAATTAAACTGCCATTGAAACCACAGCCCACAAAGTAGGCCAAGATCTATAAGTGAAATCTAAACAGGTGACTGACTGTTAAAATGGAAGATTTAGATAGGACCTAGAGTCTCCTAACATAGTAGACAAAATGTACACAATACAACTTGAAGTCATGTCATACCAAGAACCAAGAACATCACAGCTTGAATGACAGAAGACAACCAACGGATGGCAACATCCACAGACATAAATCAGATGTTGGAATTATCTGACCAGAATTTTAGAGCAGTCATCATAAAAATGACTCAGCATCAATTATAAAGTCTCTTGAAACAAATGGAAAAATAGAAAGTTTCTGCAAGGAAATAAAATTAATTATCTTAAAAAAAATGGAAATTATAGAACTCAAAAATACAACATCACCAATGAATCACTCAGTGGATGGGATCAAGATTAGAGTGGAGACGACAGAGGATAAAAGTGGTGATCTTGAGGACACAGTAGAATTCACCCAATCTGCATAAGAGAGAGAATAGACTGAAAAAATAATGCCAAGTGTATAAGGATCTCTCTGTATTATTTCTTACAGTTACATGTGAACCTACAATTACATCAAGAAAAACTTTGTTAAGAAAGGAAATAGCTTTTCAGTATCACATTAATAATTGAAATTTTTACTACTGCATTTAACTATCGCCTGTAACATGTACAAAACAACATCTTTTATGAGAAACACGCAATCAGCACAGGCCAGCTGGCCCAGAGCAGAACATACTGCACTCTGTTAACAAGAACTCTGCTTACAGGCAAGTCATCATTTCAATAGATATTGAAAAATACATTTCAGAGCTTAGAAAGTCGACTTTTCTCATTTAACAGTTCTGCAGAGGGGCAGCTCCAGAGTTTCTATAGAGCTGGGCCTTCTTAGAGGCAGCCCTTTGTTCATTTTATAAATTGGGGAGAGCCAAACTGCTCAAAGACTACAACATCAGAATATGATTCCTTTTCTTCCATCTTGACCCCCAGGCAATGCAGGGCAGAAGGTCTTGGTTAGGATGCCTGTTCTGTAAGTCCTAAACCTTCCCTCCAGTGGTACCCAAATATCTAGCCACAGTCTCCAACCAAGCTTTTGTCAGAAATAAAGTTGACTTTTTGACTTTATTTATACTTGCCCTGGGTCTATTGCTCAAGTATTTCTAAACTTAGGTAAAGAAGAAGGGGGCTTGAGGTCAGCCATGTGATTGGAAAGGGGAATGGCCATGGCCATTGGCGACATTGCTATAGGCTGTCTCTGCACAGCAAACACTTGGAAAAAGCGGCGTATGGAAATGGGGATAGAATAAATGCAGCCCGCAGAACAACTCTTGATGCTCCTGCCGTTGATCTCAATTTTGTGTAGCATTATCCTTTTCAGTTTCATTAATGATAAATAAAAATGGAATGATATTTCCAATCAAATTTAAGTTGGAGGAAGGCATATTCCATGTAGAGTGGATAACGTTTAAATATGCAGAATCAATTGCATAGGTTTCTAGGTGGAATTTAATGGTGGCAATGGTATCAATATGGGGCAGAGGCAAAGAGTAATAGAAGCACCAGGGCCTGGTGGCTGGGATGTAGGGTCTGGACCGTGAAGCACCTTGTGTGCTGTGCAGAGGAACATGATTCGTATCTTGGAGTTGCCAGGGAACTGATGCTGTATTTATTTTCCAATTCTTGAGATGAAGAAAAGAGAATTTAACTTTGTACCTCTCCTCAAGGTTTAGAGATTTGCCTCCTAACTACACACTAGATTTATGATAATGCTCACATTCATACCATGCCTCTCAGGGAGCTAGAATGCTGGTTTTTTGGTTTTTTGTTTTATAAAATATTGGGAGTAGGAGTTAATTTATTTATTTATTTATTTTTGCTGTGTTGGGTCTTTGTTTCTGTGCAAGGGCTTTCTCTAGTTGTGGCAAGGGGGGGCCGCTCTTTATCGCAGTGCGTGGGCCTCTCACTATCGCAGCCTCTCTTGTTGCGTAGCACAGGCTCCAGACGCGCAGGCTCAGTAGTTGTGGCTCACAGGCCTAGTTGCTCCGCAGCATATAGGATCCTCCCAGACCAGGGTTCGAACCTGTGTCCCCTGCATTAGCAGGCAGATTCTCAACCACTGCACTACCAGGGAAGCCCTAGAACATTGGTTCTTAAATTCCAGTGGGTTTAGGAGTTAGCTGAGTTCTCAGTTAACTGTGCTGACCCCTAGACCCTACCCTCAAAGAGCCTGGTTGAGTTGCTCTTGAGTGAGCTCTGGCAAGCTTGGTTAAGCTCTGAGGGCCCAGATCTTTGGATTACACTTTGAGGACTGTAAATGATTACAATTTAAACAAAACTCCCCCTACTCCTGTCCTGTGAACAAAAGATCTAAATGTACTTTCAGATGGAATTAGCAACGTTGCTTCCAGTCTCCACTAGAGGGTAGTATATCAGAATTTTGAGTTTTGAACAAAACTTGTTTAAATTGTGCGATTGTTTTGGGCTGTTTTTTGTTTGTTTGTTTGTTTGTTTTAGAATCAGGGGGTTTAAAACTATTTTTTAATGTAGATTTTTTCCCATATGGAAATGTTAAAAGAAAGAGCATTCTTTGGAAAACTTAATCCCCCTTTGTTTTTTTCTAGTTTAATCAAATGACTTGCTCAGATTAAAATATTTCCTCAGTTGCTAACGCATTGTCATTCCGGGTGATGCAATTATAGGATGGTAGTGATAATATCTCCTCTGTTTTACAGATGAGAGACATGAGTCCCAGGAATAAACTAGCTCAAGGCCTCTACAGTTAGTACTGGAGTTGACGATAGACCCCAGGTGGCCTGACCATCAATTCAACATCATTTTCCGTAAACCATCTTATAAAAAGTTTAGATAATTTTGGAAGTGCTGGAGATGGAGAAAGGAATGCTGCATTATCAAATTTTAGTTCCTTTAGCTACAGTTCTAATGAGAGTCAGAACCTGAAATATTCATTTGAAACGGACTTGAGAGCTATATGAATTAACCATGCTTCATGACTTTATAAATCTGGTGTCTCATCTGTAGATGCAGCTCCCCACTTCTCTTTTTCTTTTTTTCTGCTGGATTATACCAGTTCTGAGTTAGAACTCTTTGATTTCTGTCTTTTGATCTTGTGCACATGGCTTTATTGTTGTTGTTTGTAAATGGTGGAAACATAGCTTCCAAGTAAGGACAAAATGAATTAGGATTTAAAAGAACAATAGCAAGTGAGCATTGTCAAATAAGGGAAATGGGTATAAATGTTCCAGTAAATCAGCCAGTTTTAATTTTAAGTTGTCTTGGCTTTGATAAAGAAATCTGTGCAAAAGGGTTGCACTTTCTCTCTCTCTCTTTTTTATTTCTTTCTTTTCTGACATGAGGCCTTTGCTTCCCTGAATGGCTTAGTATCTGGTGAAGCCACGTGGCTTTTTTTTTTTTTTTGGCATGGTTCTCACCCTCAAGAGATGCTAAAAGAAAAAATGGCCTTTTCTTAGAAGGATGTTGACCACTTTCAATCTAGGTGTTAGTATTTGGCCAGTGTATCTCCTGAGCATCCCACTTATATAAAACCCTAAATTCCCAATGTATAAACCTGCCTTACTATTATAATAAAAACTAATTTTGCCAAGCTCCTGGCAAGTGTCAAGCAATGGGCTAAGAGGTTAATCCATCAGATCTTATTTATCCCTCATAACAACCTTATGAGGTAGTTGCTATTATTATCCCCATTTTACAGATGATGAAACTGAGACTGACATGTACTAAAGATTTAATATAAAAAAACTAGAAGTAGATGCGTTGCTACTTAAATCCAGGCAGGCAAAGTACAAGTGCCTCACTTCACCACTCTGTTATCCCATGCTTAATTTACATACAGCCCCTAGGATGGCTACACAGAGAGAAATGTATCCAGTGGTGCAGAACCGCATTTAAAATTGAACCATGATGTGTATCTATCTTCTCTTTAAGGTTAACTGTGTTCTTAGCAGGGGGAAAAAAGGTTAATTATTGGCCACACCTCAGCCAGTAAGAATAGCCTGCAAAAGCTGAGATAGGGTTAATGTCTAGGATAAAATTCAAGCCAGACCTGATTTTCATGCTCTATTTACTGTAGCAGACCAGAATCCTTCCTTCAGAATCTCTGAAAACAGAAAGAATAAATAGCAAATATATTAAAAGGACCAGAACCTAGACATACAGTGCACATTCACATTAGAGACAGGTGTTATTTCAGCTATAGTTTAAATTACATTTCTGGGGCATCAAGGTATGTGCCTCAATTCACAAGAGTTTAAAGCTCCATCTTTACAAGATTATCCAGAGCGCTCACTGAAATGTGCAAGAGGGAAAAGAAAAGCACTGGAAGGAAAAGAAACACTGCAATTCCTACTCCAAGGATTGGCCTGGGTATATACTGGGTGGTCCATGTACCACAGGTTGTGTCTGAGATGATGCAAGATGGTACATGAATACTTTTTTATAGAGAAATGTTAGTAGTTGCATAATAATTAAATGAGTTTTAGCGGGGGGAACCTAGCATCTAGAATCAGTGGTTTTTATGGATAGTTCTTAAGACAAGTCTGGGTTTTAAGGAGTGAGCAAATGAATTTGATTTGAACAAAAGTAATAAGTGAATAATATTCATAGAGATAGACATAAATGGGAAGAATTTTGAAGGTGTTATACAAGAGGGACTGAAGTTTGGGAAAATTTAGTATGGCAGAATCAGTATATGATAAAGGCTGTAGATACGTGGGTCCAATTTCTTGTTCTGAAATGGACCAACCATATGACCATAGGTAAACCATTTCACACCTCTAATTCAGAGTAGCTTTGACTATAAAATGAGAGGTCTAGACCAGATCAGGGAGGCCCTTCCAGGGACCATGGACCCATAGAAGACCTTGGCATTACCACAAAGGATCTGAGAACTCATGTACTCAGTAAGCAGTGACTTGGGACTCAATCAGTACATCCTAATGGTAAACATATGACTGATTTACAAAAGCATATAGATGCTGTCATGATTAGTTATGAGTGTAATTAACTTGAACTAACTTAAGGGAAAACTCTACTGAATGCATAGGTACTTGAACTTAATGTACATTCTCCAAAAAACAGATACTAAAAGTACAATTGATATTTTTGATATCGTCACACATCCATGCAGATTTTCCCTATTAATACAGTTTAAACTTCCCTACTGTGGAAAAATTACAACTGTGCACAACACAGAAAGGTGGCCCAAGAGATGGCGAATGGAAGCTAATTAGTTCCCCTGTTACGTGATAGTGCTGAGGGGAAAATACCCTCATTTGATCTTTTATCTGACCTAGAATATCTGCACACAGAAGAGACACACTCATCTAATGACTTTACATACCCAGGCCAAATGTCAAAAAAGCAGATTTGTAGATAACTGTTTTGGATGGAAATTACCTTAATGATAACAATAGTAATAATGATTGAATTGCACCCATTTATTTAGTATATAATGTGTGTGTATGTGTGTGTATATATCAGATGCTGTGCTCAGTATTTTATGCATCTCTAATCTTTCAGTGTATGAATACCCTTAATTTGTAGTTGATGAAACTGTAAGTCAGGGAGGTTGAGGTTTATGCCCAAGACCATAAATCCATAAGGTGCCAATACCAGGATTCAAATCCAGAGCTCTTTGGTTCCAAATGTCTATCATACTACCCTGTTTTTTGATATAATGAAAGTGGAGAATTCTAAACAGACATAGGCATAGGAGAAAGAGTTGTAAGTATAAATTCAGCAGAATTTTCTTTGAAGGAAGATAAAGGCTCTGAAGTTAAAAGAAGAGATGATTCAATCATATAAGACCCATTGGTGGTCACTGTTAGGATTAGGCCAGGACTGAGAGTGAGTATTAAATTTACACAGCTAAGGTCCCATTTCTGTATCTCCTGCCAGTTATTGAAAAGCCTTTCTCAAAAGTTAGGCTACTGAGATAATGACAGGATTCTGACGGCTGTCCCCATACGTATAGAACTGTTCAGACATATTTTTTGCAGCATCAGTTGGCATCATCCAGCAACCTGGTTAATTTGAGGGACTACACTGATGTAGAAAGCTTACTGCTGATTGCTTGAATCAAACATTGTAATCATCATATATCCGTAGTTGTTCTCCTATGTCAAGGAAACGCCTATGAGACAAGCCCAATGGGAAAGGAGTTAAATAATATTCTGGGTACACGATCACTTGTAGAATGGCTTGGGACATGGTTTGTTTGCACTGCAGCTATGCTGAATGGCAAAGAAAGGAAACTCATTCATCCTTTCATTCAAAATACATTTGATGAGTTCCTGTCATGTGGAGGTTACTAATTACTAAAGAACGCCAGTAAATGATACAGGAATCAGAGTCAGAGAAGTCCCAATCTTTATCCCTCACTGATCATCAAGACTGATTTTCTAATTAAAAGTGCATGATTTCTTCCGGCCACTGTTGTCTATATTTAACAGTGATTTATGATACCATAGTTGTAAGAACGCTGGACAAAGAGCCAGGGAGAAGTGATCAAGTCCCAGTTTTCCTGCCTACCAGTTATAGGACCTTGGATAAATCGGGAGACTCTCTGAGATTCAGAATACATGGAGATAAGAATATTTCAAGTCAAAGAAAGATCTAAAGCAATGATCCTTTCCCCCATCTTATGAAAACTATTTACTGTTCTCCAAATCTACATGAGAGAATCCCAGGGTTCAGAGAAGCTCATGAAATAACATCACTCCAAGATGTAAGTTTTACTTTTTCCTGTGCAACTCGTGGAGTAGCCGCTTGGTGGTGCCAGATGGCCTGTGTTTGTTTATTTGCAGACAAAAACTTCCAGAAACATTTTTTTTTTTCTATACTTATAAGGCTACCAGGGAGTTCTCTCCTCTTTGCTATTTATACATATCTTCATTCAGGGTTTAACTCATAAAAAGGTATTGAAGGGGAGATCTGGAAATCTTAAGAGCATAGTAAACTGAGGAGAAAATAAAGGAGAAAGCTAGAGGAAGGAAACAAAGGTAATACTCAGCAGTGTCACAAACGTCAGATTCAGAAACAAATTCAAGTAATTGCCTTCAATCATAAGTTAAAGAGGTGGTATGGTCGCTCGCAGGTGCAACTGTCTCTATAAAATGAAGATAATGATACCTTATCTTCCTAGAGGGAAGGTTAGCTTCCAGCTCCAAGACCGCAGGCTCTGTTAAAGGGACTGATCATATTGAGACCGTGTTTACCTATCAGGATCCTGTCTCCCCTCATGGTTGGAGGAGTCTAAGCAGTATGGGTTTATCTGGCCAAGATGACAGTTGCATGTTCAAGTTTGGAGAGTCTTCATAAACCCCCTGTGCACTGCTGCCCCTGTCACCTGAGCCATCTCATCTCCCTGGTGACCTATGACAACAGCCTCCTATATGGCCTCCCCCCTCCCTCCCTTCCTCTCTATAACCCATTCTGCATCCAACTGCCTGAGTCAATTCAGTCATGCACTCTCCTCCTTCAAACCCTTCGATGGCTACCCGTCACATTTCGAATAAAATCCAAACTCCTTCCTGTGGATGCCAAGGTCCTACATGATCTGGTGTCTGCCTGCCTGTGGCAGGCAGTGCTGGTTGACTATCCAATACTGTATCAATCTTCTCTTCTTTCTTGTGAGCAGAGATCTGATGCTGTGAGTGATAGCATGAGCTCAGTCATGAACTCTCAACTCCCTGGATTCATGTGAGTTAGGAGTAGCCAGACAACCCATTTCTAGCTAATGAAGTATGAGGGGAAGACTTCTTCTGGTGAGGTCCTTCTGGGAAAGCTTTTGTTCCCCATCGTTTCCGAAAAGGACAAATTCAGCATGCATGGGTTCCATTACCCTTCACCTATCTTCTTCCTGCCTTGATTAGGAATGGAATACCCATAGGGAGATTGACTATTTCATGACCATGAGGATAACGCTTACATGCTCAATATAGAGAAGCAAAAGATAAATGTATCTTGAGGCCCTGATAGCACAGAATGTGATACCACCTTGGACCCCATACCTCTAGATTTTTTCTAATGTGATCAAAATACACCTATATTCAGTTAAGTGACTGTTGTCTGGTTTTTGTTTCAAGTTGCCAAAAATAATTTTATGTAATATTCTCTCTCTGATTTTGTCTTTTACGTTTCTCCCTTACTCATCCCACTTGGTACAGGTGTGCTGTGCTGTGCGTCCCAGATCTTCCCCTTCAAACAGAAAGGTCTGTTTTCCTACCTTTTAGGAAGATTAAGTGACAGTACTCACCTCTTAGACTTAGAGGATGGCCTTGTTTGAAGAGAGCCGTCTTTCCGAAAGTATCACACACTTTCTGAGGCAGCCCGCATGCAATGTCTAAGAGACTTAAGGATAGAAATCCCGGCCCCATCCTTTCTCCAAAGGGGAAAACCATGAAGGATTATTCCAAATTCGGAGTTATTGTGGGGTCAGATGAGGCCTTTGTTGAGACTGTGTCATAGCCCAACTACTCTCTCTTTCCAACTTTGCTTCTCCCCTTCCCTTCCAAAAATATTGATCCCCCCAAAAAAAAAAAAAAAAAAAAAAAAAAAAAAAAAATATTGATCCCCAAAGCATTCCCTAATAAACCTGCTGCGTGTTTTTTTTTGGTTTTTTTTTTTTGCAACCTATATATTTTATTAATCCTCCTGCATATTAATCACCATCTATGAGTCTTCTCAGGGAGCCCAACTTTCAAGGACCCATGTCCCTTCCAGGTTCAAGCAGTAAAACCTCCCTGTGTTCTCATGGAGCCTCTTCCCTTTCCCTGAGGAGTGTGGAGCCCAGGTTAGAGAGGTGGGAACACAAGATCTCTGAGTCACTGCATGCAGTACAGCAGCCGAGAGAGTGCTTGATCGACAGCAGATTTTGAGTCATCAAGAAATACATTCTTATGTGTTAAACCACTGGGATTTGGGAGTTGTTACCAATGCCTAAGACTAGCCTAGCCTGTTACAGGGGTTTGACTGCACAAATGGAACAAAAACTTTCCGGCACTTATTCTGAAATGCCTTTTGCTCGTCAAGATAAAAATAATGTGATTGATCTTTTTTCGGCCACCTATAGACTCCCCCTTAGACCTTGAGTTAAAAATCACAGCACAGAGGTCAGGAGGCATTTTGTAAGAGATGAGAATCATTTTAAAATTTGAAATAGGTCCTTTTCCTCAAACTCAAGGCATAACACCAGTTCTGACCTCCTCCGGATCAGTCTTTCTAAATTTTCACGGTATTGTTCTAGTCTTAGGTTCTGCCATTTACCACCTTCCTTTTGGCTGAGCCATGAATTATCCTGAAACTTTGCAGTACACTGTATAAGGAGTTGACCTCTTTCATCTAGACAGCCAAGGCCATGCTCATAGCTGTTCACTGCTTGTCCCTTTATTAGGAAGGATTTTTTGCTTAAAGGATCTCTAAAGTGGCAGAAGCTTGACACACAACTTCCATTAAACAAGAAGTTTACAGTAAGGAGCCATGCTCTGCTCAGAACTTTGCAAGAAACTATTGGGTATGGTCTGTTGCATAGAAGCATATAGGATATTCTTCTACTACTGTTCTCATGGCTGCCTTAACTACTACCGTCAGCTGCCACTTACTGATAATCAACAGTGTGCCTGGCTCTGTGCTAAACCCCTTTAGAGATGTTACTTAATTTGGTTCTCCCTACAGCAGTGTATGGTACAAATTCTTATTCCTGTTTTACCACCAAGGAAACTGGGACTCAGAAAAGGCAAACTTTCCTAAAATTCTACAGCTGCGTAGCTTTAAAGCCAGGATTCAAATCTGGTTTTGCCGACTTAAGAGCCCATGCATTTAACCACAGAACTCTGCCGACTTCTATGTGGGGAAAGAGGAGAGTCACAAATGCAAGGCTGAGATATTCCTCCCCTCAGTCTGTTTATCTCCTGGCTGCTTTGTACTTTGCTTAGGATCCTAGAAGGTCCAACACAGGAGATACTTTTTCAGCTTGGAAGGATTCATTTTTAAATAAAAAGTAGTAGTTTGATAGCCCTTACTTCAGGGAAGGGAAAGGCATTTTAAAGCTAGTACAAGTGAGTTTTCCCCTTGAATTCAGTGTTAAATGGCTCTTGCAAGGACTCCCTGAAAGTTTTTTTCCCCCCACCAGCCAGATTTTGGCTGACAGATTATATCTTTTCCTGAGAAGATGCTGCCAGGCGAAACCTCCTCACACGTGCTCCTTTGTGCCAATGGCGTGTTGTCAGGGTTGAGGATGCAACCAGCAAGCACGGCCAGAGAGGCTAAGATAGAGTCATACAGACTATCTGCATGGCTCTCCAGCTTGCTGGGCTGCTTTGAGATCCTCCCAAGGACATCCTTTTACACTGGGGTATTATCCACCAAGCACTGAAGAAGAATCTCCCTTTTCTGTAAGACACTGTCTTGTCAGGGACTGGTGTTCATCTGTATCTTTCTTAAATTGCCAGTGACAGTGCAGAGAAGACAGAGACCTGTAAGACTGAACTTGGGTGGCATCAAGTGGATGGTGACATCTGCTACATTATACAGCTAGCAGTTCAGCTCTTGCAGCTGACAGCAAAATGTCTTCACACGTAGCAGGGGTGATTCTGTTCCCTGCTCTCCTTTCCTGGGAGGTTGCCCTTCAGCATCTGGGTCTGAGAATGCCTGTCGGTCCAACATAGCCCGCAAGGAGGAACGTGTTCTCAGTGGTCCAGAGGAGACCCCCAGGGCCTGGCTGCTCACCGCACTGCCTTCCCCTGCAGCATCCCTTGCATGGCTGAAGGGGAGCAGGATTAGACCTGTGTTTCCTGAAATATATTTGATTCTTTTTCATAACAATTGTTGATTCACAGTGAGTATAAACATTGAATAGCTACTCAATCCTAGGGCTCCTTTTTCTTCTCTCTCTAGGTGAAATCTCTTTTAATCTCTTTCCATTCTCTTTCAAGGTGAAATCATCCAGTCCTGTGGATCAAAAGTCTTGACTTCCCAAATTATATATCATTTAACCTTCTCCTTGAAACGCTAAACTTATCTACCCTTGTGTCTGCTTGACAGGGCCACTTGTGGTTATCACAGGCTTTCAGACTAAAGATATTTGGTTCCAGATTCTTCACTTCTTCCCCTTCAATTTGATTTGTGCATCTGCCAGTCTTTCCCATACTCCTCTCAATCAAATCAGAAGCCAAGTGGATCGATCAGAGTCCAGTTGGGAGAGAGAAACCACAACAGTAATTTGAACGGAGACTTGTTCAAAGACAAAGATATATTTGTATTTGATATATAGGTATAGAGTTGTTAACCAGATAATTGACAAAGACCAAAGAACACCAAGTTATTATAGAAATGGCCGTTGGAGGAACAGTCACCAGCTGGAGAACCAAGAGAAAAGGTCAGAGTTCATTAAAGTTAGAGGTGAACAGACGTAGAGAACAAATGTATGGGCACCAAGTGGGGAGGGGAGTGGGATGGATTGGGAGACTGGGATTGACGTATATACACTACTATGTATGAAGATGGCTGGTGAGGGCCTACTGTATAGCACAGGGGGGAAAAAAAGAAGGTACAATCTGTTTGCAGGACATATATTAATGTTAAAAATGCATTCCAATATACAGTTGATGCAGACAAATACCGTTTGATTCCAATTCTACAAGGTACCTAGAATAGTCAAATTCATAGAGTCATAAAGTACATTGGTAGATGCCAGCGGTGGGGTGGGGGAGGGGGGCGGGGGAGTTAGTGTTTAATGGCGACAGAGTTTCAGTTTAGGAAGGTGAAAAATCGGGAGACGGATGATGGTGAGAGTTGCACAACAATGTGAATGTACTTAGTGCCACTGAACTGTACAGTTAAATAGGGTTAAAATAGTATGTTTTATATTATGTGACTTCTACCACAATAAAAAACATTTAAAAAAATGAGAGGTGAAGGTCAGACACCCAAGGAAGCAGCACCAGTTGGCACTGGTGTCTCTGAAAGGAGGGCCATGAGGCTGGTTCTGTGAGTGTCGGAAAACTGTCACCTGGGTTAGCCTCTGCCGTGGGCAGGAAGAGCTTCTGCTGAGCTCAAGAAGTCAGAGGCTGGAGTGATTTTTGGGGGAGCAGAAAGCCTACAGGAAGGACCTGGGCCCTTCTCTTTCCTCCTGCTTTTCAGTCTCTCTGTCACACTTGCTATTGGCAGAGATTGACAGGGAGCAGATGGGCAAGCAGAAAGGTGGTTTGTAGCGTTCCAGCCCCAGAACCACACGGCGGAGTGTGGAAGGGCAGCCTTCAAGCTGAGAGACCGTAACCTAATAATCAACCTATCCATTATTAGCCACTTGATAATTCAGTTATCCTTGGTTCTTTCTTCCTGTTTAACTACAGCAGCAAATCCACCAGGAAGTCCTGACACTACTGTCTCCAAAAGAGTCCTTAACTTTGTTGACTTTTTTCCTTCTTCCCTGACATAAACTTGATCTAAAGCTCCATAACCTCTAACCTGGACTCTGGCAATATCTGTCTAACTGGATTTCTAAATTTCACTCTTGCTCTCCTCCAAATTACATATTCATTCAAAAAAGGTTTATTGGGCACCTATTATGCACCAGGAACCGACCCAGTCACTTTGATTACAACAGTGAACAAAACAGATGAAGCCCTGTCCTTGTAGCGCTTTCATTTTAGTCACTCATGTCTACCCAAAGCAGCAAGGTGGCTCTATTAAAATTGACTTTACATTGTGTAGCTTCAGAGGCTTTTCTATTTCAAATACTATAGAAAAAAAGCCAAACTCTACGAAGTATGAAGTCTGGTATGATCTGATGACTTCCCACCTCTTCGAACTCCATGCTATCTCTCTTCTTCTGTATGCTCTGAACACAGTGGCCAAATTTCAGTTTCCTGGACATGCCAAAATTGTAAGTAATTCCTTGTTAGACATATGTCTCCCCCACTAGACTGAAAGTTTCATGAGAGCAGGATCAGTGTCTATAGTCTAGCAAATAATGCAGTGCCAGCTACTCTATAAATATTTGTAGAATGAATTAATCAATTAAAAGCTCCAAGAAGTCAGTTTAATGTTGTTTAACCCAGCAATATCCAAACTTATTTGGCCACAGAATCATTCTTAACGTAATATCTCTCAACCCTCCTGAAGAAGTCATGTTTTGTTAATACACATTGGGGAACACAAGCTTTCAGCTGGATCCTCTCTGGCCCCTTGCTTAACTCCAGTAAAAACACCTTTCAACCACAGAGTACTTAGAATCAAGTTTTACTCTCTCAAAATGCAAAGAGAAAAGGATTTATGGGTCCTTTTTATGAGACCCCAGGAGGCATCCTAGGTTGGAGACAAAGCTATGGTCACTGAGTTCTAAAAAGATTGGATTCCAATGCCAACTCTCATCTGTAAAGTGAAGATTACAATTCTGACATTTCAGGATAGTTGGAAAGGTATAATGAAATAAAACACACAAAGCACCTGGTATAATATGTGGCACAGAGTAGGTTCTCAATAAATATTAATTCCCACACTTTCACCTATTCCCTTTTGTCCATCTATTGGACATAAATAGCTAACAGTCTGCAGGGAATAATGGAGAAATAGACAGCAAAACCTTGGTACAGATTTTATTAACTACAAGTGGACAGGATTATCAACTAATGCATTTTTATAATTTTTCATCTGTATAATTTGCTCAGCTCTCCAGTAAATGTAAGACGTGGTCCTGCCCTTGATAATTTAAAAATAATTGGGGAAAAACAACTAACTGAAAAGAAATAACTAGAGAGATAAAAATGCCAATTAACAAATAAGAGTTATAAGAAAGGAGGCATAAGGTTTGACATATCTGAGGTTCTTTCTCGTAAATGCATGGATTTGCAATTCCTCTTAGGGAGCCTCCTATGCTGAGCAGTTTCACAAACAGTTTTGGATGGAGTTGGGGAAATCCACCCCAAATAGAAGGAAATTCTGATTTAACAATGTGTCCTTCGAAGATCACGGCACATATTAAGGAGTCTGTCCTCAAAAATCCCCAACTAAAGAAAGATCCAAACTCCTTTCTAAAACCAGACTTCTCAGCAGAGTACTTCTTTACGGACCCTGGTGAAATCATTGGGTAATGATTACCCAATCATTAGTTAAGTCCATGTCACCTGTAACCTGCCTTCGCTAATCAAGGTCGTTTTAATTGTTGCTACAGAAGCCTTGCTTGTCCTCCAAGGGGCAAGCCTAAACCATAAGACATTCACCAGAGTTGTTTTCCAGGAACTTGGACTCAGCTGTGTCTAGTTCTAGCTGAGCCTGTTACGCCAATATAGGCCCACTGACTCTCCACCTGAGCATGTGCCAGTGTCCGCTCGGTGACCTTTTGACGTCAGAGGTTGGAAAGCTCCACCCTCAGATCGTGCTAAGCACCTCCAATTGCCCGTGCGGAGCCCTGTAGCCTAGTTACGCCTGCGCAGAAGGAGGATTCCTGCACCTTTTTCCAATCACCTTTCCCCACGCCCCGCATGCGTCTACCCGCCCTGCGGCTTTATTCCTCATCCCATAAATACCCCGCCGCAGGCTACTGCCCTCCTCCAGCCTTTTGCCTTTTGGGTGGGCAGTGGGTTTGAGATGCGTTCTTCTGTCTTCTCTCTGAACTGCCTTTCTACTAAAGCTTTTTGCTGTAAACCTCGGGGTCTGCGTTTTTGGGGTTTACTGAGTGCCAGGTAAAATGAAGCCGGTTCAGTAACACTGGGAAGTTCAAATAGCAGGCTAATTTTTCTTCTTCACCCAAATCGTAAAGCGCTTAAACTCTGAAAAGTCTCTGTTTTTTACTAAGGCAGGTAGAAACTGAAGAGAACAAAAGGACAGCAGGCCTAACCTGTGGGGAGAGAGGTCTGGAAGGGATTCCACAGAATACTCTTTCTGTAAAAGGCTATCACCTTGGGTCTCTTTAGAAAAAGACATGAAGTGAAGGCACGCACTGTGGTCCCTGTCCCACAAGCCTAATTTGTGAAAGTAAATGAAATTAGAGTTTGGGGAAGAGGCTGAAGGGTGGCCCCAAAAGTTTGTTGCATACCGAGTGTGAGGTATCGGTGTAGCACCCAGGAAGACGTTAAGTATGAAGTTAGATTACCAGAAGTGCTGTTTGTCTACGATTAGGATAAAATTAAATCCGGTTTTTGAAATGGGTTCTGCTGAACTTTATAATTTACCTAAGGGACATGGGGGAAAGTGGGCAAATCAGGTGGCCTGCACCCCTCTGTCAGCCCAAGCAGCTCCAGTCTGTCTTCTTACTCTCTTAATTCTGTGTTGGAAAAATGTGTTCACTGCTTTCAAAAGACAAAGTTGAAGTACTAGATGACTTGAGGATTCTCCAGATTCTAAGTGTGGATGTACAGAACTGGGAGAGTTTACAGTGCAAAACAGAGCCTGCTTAAATTCCTCTGAGGGTGGTTACCTTCTGGGATTATGGCTTTTCTTCTGTGAGGTGGTTTTCCACATTGCATTTCTTCAGTTTCCTACGACCTACTGACTTGATTACAGCTTTCAGTATTAGGCAGAAATGTTTCTATTAAAAACAGTCTAATGAAGAGAATCTTACATGAGATTTCTCAAATATAAACAAAGTCCTAGCTTAATGAATTGGGTAATGATTCATCTTTAACATTAAATTTTTGGTAGGAATGTTGGGCATACAAATGCTTGAGAATCCACAAAACAGTATATTGGTGAGAGACAACAGATAAAACAGCCGTCAGATATTTACTAAGAAAATGCAAAGGAAGGATATACAGGAAGATGGAAAGAAACAAGGGTTTAAAAAAAGGAGGGGGGAAAAAAAAGATAAAAACAGCTTATAGAAAATCAAGATTTTTTTTTTTTACAGTAAAACCTACTAAGTGGTTTTTACCTTATTCTTCAGCCATTCTCCTGTTGCTCAGTCTTCTGAACAGCTGGTTAAAGGGCAGGAATGGTGATTGTGAAAATGACTAAAAAGGAAAGGAAAAGAGAATGGAAAATAAGATTGTAGGAACCCAGACCAAGCAAATCTACTTTACTTGCCACAAATATGATTTAGAGCAACCTTGCCAAACTCTGATCCCGAGATACAGAGAAAAGAGGGAATTCAAAGGAGAGAACTTGTATAAAACGATTTTCATCGACAATCTATTTCACTTAGAATGAAATTTCTCCTAGGGCCCGATCAGTCCTGATTTCCACGAGGATTTAGCTTTCGGCTAGATTACTTGCTCCTGGAGGAAAGCAATCACTAAAAATAGCCTTTTCATTATTCTTAGCACCAGGGCGTAGTTAGGTGGTACAGCTGAGTTAAATAAAAGTACTTAACTAATGCTGACCAGAGATATAAAAGTAAATGACTTTCATTAAGTGAAATAGGTACAACTGAAATCTGTTTTAATTACTCAAATGGTTTCCACAATGTTTGACTGTTTTTTCTCTTAGTAAAAACAATGCCCTGTTAGGGAAAAAAATGTTAGCTAACATGACTTCTATGGAGTTTTCTAAGCCCCATTTAATTGGAAAAGCTGAATGAATTCAAGAAATATCAAAAAACAAAACGCTCATCAAGCACAGGATTTTAGGCAGCACTGAGCAAGACCAACACCATCTATGTCTTGTGGAGCTTCCAGTCTAGAGAAAGATGGTTATTAGGCAAATAATTACCTACGTATTTGATTAAAATTGTTTTGAATGCTACAGTGGAAGAAGGTGATGTAGCTGGACCCGTGAGCAAGGGAAAAGTAGCACTGAAAGGGTCTGAGAGGATGACAGGCCTATAAGATTATGAGAAGCTGTCCCTAGCTGTGTCTTGTTTTAAGCTGAGCCCCAAATTACTCAAGTTTCCGTGGTAGGGCTTCCCTGGTGGCGCAGTGGTTGAGAGTCCGCCTGCCGATAAAGGGGACGCGGGTTCGTGCTCCGGTCCAGGAGGATCCCACATGCCGCGGAGCGGCTGCTCCCGTGAGCCATGGCTGGTGGGCCTGCGCGTCCCGGGCCTGTGCTCCGCGGCGGGAGAGGCCACGGCAGTGAGAGGCCCATGTAACGCAAAAAAAAATTTTTTTAAATAAAAAGTTTCCGTGGTAAACCCTGGATTGTACATTAAAATTGTCAGTGTCTTGAACTTGTGACACAGCTGATTATGGGGTAAAATGACTTATCCATTCTAAAATTTCTAACATTGTTTACCTTTTCCTGACCTTTCAAATATAAAGTGCTATGTAGATTTCCAGACCAGATGTGTATTTTTGAATGATAGCTGAGTTTAGTTTTTTTAAAAGACTGTTACTGAAGGAATAAAGTAAATCTTAGAGAATGCAGGACAATAATCATTATCAAATTATGGTCTGTGAATGTAATACGGTGCTGTTACCAAGTCAAGCTCCTTCTCGCCACAGGACTGGCCAGTAAGTCGAGAGACAAGGGGCAAGGAATAACGACATCATTCAGAAAGCCAGCAAACCGAGAAGACATCGGACTAAGGTCCTGGAGAACCATCTTTACTAGGAGTAGAATTTAGGCTTCTTTTACACTAAGGGGAAAGGGGAAGCAGGAGGATTCAAGATTAAAGGGTAAAGGCGGATTGCAGTCTTGGAGCCACCTGGGCTTCCAAGGGAAGCTTAATAACACTTCTTTGTTCTTCTTGCATAGGCTAGATCACAAGGCTTCTGTTAAAAACTTAAAGTTGTTAACAGTGATTTTCACTTTACGATTCTTGACTGCTTATGTGCAAGGTTTCTGGGCTGTAAACTTCTCTACAGTAATAGCTACAACTAACTCAGAACTGCAGGAGGGAAACTTTGTTAAGGGAACTTTACGAGCTCTTTGGGCACAAGCAACATTTCTCTAATGTTTAGCTCTTGACATGCATGGCTAAAGTAGTAGAATGCATACCCTAAAGAATGAGGGAGGCAGTTAAAAACATGGCATTTGGGGTTCCCTGGTGGCGCAGTGGTTGAGAGTCTGCCTGCCGATGCAGGGGACACGGGTTCAGGCCCCGGTCCGGGAAGATCCCACATGCCGCGCAGAAGCTGGGCCCGTGAGCCATGGCCGCTGAGCCTGTGCGTCCGGAGCCTGTGCTGCACAACGGGAGAGGCCACAGTGGTGAGAGGCCCGCGTACCGCAAAAACAAAACAAAAAACATGGCATTAGTTTCCTTCTTCCTCTGTTGCAGTGTTACCAAAGAACTTTTTTTTTTTTTAAGGTAAAACCTTTGGGGGAAATAGTCGGCTAAATAAAGGTAAATAATTCCTTATCGAAGACTTCCTGAGCCTTTACTATTCTATCTAATCCATGTTTCTTACTAAGCTACTATATACCTATCTCAGACTGAGCCCAGGGGTATATAGAATGGCTGAAAGACATAGTCCCTGACCTCATGTAGCAAGGTGGATTGTGATCCTCCAGGAGGGAAATAGCCTTTGCAGGACTTACCAAGATTACTTGAGTGCAGAATATTTTTTTTTTCATCAGAGCATCTCAGAGGACATTATCTGAGAAATGCTTGCTAGTCATATCTAGAAGAATCAGTACTAGGCATCCCCCAAACACATAGATGGAGTTTTATGGAAATATATTTCTAAAAATGCCAGACAAGACCTTGTGTCTAGGAGGCAAACCACATGACATGTGGTAGGATGCCCTTTTTAACTAATGAAGAAGTATCATCATTAGAAGACCATATGTGCCCCAGAGTGAGAAATGATAATTCCTATGCTGGATTTGATAGCATTAGGGAGTTCTCGGGATAAGCATAGAAACCCACATCTTTCCTCATACCAGCTCTGGAGACAAATCAGTTAATGTTTCCCGAGTAATTTAACCCCCATGCCAGTTTTCAATAATTAGGTCCTGGTGTGGTGTCTGTTGGATGCAATTTTAATTCAGAGAAGAGTATTACTTTAGATGTGAAGCTAATTAAGACAACCATCTCTGTCCTCTAAAAGCAAACATATGTGGAAGTTGATGACTCAGTGTGTGTGTGTGTGTGTAAGAGTAATGAAACACTTATCTTCTGGCCATCTCGAGCCCAAGATCTTCTCTGAAGGGCTCTTCCCAGAGAACAAACACCAAATTGGCATTGCCCAAATAAATGAAGAAAATGGGCATCTTGCTGGGGTAGAGAAGCAGAAAGAGCTGCTTAGTTTTCATATTATTTTAGGTGTGTTAAAGTTCATTGTGCTTGATGGTGAGTTTTTGAAGAGAAATTTCTAAACTACTGAAGACAGTAATTAGACAGATTTACTGATATTACAATTAAGAGACCAGATGATGACTTGTCTTTCAATTCTAGCATCTGTTTTCCTTTCTGAGGAACTGTTTTTTTTTTCAAGAATTTTACTTATTGTCCATCCTCACGATTCACACTACATTGACTTATGGGTATTGTTTTGTGATTTTACTTAGGATACAAAAGATGGTTTATTTCAGAAATCCATGTCATGAAGATGTCTCAGTACATAAAAGGGGCTTAAGAATGCTTATTCAGTTGTTAAATCTTGCTAGTGACAAATGTGGCCTGAGTCATTTTTCCTTTGGTGACAATGCCATAAGTCGTCAAGTCAAAGATTAACTCCACCTGCTCTGGTTCCTGATTTCAAATATACTTTTAAGAGAATTAGTATTTTCAAACAATATGACAGGAGAAACCAGACCAGAACACATACAGGAAAATTAATACTGAGTTGAACACTTAAACACATGTCAGGCTGGTCCATGCCATTGAATAAAAACAAAATGAGATGTGTGGAGCCTTCACCCTTCCTACCTCAATTCATCACCCAATTCTGCACTTTTATTAACAAAAACCTTGGTTACAAGGATAACAAGAATACAAAAACTAAATGGCATTCTTTTACCAAAAAATATTGCACATGGCCCATCAGACCCTGGTCCCTGATACTGGAAAATCAGTAACTACACTTCCTTCTTCTCCCTGAGAGCCTCATGCTTCTTTTTATGTGTGCATGTGCTTCTGTCTTCATTCTGTTATCTTCTGCAGAATGGTTTTCTCTACTTCTCTTTTGCAACTGGAGCAAGACAATAGCCGTAAACACAGTCCCAGCCACAGCCCTAGATGTTACTGATTCCTGTTCTCAAACCTAACTTTAATTGGGTTAATCTGATTGGCCCAGCTCAGATCAGGTGCCTACTTCTAGTGGCATGATCTATGACCAGGATCAAAGCTCCTCACACAAGGAGAGGCATGGTATGCAAAGTGATTGGCGTGTCCCTTACTCTGCATTCCTTTTTGACTCTAAATGCATTTCTATGTCACATTCAAAGTTTTACCTCCAACAATGCAAACTTTAAATGATTCAAATAAATCATAAAACCTAAATACTGTAATTTTTCTATTGGGATGAATTGATAAAATATTCATTGAAGACATCTTACCATAGGTTTTTATCTTAAACTGGTCAATAAATTTTAGGGCACATAAGAATCCCCCATAATTTTGTTAAAAAGGAGGATTCCTCTGCCCTACCTTGGGAAGTCTAAGTAAGTCTGGGGAGAAATTAAGATTTGGACATGCTCTCTCACTAGGTGATTCAGTTGTAAATGGGCCGCAGTTTGAAAAAAACATGAATCTACAGTAAAGAAAAGAAAAGAACGGGGGCTAAGAATTTCAGAGAAGGATCTTCAGTGGAAGGAAGAACAGTAGAAAAGCAGTCATATTTCTGGGGAATCCTTTCCTTGCTAAAAACTTTCTCAACCACCAGGAGAACTATCAAACCCTTATTTTTGAGCCCAGCCTACCCAGTGGATTTTCACCACTCTATTTAACATGCTCCTGGGGCTTGTGGTCAGACTCGTCCAGTTATTCCCATGAAAGGATGTGCAACATCTCATTTCAAGGGGAGTTTCTCACTGAGCTAAATAGCACATCACCTACTCCTGCCAGGCTGGGAACAGAGCTATTGCTCATACAAGCTGTCGATACAAAGGCAGCTTTGCGATCAGACAGAGCTCAGTTCTCCTTAGAGATCCACTGAATGAAAATGATACAGCTTCTCTTTTCAAGCATCTGTGAAGGGAAGAACATACACGCTCCACAAAGGGGCTACAGACAGGAGCTGGCACTCAGAAGTGTGCTGATCATTTCACTGTTTTGCAAGGGTCGACTTTAACAATGACAGGAACTTAACAGCGACTCCAGCCCCCCCACCGTGAGTGAGGAGGAACACGGCACACTGAGGGCGGTTCTGTTTCTTTCATTTTAGGCACTAGGTGGTATGTGAAAAGGTAGAGACTTCTTTCTGGAATGTCTATTCAGAAAGGCTCTAATTTCATTGATTTTAGTGATTCATTTATCTATTCACATACACTATGGTGAACATATCAAGGCACAGTTTTCACTAAGCGGTGCTGGGAACTGTGCTCCGTGCTAGGGATACACCTGGATGCAGAACTGACACAGCCCCTGCCTGTGTGGAAGGAAGGTGAGGAAGATGATGTGAAGACAAGAGTCACACGTATAATAGAAAATAACAAGTGGGGTAAATGCTATGGGACAGTATTGTGCGAGGCTGGGAAATAGAGCAGTGACCCTGGGAAAGAACAATAGGGTATTGGTTGGAGTAACCAGCTGAAGAATAGCTGGAAGGAAAGGTGTTTGTAGAGGGCTTGGGATGGAGGCTGTGGAGGAGATATCTAAGTAATTCAAGAAGCTGATGAAGGGCTTCCCTGGTGGTGCAGCCGTTGAGAGTCCGCCTGCCGA
Source organism: Kogia breviceps (assembly GCF_026419965.1). NCBI lineage: Eukaryota > Metazoa > Chordata > Mammalia > Artiodactyla > Physeteridae > Kogia > Kogia breviceps. The sequence goes on from NC_081319.1 coordinate 26,848,591, forward strand.
TGCAGGGGACGCGGGTTCGTGCCCCGATCCGGGAAGATCCCACATGCCGCGGAGCGGCTGGGCCCGTGAGCCACGGCCGCTGAGCCTGCGCGTCCGGAGCCTGTGCTCCGCAACGGGAGAGGCCAGAGCAGTGAGAGGCCCGCGTACCACCATGGGGTTGAATCATGTCCCCCCCAAAAGATATGCTGAGGTCCTAACCACTCGTACCTCATATTGTGCCCTCGGAAGTAGGGTGATTGCAGATGTAACTGGCTAAGGTGAGGTCAGACTGGAGTAGGGCTGTTGGTTAATCCAATGTGATTGGTGTCATTATCAGACAAGGAAACAGACACAGAAAATGACCACGTGAAGACGGAGGTAGAGATCGGAGTTGTGCTGTAGAGAGGCAAGGGACACCTGGACGCCCCAGAAGGTGAAAAAGCAAGAAAGGATGCTCCCCTACAGGCTTCAGAGGGAACACAGCCCTGTCAACACTTTGCTTGCAGACTTGTAGCCTCCAGAACCGTGAGGATAACTTTACGTTGTTGTAAGCCCTCCAATTTGTGGTAGTTTGTTATGGCAGCCCCAGAAAACCAGCATGTGAATTAAGACTGGTGTTTAACCAGTTGGAGCACAGATGAGGCCAGACCACACACACAGGGCGTAGAAGATCTTGTTCAAGGTCTTTCTCTTAAGAACAAGGGGGAGTTAAATTAATGTTTTGAAGCAATGAGGCAATAATGACTAGGTACTATGTGAGGACCAGTGTGCTTTTTTTGCTCACCTGCATGTTTCTTCAGTAAATGAATTGGAAAGATGTGAGACTTAGTTAGCCAACGTTGCAAATCACTGAGCTTTCAAAACAGCCACCCAAATAGATCAGTGTTTTTTCCCCCAACTACCCCAGATCACAGGAATCAAGCTTTCTGTACTCACTAATACAGAACACCTGAACCGATGTTTCCAGATGGTGTTCCATGGAACACGAGTTCTGAGAAACACGTTTTAGAAAATGTTCCACAGTCCAAGAAGAGTAAAACAGTTTCTTACTGTTTCCTCTTGCTTGCAGAGTCATAATATGTATTAACATGAAGTCTCTGGGAAGTTCTACAGTAAAGAAAGGGTCGAACCCCAAATGTGTTTGATCATGAAATGCCCTTGGGTCAAACCAAAACCAGAAATAGGTAAGACTACCTGTTAACATCCTAAAGAATTCACTTTGGGACATGCAGAGAGGTTTTTAAAAAATATTTTCATGCTCTCAACCCACTTTGGGAACCAGGGAATTCTATCCAGTCCTGAGTTGAAAGCTTGGTCTACTCTTAATCTCTTCCCTGAGTATGTGGCCTGCTGGGGGGATAGCTGCTTACCATCGGTGAAGCTCAAATCTCCTTTCCCCTTCTCTCATCTGAGTCTCATTTGAGAGATCTGCCCTCAAGCAATTCTACAAGCAGAGTATGGGAAAAAAATAAGTCGAACAAAAGGAATTGTAATGCTTTTTCAAACGACGGGTTCAAATGCGATTTGAAATGGGTAGCCCCAAACTTCAAAATGTTGGCCATCATAACCAAGACCAACAATGCTGGAAAGGATTCTAGGAGTCATTTGGTTAAATAATGCTCATTTTTCTCATAAATTAAGGCATAGGTAGCCAGAGACATCACCAAAGCCACACAGCTGATCAGATAGACAGCTGGAAGGAAATCAGAGCTGTCTCCTCCGAGCCCCCCTTCTCCTGAAATATGTTTTCTGGGGCTTTTTAAAGAAACTTAAACTCCTGACAGCCTTTGATCCTGACATTAATAGCTAATGTAAAGAAGATCACTAAAAAGGCAACCTAATTAATTCGAGTCTCAATAGCACATACCTTCTCTGTGAGTGATGCTAATCAATGCAATAAACCCATTCAGTAACACATGGAAGAAAATTTGGCACGAGTAAAAATAATACCGTAGAAAGTTTTATGTACTAGTTACCTATGTACCACATAAATGATACCCTTTAAATTACCACAGAATAACCCCTTTGACACTTTCATATACTAATTATAAGTTCACTATTCTTGAAGTTTATTTCCTTTAAACGAAATGTTAAAATGACTCTGAAAATTACCTCCTTTTCCTTTTTCTCTTCTCTCCTTCCCTTTTGCAATTTCTGGTTGCAGATAGCAAGTATCTCCCAATCACTATCACCCATTTAAGAGGGGAAAGTCATGCTTTGCTATCTCTGCTCTTTCTACCATCCAGTCTGCTAAAAATCCTTATCCATGCATTTATGGGAGTCAATTTCAGCTCATTCTGTCACTGCTGCCCCACACAGATACATGTTTTGCATTTGTAATTCAACACCTAAGCCTTTCAGACAAGGTGATGGGGCCACAGCAGGAAGAAAGCTATGTCCCTGGAGATGGCGCTGCCTGAGCATGAGTTTTGGCTGGGAGACATGCACGGGCGTCTCTCCGGATGTGCACATCTTAGCCACTCAGAAGCAGTATCCACGCAACACAGCCCCTTTGCACAAACCTGCTTCTCCACCTTGTACTCCACTGAAGGAAGAGGGCTTTGTTCTAATACTGGAGCATAGCCAGGCTAAGGGAACCCGAGACGATGGTTCAGTAACCATTTCATCTTAGGAATTTTTAAGGATCATTTTGGCTCTATGCAATTTTCTCTTTTATTAGCTAGTTATAAAACCTAATCCACACACAAAATGTATACTTCCAGATGGAATTTCACCAAGATTAAACAGGAGTGATACCGCCTGGATACACCTAGAGTTACTCATGCCCATCTGCCTCTTGCTGGCCCATTTTGCTTCTTCTATTAAGACAGAACATTGATAACATCCCTTTGGGCCAACTTAAAAGCACATCCAGGTCCTAATGTTTGCTTATCTCAGAAAGCAGATAAATTTTCCAAAGTGCTTGGGGAGCTGCCTTTAAAATGCTGCCACACCCATGGATGGCAATAAACACCTTGAAGTTGAAGTCAGTATTTCTTTCTCTGATACAGGTAGCAGCCCAGTGTAGGGCAAGACTGAAAAAAAGAAGCAAGGGTCTAAATCACGGTCCCACTACTTACTTGCTGAGGGACCTTGGATAAATGTCTTCATTATTCTGAGCTTGTTTCCCCATCTGTAAAATAAGTGATAATATTTACTCAGAATATTGTTGGGACAGCAACTGAGGCTTTACATACTTTTTTCAGTTGCTGGCACATCAAAGCTCTCAGCATGTATGCTTCCCCTTCCTTTCTCTGGCTCCTTTGAATTTCAGTATTCAACCCAAGTAGCTTCAGAAATTAAATGCCAGCTGTGTATCTAAAAGAAGGTTGTTTGTGAAAGTTTAACCTAAAGGAATCTGTCATCCAGAGTCTGTAATATCTAGAGTTAAATACAATAGCATTAAAGCAATGCATTGAGGAAAAAATACAGAATAGGCAAGAAATTGACTTCATGGAATGGCATAGTGAGGGCTAAGCTCCATGAATAAGAGCTTAAGAAAATCAAAATATTCAGTGACGCATATAGGCCATATCAATTCCACTATTACCTACAGAGAGAAGAATCATGGGGTTATTGGACAGGTCCAGGTTGCAATTAAATGCAGTGATTAACGGCATACATTTGGAGTCAAGTACAGCTATGTTCCAGTCTCAGCTGTGCCACGTACTAGCTGTGCCTGCTTAAGCAAGCTATTTAACCTCTGTGAGTTTGAGTTTTCTCATCTGTAGAAAAGGGATAATATAATAGTATTTAATTTATGGAGTTGTTTTGGGGAGTAATATTGTAATGAATACTTAGTGCTCTGCACAATATCAACCAAGTAGCAGGTGTTCAGTAAATGCTATCAATAATTATTGCCGTTCGTGTTATTTTTCTTTTTTTGAGACACTTAAGATCAAGTTTGATTCACCTGTAATCCCAGCTTCAGCCTTTCAGCACCCCCAAATGCATAATAGGAACCCAATGCTTGGGGCCAGAAACAAAAAATCCTCCTCTCTGGTGGATGCTTCTCCTCTAAACAGTGAGGAAATTAGATGGTGACTATCAGTAAGGCAGGACAAATCTGAAGAGCTATTTCTAGCCATCAAGAAACATACAGTAAGACAGAGTCCATGCTCTGCAACCATCACACATGAGGTGTGAGTCTTGTGAAGCATGCTGCTTTTTAGCTCGATTGTCAGCTTTTCTTCTAGAGCAAAACTAAGATACTTAGCTGTGTAACCAGTGGGGAAGTTTTTGTCTTAGTCCTAGCCAAATGGCTGGTATGACAGCTGAAGTAACAGCACTTCTTTTAAGGTATATAAAAAAGATAGGAAATCTAGATCTGTGTTAAATGGCAAGTATTCGAGGAGAAATCCAGCAGATGTACCCATGTTTCACGGGTAAAAGCAAAGCAAAGTAATTTTTTTCAGAAGGATCCCAGTTTTTCTTTACCTCATGGGAACATTGACAGCAAGTTGTTAATCATCATGGTGCAAGGATGAAGCATCTCAGCCTCAGTCTAGAGCAGTGCAGGGGTTGAGCAAGGAAGACCAGTGTGAAGTGGGAAAACGAAAGGAAATGTTTATTACATTACTGCTTTGTGTGAATACCAGTTGGGAAAAGAATATTTGGGGGAAAAATTCCAATGAATGAAGTCAAACTCAAATGGATTGCCCTTGCTGATCCTAGACTGGATGTCCCGGGAGGCAACAGTTGAAAACATTTAAATAATTTTACATTATTTTTAAGTAACAGGTATATATGGAAATTCATGTTATTTAATAGTAAGCATATGTTTATGTGTGTGTATACATATAATTTGACATTGAGGAGGCTAATTTGAAGTCTTAAAAGTACTGAAGTGCTGTGAAATTATAGAATTTATAAGATCCAAATGAGAATGCCTCTGGGTTGGCTTTATACACAAATGTTTGACAGCTTTATTCATAATCATCAAAAGCTAGAAAAACCCAAATATTTTTCAGCCTATGAATGGATAAACAAAATGTAGCTTATCCATACCTTGGAGTACTACACAGTATAAAAGGAACAAATTAATAAAATTCATAACAATGTGAACGAATCCGAGAAGCATTATGCTGAGTGAAAGAAGCCAACTCAACAGGCTACATACTCTAGGAATACACTTACCTGACTTTTTGGAATAGGCAGGAAACCTAATCAGTGATTGCCAGGGGCCAGAGGTGGGGTTACGGATTGTCGACAAAGGGGCATGAAAATTTGGGGAGATGTTATATATCATGATTATGGTGATGTTTATGAAAGCTCATAGAGCCATGGACTAAAAAGGATAAATTTATCTACCTAAATTATATCCCAATTTTGTTTTTAATTTTTATTTTATTTTATTTTGCGGAACGCGGGCCTCTCACTGTTGTGGCCTCTCCCGTTGTGGAGCACAGGCTCTGGACGCATAGGCTCAGCGGCCATGGCTCATGGGCCTAGCCGCCCCGTGGCATGTGGGATCTTCCCGGACCGGGGCACGAACCCATGTCTCCTGCATCGGCAGGTGGACTCTCAACCACTGCGCCACCAGGGAAGCCCCTGTATCTCAAATTTTAAGCAAACTTGAGTTTAACAAAATTCCATTGGAGTCTGGCTGCTCAGACATAGCTGTGACTAGCCGAGGCCCCTTCCTAAGGCAACCTAAGTGACTAAGCAAGGCCTCATTGAGTTGCAGTTACCGGCTGGCTGACCAGGCAGTAAATCACTTCCACTTGGCCCCAATGCTCAGCCACGAGCACCAGTGAAGGTGCCAACAATTGCCCACCTGAGACACAGTTTCTCCCGCCTTCCCCTTGGAGTCTCCACGCTTCAGGCCCCAGCTGGATGATACTTGTCCCCGTGTCAGGGCTTCTTCCCAGCTTCAGCACGTTAGTGACTCAACTCAGATGCTGTCCAGATTCTTGGGCAGTCTCTTCCCTGAGACTCTCCTTGTCTCTGTAGGCTAAAGAGTACCCGCAGGGGAAACCAACCTCCCACATCAGCCCACATTTCTAGACCCCTGCAAGGCCTTAGGCACTGCAAGTGCCCCTTGTTTGAAACAGCAGAAAAACTCTTTGCTGGAGCTCTTCCAGAATAAATCAAAGGAAGAAAACAAGACTAGAATTAGGGCTCAGGTGTGTGAGAGACTAATCCTCAGGGCCTCCCAATGAAAAGTGCATTAATTAGGTAGGACTCAGAGTTAAGTAACAGGAATCAACTTGAGGTAGAGTGGTGATATTATATATCAATGTATTAGTCTGTGCCCTGTATATATTTCCTTTTTCTAGAATGCCAAGGATATTGTCTTCCCTCTCCTAGTTCATACAGAAACAAAGGCAAAGGCTGAAAGTGCTTATTATGTTGTATACCTGAAACTGAATGTTATGTCAATTGTATCTAATAAATATTCTCCCTCATGCTTAGGTCAGAATATTTATTAATTAGGTACAACTGACAACATTAGTTTCAGGTATACAACATAATGATTAGATATTTGTATGTATTGCAAAATGATCACACAATAAGTCTAGTTAACATTCATTCTCACACAGTTATGATTTTTTTTCTTGTGATGAGAAATTCTAAAATCTACTCTCAGCAACTTTCAAATATATAGTATTACTAACTGTAGTCACCATGCTGTACTTAATATCCCCATGACTTATTTATTTTGTAACTAGAAGTTTGTATCTTCTAACCACCTTTGCTCACTTTGTCCACACCCCACCCACTGTTTCTGGCAACCAAAAACCTCTTCTCTGTATCTATGAGTTAATTTTTTGTTTTGTTTGGTTGGTTTTTAAGATTCCACATATTAAGTGAGATCTTTGTCTTTCTCTGACTTAGTTCACTTAGCATCCATTATGTTATCACAAATGGCAAGATTTCCTTTTTTATAGCTGAATAATAATCCATTGTGTGTATTTATACATACAAAATTATAATATTTAGTCATCGTACTTCTATATCTTGGATATTGTAGATATAATGCTGCAATGAACATGGAGGGTGCATACATCTTTAAGTTCCTGGTTTTGTTTACTTCAGATAAATTCCCAGAAGTGGGATTGCTGGGTCGTATGGTAACTCTATTTTTAATTTTTTGAGGAAACTCCATACTGCTTTCCACAGTGGCTGTACCAGTTTACATTCCCACCAACAGTGTAAAAGGGTTCCCTTTTTTCCATGTCCTTACCAACATTTATTGTTTGTTTTTTTGATACTAGCCATTCTGACAGGTGAGGTGTACATCCTTGTGGTTTTGACTTGCATTTCCCTGATTATTAGTGATGTTGAGGCAGAACTATTTAAATGCAGTTTTTATCAGCTAGTTCAAATTGAGATCTGCTATAGGTGAAAAATACATATGCATATTTTGAAGACTTGGTACAAAAAAATAAAATAACTCAATTTTTCTATTTTCATGTTGAAATAGTAACCTTTTGGATATACTGAGTTAAATACATTTTAAAAATTAATTTCTTAGACTTTTTAATGTGGCTCTAGAAAAATATTGTTATGAAATCTAAAATTTGAAGTAAAAAATCAAATGTGAAATTTTGTGAGTAACATATTTCTGTTGGCTAGCACAGCTCTATAACCTTAGTAAATGAAGTTTCCTCTTCTGTAAATTGTTGTAAGGATCAAAACTAATGAAGGTTAAGAACTTAGCGTAGTGTCTGGATCATAGGGAACTTTCAGAAGTGGTTGCTATAATTAACAGAAAACTATCGATTTAAGTACTTATTTACATACCGTACAGGGCTTTCAAGAAGTGTCTATTAAATGACTATAACAGAGAGAGAAGTTTCGGTAGAGCCAGATTTTAGAGTTTAATTACCTTTCTTTGTAAGTCATTAAAAGGCAAATTCCTTCAAAAGGCTTTGTAGGCAAGTCAAGCTGTCACCCAAAAGGAGTGCAGGGCAGTGCAGGGTGCGTCATACAGAAATCTGGAAGGGCTTTATTTGAGGAAGAAAGCATATTCTCTGGAGTCTGGCAACACTGAGGCACTAAGTGGTTCTAGGGATGATAGGGACCTGAATCCCACTCCGTGAACCACCCACAGGTCACAGCCCTGAAAGGAGAAAGCTGCATAAACTGAGGCCCCGGGGAGCTGGGTGGAGTTCAGAGTCATGGGGAACCTCAACCCCAAGCTTTGCACAGAGAAAGCATGGAGATCAAGCTGACAGCACTAGAGGAGGCACCCTGGGGGACTGAGGACTAGGGATGCTTCCCCCTATTTCTGGATTCAATAAATCCAAACATTTCTATATGATTTTAAGGTAGGACAGGAAACACACACACTGGCAAGTGACTGAACTGGTTTAGAAAAATAAAGGGTGTTATATTTCATGCACCTCAAGTTCTGTCTTACATACTCACAGTGGATTCCCAGATACAATTTTGTATACTTGTGGGAAAATATTTTGGTATATTTTCAAGTGTCATCATTTATTGTCTCTTGGGATGGGGTAGAAACTAGAGGGGGTTTCAATTTACTGTGTCACTTTTCTATCTATTTTGAGGACAGTGAAACTTGGCATTGCTATAATAATGGTGATAATAATACCGTTTGGAAAAAATAAGCCCACAGTAAAAGCTTTGAGTTGTCAGTAATGTTTCCAGGACCTTCTCAGACTTAGATAAGAGTTTGTTTGCAAGTCTCCTGAGGGTTCTAGATGTCCTCAGATATTTGGTCTGTAGCTATGAACTGAAAAGGACATGCCTTTCAGTGGTCACACACTGAGCGGCCCCAGTGATCAGGGTATTGTCACTGGGAATGGGAGGGGCTGGGCCATTGGCTTCAGAAGTTCCTCCTTAAGGCACAGAATATAGTCAAGCCCAGCTCTGGCTTTCATGGTTAGTCATTCAGGTAGCTCAGGCATCAACCGTTGGCCTGTCTGCTTACGATCTCTTGCCAGGAAATGTCTGCAGGAGTGAGTTCCATGTTCTGTGTCACCATGCACCTCTCACCATACTGGTCCACAGCTAGACACCAGGCTCAAACATGGGCAGTCTGATTCTCTGTCTCACAGTAATTTGATGGGGATGAAAAGGGTATTGGGCTCAGACAGCCTCAGTGGTCTCAGCCATGCATACTTATAGGCAGCAGAGAAAACGTTTAGAAAGCAGAAAGAAAGGATGGCAGCTGAGTGAGAAATGGGGGTAATTAGGACATCAGTCCTGATGGCTCAGCTGTGCCAAGTTCCAGTCTCTGCCCAAGGCTCCATGGTCTTTGGGTTCTGTGAGGAGCCCCTGCACCTTGGAAAAATTTCCCTCATTTTGCTCAAATTGAATTCATTTGGTTTCAGTTGCTTACAATCAAAGGGTCCTAAGGAAGGAAGGAAGGAAAAAGCTCATCTACTCACAGCTTAAACAAGTGAGAAATACAGTTGACCCTTGAGGAAGGCAGAGGTTAGGGATTCCAACATTGTGTATAGTGGAAAATTGGAATATAAATTACAGTCAGCTCTGGTACCCAAGGTTCCTATGAATCCATGGCTGCACATTCACTGATTCAGCCAACTGCGGATTGTGTAGTACTATAGTATTTACTATTGAAAAATCCATGTATAAGTGGACCCACACAGTTCAAACCCTTGTTGCTTAGAGGGTCAACTGTAATCCTCACTTGGGAGAGTCCATAAATAGGGGGAAAGATTTGTCTCCTTCTTTTCACTGATAATAAGGGCTCGTGATACATTTCTTCCCTGTGCTAATTATGAATTTATAGGAAAGACCAAAAATATTTGCTAGAGAATTTTGACAAACATAGGATATTCTGACAACCCTGGGGAGACGGTTACCGAATCCAAGCTCCTACCGCTCACAGGACAGGCCAACCGAGAGACCAGGTGTTAGGGCAAGGAATAGTGACTTTATTCAGAAAACCAGCAGATGGAGAAGATGGTGGACTGGTGTCCCAAAGAACCATCTTGCCTGAGTTTGGATGTTGGGCATGGTCAGGATGTTTCCTATGAGCTAAACAAAGGTATTTTAGCTTTACTCATAGGCGTGGGCGGCAGGGTTCCTGGAGATGGACCATTAGGTGTACTTTAAGCTGTAGGCAACATCCCTTCAGAGATTAACTTGTAGCAAAAGCAATAGACTACAAACCTGAAAGTAAAAGAAACAGATCCAATATGGAGTCAGATTTATTCTTCCCTCTTAACACATCCAGTGCACTCTCAGCATCCTTTAGCTACCCTGGCAGTTAGAGGTGATGCTAACAGCACCCTACTTTCCTCCGTATCTTATATAGAACAACTGCATCTGACTTTTCAGCCTAAAATATAATCTGCACTACTACTGTCAGGAAACAGAAGAGGGCACCCTAAGAATATTTAAACAGCAGCAAACAGTACCTCCAAAGTAGTTTAAAGTATACAATGAATGTTTCTTCTTAAGCATAGGAAAGCAAAGCATGGTCAGTTTTGCCACTAAAATTATTCTACAGAGCTCCATGGTGAAGGGATAAAGAGCAAGAATGCCCAAGTTCATCTCTGAGAAATAAGGCAAGGCCTAAAATAAAACTTAATATCTGTCAAACATGGTATATTCTCAAATAATCTAATTGAATTGTCACGCTGGTTTAGTGAAAAAGGGTGCTCAGAGTTATTACTGTTTAATGAGTATGGAGAAGGAAATAATCAAACTTTTATAGAGCAATTTCTATATGCCAAATATATGTCTATGAACATGATTGAATATTCTACAGCAACTCAGAGGTAGGCACTGAACCCCCCTCCCCCCAACACTTCATTATGGAAGGGATCATTGTCATTAGCCCCTCCTCAGGCCAATCCAAATAGTCTCTATAAGGATAGGATCGGAAATAAACAGATTATTTAAGAAATTTACGTTGAATTAAGAGGACTGAGAAACAAAGAGGAAGGAGAGAGATGAAGATAACAAGAAGAAGGAAGGATAGGACCAGGCAGGTGGAGAGAAAGCGGGGGAGGGGGGGGACAAATGGAGAAGAAGGAGAGAAGAGACAGAGTAACAAAGGGAAAGAGAAGAAGGGAGGGGAGACCGGGGGCGGGGGGAAGCTGCTCCTGCGCCTTCAAAAAGGCCTCCATAGATCTGAGTGACCAACGTTCCCTTTATTCTCATACACACAAACAGCCCAAATAGACATTTCAGAGGCCCAACATGATACCAGACAATGTCCACATAGGCTCCAGTGTCCACGCCTACTAGTGAATGCTTAGGAGGGAGCCAAATGCAGCTACTAGAAGGGGAACCATCAAGGGAAGGTATTACTTGAGCAAGCTCGGGAAGCAGCCTTCACAGAAAGGCTTACCCGTCTCCAGCTGTTCATTAGTTAATGAATATGAAATATTGATTCAAGGATGGTCCCACAGGTGTTCAGGAAAACAATCTCATTTCAAACCAGTCAATTGCTCTCAGCTGGAGACTAGGTGGGTGGGGGAGGGAGAGAGTCCTTTACCGGCCCCCCTTTACCTCTCCCCAGAGCCTCAGGATAAGCTGGGTCATTGGATCCAGATACTTCCTCCCCTTCTCTTCTGGGGGGGTGGTCCTGAAATAAAGACAAAGGAACACATCTGTTCCCCTCCTCTTTCTAAACACTTCAGGACAGGGACAAATTGAGTCCCGAGGTTTGGCAATTGCAGTAGGTAAACCACCCCTCTACTCCCTTTTAAAGAAAATTAACTCCTGTGAATTTATTTCAAAGTATATTTGAGGCAAAAAACAGGCACATGAAGCCCTCAATTTCACAAGTATTGTGAAAGGAGCCAAAGGAGCCACATATCTTTTTAAAGTAGATATTCTAAAAAATTATAGACCATGTAGTGTGTAGTTATGACTAAAAATATTGAGACCAGAGGGTTAATGGCTGCAGTTAGAGAAACACGGATTTAAGACAGATCAACTAGGAGTGTTGGAAAAATGGGTGGGTGGGTGGGTGGGTAGATGTGTACATGATTCAGGAGTGTTAGATGGATAGATGAGTGGATGGATGGATGGTTGGACTATTGGATGGTTGGATGAGGGATAAGTGTGTGATGTAAGATGTTCCCTTAGCTTAATTATTTGCCCGTGCAAAGTGGGTGCTACTTGATTGAGAGGAAATGGAAAGGAGCCCATCTGATTCCCGTCCAGTGCACCTTGACAAATAGGGTGGGGTAATCCCTTCACAAGTGAGCTGGCAACCTATATTAATTAAAATGTTTATTTTTCTTATGATCTCAGGATCTCACCAAAATTGTTAAGAGTGTGGGCTCTGGAATCAGATTTCCTTTGTTAACTTCTGGCTCTCACTTGCTGTTGACCTTGGGCAAGTAGCCTTACCTCAGTGCCCATGCCCCCTCAGCTGTAGAATGAGGCCCATCTTAGAACCTGCTCTGAAGTGTTGCTGTGAAGTTGACAAATAAAGGCAACCAAAACAATCAGCCCATACAATCCAAACTGACATTAATTGGTGGATGATTTTGTTTTACTGGTATTAAATTGATGGAGTATAATAAAATGAAAAGATATTTGCATGTTTTAAGTTTCCCTTGTCAGTTTGAATTGATGATCAATTTTGTTATTTTTTCCATTTTAACAATGAAGTTATTTTTCATCTCTAATCATTAGTTTGATAAGCCATTCAATCTAATTGTGTACCCCCAAATACAGTATTGAATTTTTAAGTAGCTGTCTAATGAAAGATTTATTTTGACTTATATACTACTTTAAAATGACTTTTTTTGGTAGGCAGACTCTAAGTTCCCACACTTTTGTGTAATCCCTTCATCTTAGGTGTGGGCTAGACTAAGGGTCTCAGATCTAATGAATACAGTGTGGCAAAAGTGAAGGGATAGATCACTTCTGTGATTAGGCTATAAAAGAATCCAGTTTCCATCCCTCGTTCTCTCTTTCCCTCTGACCCCTGCCTCTGGGGAAAGCAAGCTGCGGTGTCATGAGTAGCCTTATGGAGAGGTTCACATGGCAGGAGCTGGTATCTCTGGCCAATAGCCCATAACACCTGCCAACCAATGAGTAAATGGTGGTGGAGGCAGGTCCTCCTCCAGTCAAGTCTAGATGTGACTACAGCACCACTGATACTGTGATCACAGCTCTGTGAGAGACCCTGAGTCTGAGGCCTTGCCTCAGAGAAACGGTGGGATAGTGTACGTTGTCTGAAATTGCTAAATTTGGGGGTAATTTGTTATGCAGCAATGGAGAGCTAATATATTATCAAAATTTAAGAACCTATAGAACCTTTAAGAAACACTGTACTAAGTAGGGCTTCTGTGGTAGCACAGTGGTTGAGAGTCCGCCTGCCGATGCAGGGGACACGGGTTCGTGCCCCGGTCTGGGAGGATTCCACATGCCGCGGAGCGGCTGGGCCCGTGAGCCATGGCCGCTGAGCCTGGGTGTCCGGAGCCTGTGCTTCGCAACAGGAGAGGCCACAGCAGTGAGAGGCCTGTGTACCGCAAAAAAAAAAAGAAAGAAACACTGTACTCAGTCACTAAGGTTCCTCAGCGTATTGTGCATATAAGCTTTGGCCATTAACTCAGTCTTTTTGAATTCTATTTCCTCATCCATCATATGGGAATAAACCCCATAACCCCACAAAATTGTTCATTTATTTAACCTTTGCTGTAAAACTGGTAGTAGAGTTTCTTACTCCACAAAGAAGTTTGTGAAAACACGAGCTCCCAGATTGCTATATTCTGTGAAGGTGGAAAGGGACGGCCTTTGTGAGGTTGCAGAATTTAAATACGAGTTTTTGGGACTTCCCTGGTGGCGTAGTGGTTAAGAATCCACCTACTAATGCAGGGGACAAGGGTTTGAGCCCTGGTCCAGGAAGATCCCACATGTTGTGGAGCAACTAAGCCCGTGCCACACAACTACTGAGCCTGTGCTCTAGAGCCCGCGTGCCACAACTACTGGAGCCCAGAGCCTGTGCTCCACAACAAGAGAAGCCACCGCAGTGAGAGGCCTGCGCACTGCAACAAAGAGTAGCCCCCACTCGCTGCAATGAGGGAAAGCCCATGCGCAGCAACGGAGACCCAATGCAGCCAAAAATAAATAAATAAAATAAAATAAAAAACAACAGTTTTTGAAATGGGTGTTTTGTCTTGGGAAAACTAAACCTAGATCAATGTGCTCAACCTGCCTTTGAGTCCAAACAGGAATTCAAGTCCAAATTAAGTCTGACTCAACTGTCACCTCCTTAAGGAGGTCTATCCAGATGACCTGGCAGGAAGTAGCTCCTCTTTTTATCTCTTCACGGCATTTAGCATTTATGGAATTTATTGCGTTCATTTGTTTCTTCTCCTCCCTCAGGAAAGGTAATATTTTGAGGGCAGGGACCTCTTTGCCTGGTTCATGGCTAGAACATTGCCAACATGCACTAGGAGCTCAATACAACGGTATTGAGATTACCTGCCTGACATGGATGGGGTAAATGTGCTTCCTGCCTTTATCATCCTGCCAAGAAAGAGTCACTGAGCCTTTAGGGTAAAGGACCTGGTTAAAAATAAATCGTTATGTTCAATTTAGGATTTTTCTGGTTTTCATAGGATTCAGTATAGATTATAGTAGAGAGGCTGTAAAAACTGTTGTAAAATCTGTAGCCCAGAAAGTGAGAGACGGACCAAAATATTTGAAGCCCTTCTACCTGCTAGCAATACCCTTTTGAAACACTTAGGTTTCAAGGAAGGAAATTACCATGTTTTCCCTTCGCTGTCATTGTTAATATTTGCTTAGGAAATAGACCCATTCCTGGTTCATAGGTGGTTAAGTACCTATGTTCAGAACCTGTAATTGAGAGAAAGAGAGGTTAACTTCTGAAATTCTTATTTGGAAGGCGTTAATTTTCTTCTACAGAACCTCCATTTATCCTCTTCCTGGACTATATCCTTTGTTGAGTGAGTAGATGTGTGCATTCGTGTGTGTGTGTTTGAGGGCTGGGGGGCTTTGAAAGAAAGAATGAAGGGGAAACGTGGATGTATTCACATTTTTAAAAGCACTATAGTTGAAAAGCGTTTCCATGTAACATTCTGGAAGAAGTACATCACTTATATCACTCCATTTGAGGCCCTGAAAGGATAACATGCAGTTGTACTAAATAAGTTGCTTTAGAAAGATGTTTAGAAAATAACAGCTCTATAGTCATCTCTTCTTCATCGCAGGGAGTTCACTGAGTCTTTAGCCTAAACAAAGGTCTAGTAGCCTTCTCATTTAGTTTATCTTCTAAAGTAAACATCACAGGATGAAAGATTAATTTCGTGTTTTCACAGAGGTGGGAGAGGGTGAGGGGGAGCTGTTTTCTGTTTTACTTAACCCTTCTTCCCTCAGGCCTGATTCTGGATCTGAATAAAGACAATATGTTCCAAATTGCCAATCACATTCGTCTCTGTGTGGGCTGCTTAAAACATGCAAACGGCTCTGAAAAATGCCTCTCATCCTACAGAGATAAATGAAGGTATACATCACCATCAATTGCAGTGGAAGTCAAAGGAGGACAGAAAGCATTGATAAACGAGGAATCTTTGCCTCTCCTCATAGACGAACATTCTGTAAGGAAACAGGAGGGTTGATGGATGACATCAGCCTCCTGACTGTCTGCACACCTGTAACCTCCACTGCAACCCACCCTCCCTAGCACTGCCAGGGAAATCTTCCTAAAGGACAGCTTTATTTACTTTTATGCTCAAACATCTTCCTTGACTCCCTACTGTCCGTTAAGGAAATAAAGCCCGACTTTTTCATCCCAGTGTTCAAGGCCCCAATCAACCTGGCCATCCATATTAGCCACAGCTTCTCAATGTATTGCTTATACACTGGCCAAAGTCAACTACAAGGGATCCTTATTACCTTAGTATGTATCAGAGTCTCCGTAGTGTTGATGTTCCCAAAGGGAATCAAAACTCTAAGTTTTATGATCTCTTCATGGCCAATCTGTGAAAGTGAAGTATGAAGTAAAAGAGGTTAATCATCTCATGTTATCATACAATTGTGACAAAAGTATTGCATACACACACACACCTCAGCCTTGATCCATCGTTTAAGACTTAGCAAATTGCTGTGATTATAATTGACAGATTGTAAAATATAAACATACTTTGTACGTTTTTCATTTTTGAGAAATTTCCAATCAAATTTTCCTCCATTTATTTAGGAACTTTTGGTTCACACTTGAAGTGGATTCCCTTTAATAACATAGGAGCAAGGACCAAAGGAAATCACTATGTCAAAATATTCCATACTTTTCTATTCTTGCTGAAGTGCGCGTCTTCCTTATCCTTCTAGGTACAGCTCAGATACTACTTCTTCTAAAAATCTTTCCTAACCTTTAATAAAAAGGAACCTTTCTCCTCGAAACACCCAGCAGATTTTTCTTGTAGCAGCTGCAGAACATTTCAGATGTTGCCTTGGGTTATAAGTACTTGACTACATAGGCGAGGCCAAGGATAGGTTCATTCTTTCATTCAGCTAATATTTGTTGAACTCTTTATGTATGAATCAGTGCTCTGGGGTTGGTGGGGAGATAATATCCTAAACCATATCTATATTGAATTCTATTTATCCAACAAAGGGCAGACAAGAAACTGAAAGTTTACATTTCCATTCTATGGGCTTTCCAAAAAAGAACAGAACAATTACAAACTTGCATGTCACTTAGACAAAGGGAGATGGATTACTTTGCACTGTGGACCTCTGAATAAAAGGAAAAGGTGGGAGATGACAGCTCCTCCTTGCAGGGGACCCGCACACTGTCCAGCTCCCGTCTTGTCTTAGTCTCACCGCATGGTTGCTGGTGATCTGCAGCTCAGCCTCTGTGTGGCCAAAAACAGAATCGGGCAGGTGGTGCTCTGGTGGAGTGGTGTCAGATGGAGCCACAGATCCCATCCCTGGTGAATCCTATAATTGGTTTGCGTTAGTTTCTGCAGAATTGGAAAGCTGTTTCTTAGCGTAACATTGGCCAATAACTCACAAGTTGATCCAAGTTTGTGTCTAAGATCCTTCAAGGAGGGGATAGAGAAGGTGGTTCTTGGCTGGAATCTCCTTAACACTGATTAGCGTTTCATGTCAACCTTTGTAGAGAATCCAGAATTTAAAGTGCCAAAGAACAGAGTTTAGTGGTCATGCATCACTCAGTGACTGTTGAGACCAATCATGTGACATGCGTGCATCAAGTGGCCTCGGTATAGTAATGGGGACTGTGATAGGGTGAGCTAGAGATTGCACACCCCTTTTAAAGGGGTTCAAATTCAATTGTTTTGTAAACTTGTGTGCTTAACACAACATAATTTGGGGTTTGATGTGGCCTACGGATGACAGTTAACAAATCCTAATTTGACAACAATGAATCTTTATTTAAAAATTATTTTTCCTTCCTCCCTCCCTCCCTCCCCCCCCCTTTGATTTTTGCTGTTGAGGCATCTTCCCAATATCTCTTTGTAGTGATAGCAAGGTCATTTTTCCTTACGACAAATAATCAGTTCTTCTACTAAAGCGAAGGGGAAGGTGGTGCATATGTTATCCTAGAGTTTTAAATGTTGCACTCCAAGTTCATGTGCCTGCTTGGAACCAGCGTTGAGACTAGAAACTGATTCTTGTAAATCTACTAACATGATAGGAAATGTGTAGACTGCTGCTCAGTGCTGCGGTGGCCCCGATGGCAGGCTGAAGCTGGAAGCGTGGCTGAACCCCAAGGGGTGTTTCTAGCTGTCTTTAGGAGGGGACTGTAGAAAAGATAGGCCTCGGTCGGCATCCCGTCTCCTGTTCACAAGGAGGGAGCTTCTCAAGAGGGGGGAAGCCACAGGACACCTCCTTCCTGTCGTTCCCAGGACAAAGTGTCATGAAAGTTCAAGTAGTTTGTCACTGAAGTTTTATCCCTTGCCACCAAATGTCATAAATATAATTGTGAAGGCTGCATAATGTTACGTGTACATGTGATCATTTATTAAAATAGTCCTCTACACTTACACATTTTGGTAACTTTACCAAAGTAAAGTTAATTTTATTTTATTTTTTTAAACAGCAGGTTCTTATTAGTCATCCATTTTATACATATTAGTGTATACATGTCAACCCCAGTCTCCCAATTTAACCCACCACCACCACACCCCCATCTGCCCCCTTCTTTCCCCCCTTGGTGTCCATACGTTTGTTCTCTACATTAAACATGCTATAATATTAATAAGCATTTTTTGTACATTCCCAAAAGACCTACATTTTATTCACTTATAAAACTTCATTAGTTTACCCCTTAAGTCAGTAAAAACCTTAATTTATTTTCATCCTGCATAATTTCCTTTATAAATGTAACAAAATGGAATGTACTCGTGGATTATAAACCAGCTCACACTGCAGGACATACTGCAGAAGAATCATCTAGAGAGATTTTGAGCAATACAGGTTCCTGGATTCGTTCCATAGGAAACTCACATTTGTGAGATTGGATCTAGAGTCAGAGCCTCTGTATTTTAGCAGAGGCTGCCCGGGGGTGGCCAGTCTGTGTTCATGCTTGGGTACCACTGTAATGTGTTATTATGAGAATGTCTCCATAACTCTCATGTACATATATATCATCATCCTTCTTAAACTTGACACCTCTTATTTATAGCCAGCAACTCAAGAATTATTTGACCATGATGCTCCTTTTAAAATTATAATGGATTGATGGAGCATCAAATGCTCATAAATTAAAATTCATGATAGGAGTAAAGTAAAATGTTCTTGCAGGTGAAATAACTGTGGCAAGAAACAATAAACATGTGACTATTCTGTTTAATATAGAATAAAATATACTATCACAAATATGTTAGAATTATAAGGCATAAGATACATAACAGAGAACAGAGATCATTAATAGGGTGGTGTACCAGTCTAGGGTGAGCTGGTAAGTGTGTCTCAAGCATTAATTTACAGATTAATAGTATTGATGAATTGGGAATAGCCTTTCATGTTCCTTTTGATCTTGAGAATGGTGCCCCATTTCCCAAATCAGTTACGTGTTTTTATCACGATACACTTACGTGCATGTGTGCATGCATATTAGAGAAACTTTGGAGAAAAGAATGAATGTTATCTTTAGAATACCTATACACTACAGAGAGCACTAGTACCAAGAAATGCAGTTTGGGAAATACTGAATTAGGGCATGTACCGTTGCAAAGGGAAATACATTCAAACTAAGTCACACAACAAAGAGGCTTAAGGAAAGAATACAAGAACATTTCACACGAACCAGAAATGACAGCATCACAACTAGCACATAGTAGGTCCTTGCTAGGCTTAGTTGTTGAGATGGTGAATGCATTTCCCTGTAGACACCTGGAAATCAAAATACCAAGCTGCCTAAGGTTTCAGATTTAATCTATCTCAGGAGAGAAATGAAGAAATGAACTTCAAGTTTCTGGGTGGAATGTGGTTCTATGTATTAGGCTAACAAATGAGAATAGCATATGGAAGATTATTCAAAAACCCAGAAGAGTAAAATAGTTAAAGTGGCAAACAATTATCTCTGTGATTTTTGAATGCAGACACACACAATGGCTGCCAGCACTGGACTGTTTTTCATTTAGCCACTACTGTTTGAATTCCAAGTGGAAAGGAAGACTTCTGTCAGTAGAAGTATGTACTGCTGAATAATTCAGGAATGATAAAGTTGTTTTTTTAAAAAAAAACACTGAGTTTTTCTCTTTAAAAGGACAAATTTTTTTCTCTGAATATATATAATCATTCTAAAAATATCTAGTGAAAATCTCTTGCATCTCAAATCTACCACTCCCAGAAGTAATCACTAGTAGTCATTCAATGTATATATATACATACATTCTGTGGGCATATAGATTTACTATTGATGGGCTAATACCATACAATTGTTCTATAATCTGCTTTTTTCACTTGATGTATTATTGACCCCATATCAATAAACAGATATGGCTGCAAAATTTTCCATCCTACAGATGGACTATAATTTTTTGGACCACAGCCTTTTCATGGACATCGCTTTTCCTCCTGAATTGTTGCTATTATAAATATCTGCACAATAAGTTGCAATCATATACATTTACCTCCTTGTATTCTTGGGTAATTCTTAAAAGTGGAATTTCTGGATTGGTTTCCGATTAGTTTTTGCCCAAGTCTGTGTGGCAGGCAGAACGATGTGCACCCCCTCCCCAAAGATGATTATCTCCTAATTCCCAGAACCTGTAAAAATGTTAGGTTACGTGGCAAGGAGGAATTAAGGTTGCAGATGAAATTAAGGTTGCTAATTAGATAAATGTTTAAAAGTGGAGATCATCCTGGATTATTTGGATGGGCCCAACATAATCGGGAAGCAAAAAAAGTCAGAAGATGTGAGCACAGAAGGAAGGCACAGAGAGATGCCACTTTGTTGGCTTTAAAGATGAAGGAAGAAAGGGCTTTCCTGGTGGCGCAGTGGTTGAGAGTCCGCCTGCCGATGCAGGGGACGCGGGTTCGTGCCCCGGTCCGGGAAGGTCCCACGTGCCGCGGAGCGGCTGGGCCCGTGAGCCATGGCCGCTGAGCCTGCGCGTCCGGAGCCTGTGCTCCGCAACGGGAGAGGCCACAACAGTGAGAGGCCCACCTACCGAAAAAAATGAAAAAAAGATGAAGGAAGAAATGAATGAATAAATGAAAGGAAGAAAGATGAAGTAAGAGACCATGAGCCAAGGAATGTGGGCAGCCTGTAGCTGGAAAGGGCAAGGACATGGATTCTCCCCTAGAGCTTCCAGAAAGGAACACAGCTCTGCTAACATCCTGATTTTTAGCCCAGGGAGAACGATGTCAGACCTCTAACCTACAGAACTGTAAGGCAATAAATTTGTGTTGTGATTTGTTACAGCAACGATAGAAAGCTAATACAATCTACTCCCTGATTAACCGAGTCAGAGTCAGCATCATTTCTCGACTGGTTTTTATTTTTTTGTTCCACTTTAGGGTGAAAGGATGGCTTCAGGGATCTCATGATACAATGGACTGTGGGCCTCCTCAAAAGGGGCCTTAAGTATCATAAAGGGATGAGATTTGGGAGGCTCATAAATATGATTTTCCAAATCTCACAGAGAGTTGACGGTGACAGTTATAACCCACGTCTCTGGGTTTCAGCCCATTGCCTTTTCCCCCATCATGTCTCCCCAGGCCCCAGCTGTGGCAGACGCCAGATGGCTTCGCTGAACTGCCAGTGACAACTCCCTTGGTCCTTTCCTTCGTGTACTAGAAGCCGTAAAAGCCTCTGCACTACCTTGCATGTGACATGACGTGGCTCTGTTCTGGCCAGTGAATGGAAGTCAGCCACCACACCTTCCTTCCTCATTTTTCCTACCTTGATTAAAGACACAAAGGCTAGATCTCCAACATCCATCTCGCAATAATTAGGGAAAGACCACGAGAATATCAGACATGCTGGCCCCGACATCACTGGGTCCCTGGGACAGATATTTTTACGTGAGAAAAATAAACTCCTGCTTGCTTAAGCTACTGTTAATTATTTATCCGATGATTTGCATTCCTACCAGATAGATTCCCTTTCTATTCTTTACTCATACCCTACCCTCTTTTTCTCTTCCAATCTAATCCTATCCATTCTCGGTCAACCTCCCTCACGAAGCTTCCTTTGCATTAAGGCTCGTGAAAATTTCCACCTTCTCCCAACCTCTCCAGGACCATCTAAGCTTGCTATTTTATGTTGTGTATTTTTCTGACTGCCTCATGTGTCTCATCCTTGGCCGCTCTCTAGAGCAGTGCTGTCCAATGGAACTTTCTGCCATGAGGGGAATTTCTGTGTCTGTGCAGTCCAATACGGTAGTCACTAGCCCCATGTGGTCATTGAGTACTTGCAATGTGGCTAGAGTGACTGAGGAACTAAAATTTCATTTAATTTCATTTTAAATAGTTACACGTGGCAAGTGGATATGATATTGCTTAGGCCAGCCCTCGAGTGACATTTCCTTAAAAGAAACAATGATGATTCGTACACTTGTTTGCTCTAGCAGAGGAGTAGACAACAAGTACATAGTAATTCATTCTTAGATGACCTTTAATTATTTCACATCACCCACAGCTGAAGGGTGAATCAATATGGTCAAATATTCCCATTTTTCAGGAAAATCTGGAATTCAGGATGCTTGGCTGAAAACATAAGATTTTTTAATGTTGGTAATTCAAAACTTCAGAGAAAACAGCTCTGCGTCGCACACCCAAAAGACATATGTTGGCCAAATGTGGCCAGAGGCCCACTAGTTTGAGGCCTCTGCCCCATAAGATAAATTTCAGATTTTGCCCAACGTGGGCGAACTGCTGCCAGCCCAGACTGGACTTCTGCTGTTACTCCCCAGTGGCTCTAGCGCGCCTGCTGTTCCCCAACCCCAAACACATCCTGCATTCGTATTCCTTGATGCCTTTGCTTCTGTCATTCTCGGTGCTTCTACAACACCCTCCCCTATGCGTACCTCAATACCCTCGTCTTCATAGGAATATCCCATTTATTACTCAGGATTCAGCTCAGTCATCTTTCCTTCTATAAAGTCTTTTCTGAATCTGCACAAAACCAGAACTCTAACATAACCCATAGCACAGACAGCTGCTATTTGATTTCTTCTGTATTAGAGTTAGTTGCTTATCAAGCAGCTTTAGTAATAATTACTGCCAGTTTCCAAGCACTGTGCTAGGTGACTTGCATAACTAACTGTGCTAAGGGGTCTGCATAACTTACTACGTGTTCTCCCCAGGGTTAATGAAATCTCAGTTGCTACTTCCTTCTCTGCGAAGAATAGGTAATGATAGTAACTACCTCCTGAGCTGGTGAAGAATAAAAGAGATAATGCATGTCTAGTGCCTAGTACAGTGTCTGGAGCACAGTAACCTCTCAGTTTGTCCTCTTGGTCATCTCTTACCCTGGATATAGAGTATGCCTATATGGTCATGTGATCTGACTTAAGTTAGTTGGATGGTCTGACTTAAGATTTAAGATCCAAATTTGGTGGAAAATCCATGCAACTATTTTAACCTGAAATAGCAAGTAGATAAAACAATGTTGTTGACATAGAATGTCCAAAGCCACAAGGGTGTTAAAGCAGGGATTTAAACTCAGGTCTGTTTGAAATCGAAGCTCGACAATGGTAAAGCCTGGGAGATGGGCTGATCACCTCTTCCAGGCTGGGAAAGCAACTAAAACCAGTCATGGCTACGGGACTTAGCAAGGGTTAGGCTGCCAGAGCAGGAGCCCGAGTCCACGTGTCCTGACTCCATGGCCTTCTTCCATTCTAGCCAGAGGCTTCTCCCTGCCTAAAAAGCAGTTTACATTCAGGACCATCCTAAAAGAGGGATGGAGCTTCTGGGCGGCCTTTGTATTTCCTTAAGACACAGTTGTTGGAATAGCAGCCTGGAGCAGACCCGAGGATCATCCTGCAAGGCACTCAGGCTCTGAAGATGCCACAGGGCACGGCTGCCCTCCATGACAGCCAGCCCAAAGGGGAAGGGGCACAGGCCTGAATTCAAAGATGATAAGCTGACCTCTTAGGAGAATCAGCGCAGCTCTTCTTTGTTTCTTCTTGGGCCTTTGAAAAACCTGGAATATATAGAAAGATCTGTTTCATGCCAAAAAGAGCAGGCCCTCTGCCTCCCTAAAAGAATAGCTTCATTTCTTAGAAGAATAGCATTCATAAGGCTGTGAGGCCCTTGGCTTCCAAGAATACTTGAGTGGTAGAAAGTCACAATAAATCCTTTATTTCCTTGGGGGGAGGGGAAATGGACTTATTTTTTTTATTGGGGTAAGAATGCTTAACACAAGATCTAGTCTCTTAAATTTTAGGTGCACAAGACAGCATTGTTAATACAGGCTCAATATTGTAATGCTGCACATCTGTAGAACTGATTCATCTTGTATGACGGAAACTTTATACCCCTTGAGAAGCAACTTCTCATTCCCCCCTCCTCGTAATCCCTGGCAACCACCTTTCTACTCTGTTTCGGAGTCTGACTGTTTTAGATACTTCATATAAGTGGAATTATGCGGTATTTGTCTTTCTGTGACTGGGTAATTTTTCTTAGCATAATATCCTCCAGTTCCGTCCAGGTTGTGACATACAGCAGAATTTCTTTCTTTTCTAAGGCTAATGATATTCCATTATGTGTATATACTAAAATTTTTTACCCGGTCATCTGTCGATGGACATTTAGGTTGTTTCTGTAGCTTGGTTATTGTGAATAATGCTACAGTGAACATGGGAGGGCTAATATCTCTTCAAGATCCTGATATCCATTCTTCTGGATATATACCCAGGGATGGGAGTGCTGGACGATATGGTAGTACTGTTTTCAACTCGTGGAAGCTAGATACTGCTTTTCCTAATGAGCACAACATTTTACATTTCCACCAACCGTGTACAAGAGTTCCAGTTTCTCTATACTTACTACCTTTCGTTTTTTGTTAATTGCCATCCTAACAGGCGTGAGATGATATCTCATTGTGGTTTTGCTTTGCATTTCCCTGATGATCAGTGATGTTGAACATCTTTTCATCTATCTGTTGGCCATTGGTATGCTTCTTTAGAGAGATGCCTAGTCAAGTCCTTTGCCAATATTTAAAAATGAGTTGCTATGATGCTGTTGAATTAAGAGAGTTTCTTTTTTTTCTTGGATATTAACCCCTTACCAGATATGTGACTAGTAAGTATTTTCTCCCTTTCCATAAGTTCCATTTTCACTCCATTGACTGTTTCCTTTGCTATGTAGAAGGTTTACAGTTTGATGTAGTCCCATTTGCCTATTTTTGCTTTTGTTGCCTGTGCTCTCGGTATCATATCCAGAAAAATCATTGCCTAGGTTGTCGTCATGAAGCTTGCCCCCACGTTTTCTTTTAAGAATTTTATCAAAAGTAAAAACACAAAACTTGCAGGCTACAGCAAAAGCAGTACTAAGAGAAAAGGGATAAATACCTACATTAAAAAAGAAAGATCTTAATTTTACACCTGTAGAAACTAGAAAAAGGAGAACAAACTAATCCCACAGTTAGTAGAAGGAAAGAAATGATGAAGAGTGGAACAAAAATAGAGAATAGAAAAACAGGAAAATCAACAAAACTAAGAGTTGGTTTTTGAGAGAGAAAATTGAAATGCTTAGGTAGATTAACTAATGAAGGAAAATGGAGACTCAAAATGAAAATTGAATTGAGACATTACAACTGATGCCACAGAAATAAGGATCGCAAGGGTCTGCCATGAACAATTACACACCAACAAATTTGTTAACCTAGTAGAAATGGATAGATTCCTAGAGACATACACCCTGCTGAGACTGAATCATAAAGAAATGGAAAATCTGAACAGACCAATGACAAGTAAGAGGACTGAATCAGTAATCAAAAACCTGCCAACAAAGAAAAGCCCAGGACAAGATGGCTTCACTGGTGAATTCTACCAAACATTTAAAGAAGACTAAGAGAGAATACAGATACTCCTGACCACAGCCCCAGACTGATGTTTGCATGTGTGCCAGCCCGTCTTCCCGTCCTGGAGGATGAGCCATGTGTCTACATTCCTGCTTCCCCAGCATCCAGCAGAGCACCAGGTGAACATACAGGAACTAGAAGATACACAGTGCTCGGCGAGTGTTGAGTGAACGAACAGTCCATTCCACCGGAAGGAGTTAAAGGAGCCTTCTCCCTAATAGCAGCACCCTTCCTCTTTCATCTTTATTTTTACACCATCCACCAAAGGCCCAGGGGACTCTGAGCGTAATCACAGCACCACTTCAATAATTTTGTCATTTCCAGGTAAGACCATTTACACCCAGTCTCAGCCTCAGTGCCCTGGACTTTGTCTGCAGTGTACGGTTCTCACGATGACAGCTCCTACAGAAGAGGGCTGGGTGCTTTGGTGCAGGGCCTCCATGGTTAACTGCTCGGGGTGTGGGGGGGGTGACCCCAGCAGCCCCTGCTCAGAGGTCCACGTTGCTGTTCAGTGTTCTGCCTAAAGAGATGAAAAAGTAACCACAGTCCCCAGGAGCAGAAAGCTCAAAGTCTGAAAAAAATCTCTGCTTTGAGAAACAGACACCTGACAGGAGCTGCGAAGTCGGCAAATCTAATTTTAGACTACCTAGGGAAAAAAAAAATAGGATCCCAAATTCAGCTATAATGGCTTTGAGGAGAATTCAGAGGGCCTGGCGAGCACGTACGTACATGTGAGCTGTGATTAGGAAGGCAGCTCCTTCCGAGAGCAGCCCAGACCTTGTGGGGCCTCTCTTACCTTCACTGGGAATCATAGCAAACCAGAACTAAAGGGAATTTGGACTGTCACATCTACCCATCTCATTTCACACCTGAGCAAGCCAAGGACAGGAAAGAAACCACTTTGCAGAGAGACACCGTCAGGCATGGACATTTGCCTATCAGCTAATGGGTACATTTGTTCCCCCTAAAGCAACAGGTTGCATGAATCTGCTTCTCTGGCCTTGGGTGACCTAGGAACTTGAACTCTACAAATCTACTGAATGGCCTGACTTTCAAAAAGTCTGATCAACTTTCCCAGGGAAGAATCACTCCATACGAAGTGCTGAAATTCCTTATAGTATCTTTCATCAAGCTTTCTTGATCAGCCAGCATTAGTTTAAAAAGAATATTAACTCATCCATGCATTTTCATCTAGACTCTGTGCTTGGAGGTAGCAGATACCTTTTAGCTTACACATTCAACTTGTGGTGATACCCTTTCTCTGAGAAATACTCCTCTCCATACCCCCAGAGGACTTCTGCACACCCACTCCTATGCATATTTGTATCATTTGACTGTTTCGCTGCTCACGGTTGATTGGACCATGGATAATACCTAAGTCAAGCTGAGCCAGTCAGATCCTCCTTTCTATGGATTGTGAAACCTCAGAGATTTAAGCAATTAGCCAGTCATCTGAGCTGGTCTCTTAAATGGAGAAAGTATAATCTGGAGAGCTGTGAGGAAGGCTTAGCTATGAACGTGAAAAGCAAAGAAAGCCAGGGGAAGGGAGGATGATAAGAGAGGAAGAGAATGATAAAAAGAGTGTGTGAGAGAGAGAAGGGCCGTGGTGGGGCGGGGGGGAAGGGAGCAAGAAAGGAAGAAACAGAGTGATGGAAGGAGACAGAGCCAGAGGCAAAGACACAGAGGGCAAAGGGCTGGGTGTGAGAGATGAAGAGATTAAAAACTACCTGTTTCAAATGTCTTTTTCAAGTCATTTAAGAGGCCCAGGTGCTCTGGAGTTCCACGTTCTCACAACGTTAACACAATGTTCGCTCAATAATTCCCCCTTCTATAATTTGAGCTTTTGTTGTTTTCTGTTCATTGCAACGAAGAGTTTTAACTCTAAACAGTTTGGCACTCATTCAAACAGCAGTGCTGGTGAAAAAGCAAAAAGAAAAAGAGTACAAGCCAAAAAGTGACACATGATAGATTATGACATATTTAGAGACTACTTAGGCTGCTTCTTATCCATTCAAACACTACCTAATTATCTCAGGTTAATAAAAACCTTCACCATCAAAAGCAGTTTAATTCAGCTCTGCCACTGGGAATGTCAATTAAAAATTCTTTTGCTAGAACCATATGATGGATTGAGCAAGTTAATATATCCAAGTTTAAAGAAAATAGAACGGAGGAGGCTAAAGAGAGCCGTGTGCTTAGTTAACATACTAGAGCCCAGCCACAGGTGCTGAAGGCTTCTTTGAGAAAGTACCTTTGGAAACCAAAGTGGGAAGTAGGGGAAGTCAGTGAGTACCAGGAAGGTGGGGGCTGATGAATGGGGATTAACCCATTGTGTCGCTGTGTGTCGTGTATGGCGTCATCTGGCCACATTGTATACTATTTACAGTCACTCCCTAGGACTCAACCTTTGCATCCTCAATGCCTAAACACATCGTGCAGTTATGCAGTTTCATGCATCCATCTGTCTGTTTCTACCTTGCCTTTTCTCCACGATGCTCGTAACTTATTCCTCCATAGATTAACCCTGGTGCACCTGCCAAGGCTCTGCTTGAAACATTGCCCCCTCTGGTGCCTTCACCAGCCCACCCTGGAAAAATTGAGTCACCTCTTCGTCTGTTACCTCCATTTCATTCAGCATTTGATGTCTATCATCTGCCACAGTTCTAAATGATGGGAACAGAGCAAGAAGCAAAACCCTTGCTTCACTGGCGCCTATATTCTACTTTGGGAGACAGTAGGCACATAAGCAAATAAATATATATTTTTCGGTGTTGATGAATACTATGAAAAAAGCTGTGTAAGGTAGTGATTGATGGGGAAAGGAATGGGATCTTTTTTAACATCTTTATTGGAGTATAACTGGTTTACAGTGATGTGTTAGTTTCTGCTGTATAACAAAGTGAATCAGCTATATGTATGCATACATCCCCATATCCCCTCCCTCTTGCGTCTCTCTCTCGTCCTCCCTATCCCACCCCTCTAGGTGGTCACAAAGCACAGAGCTGATCTCCCTGTGCTATGCGGCTGCTTCACACTAGCTATCGATTTTACATTTGGTAGTGTATATATATCCATGCCACTCTCTCACTTCGTCCCAGCTTACCCTCCCCCCTTCCTGTGTCCTAAGTCCATAAGGAATAGGATCTTATTCTAGTAATTTTCATATGTTAGATCTAGCTGTCTCTGTGGCTGTTCCACCAACTATGAGCTCTGAGAAGATCTTTGCCTGGGAAGTAGCATGTGCTCAGTAAATGCATAATAAAATTAGGACAAATCGAGGCCACAAATTCAGTGTTTCACAGTGACTGCTGTTCCAGGTTTTATAGACAGTAAGTGAGCTAGAGAGTTAACCGATTTCTCAGTGAATGACTAAAAATTATTTTGTTCCCTGAAAAATGTATCATATTTCTCTCTGATTTCACCCAGGAATGTAATTAACCGGAAAGCTCTCAGTAGTGGTACCAAACATCAATATTCCATTTCTCAGTTTCATAAATAGCTGTGTAGACTTGGCCCCATGTTCCACTTTCACTGGCTTCAATTATTTAATGCCATGCTTTCCTGTCCCAAACCTGCTGTTTATTATCTATGTGTCTCACATTCATTTTTCAACCACCAACCCAGCTAGGTTGTAACTTTCAGTTCCAGTACACTGGGGTTTGTTGTCTGACTTCCATTCCAAATACTGGTTGATTTGGCTATGGGGAATCTTGAGGGGCTGAACTACTTGGCTGGAATAGGATGCATTTTATTGAGCAAGAATATCCAACTCATTTCTGATTACAGGCATGAGGATGGAAGTATGGATAATACTCAGTAAGTTAAAGCAAAGAAGGCAGAGTCCGAGATTTGGAAGGCAGCAAAGGGCATAGGCTTTGGGACCATCTAGACCCTGGTTTGAATTTCTGTTCTGCAATTTATTATTAAGGTGTTCTTGGACAAACCAATCCTGATTCCTCCTCTCAAAATGAGGAAAATAATACCTCCTTTTCAGTGTTGCTGCAACAATCAAATATAGTGTCTGCAAAACACCTAGTGGACTATCTCACACATAATATGCACCTATAAAATTATTAATAGACCTCGATCAGAGTGGACAATAATGTTAGAAGGAAATCTACATTCTATACAGTCTCCCTCAAGATCGTATCTCAAAACTGTGTCCAGTCATAGACAGCATAATATACTCGTACACTCTTGGTATCAAAGTAGAGAGAGGTATTCAAGAACACACTGCAGGACCACAGAGCCTAGGGACAAATTTCTTAACCTTGCAGTGACTTCCTGTCCCCTCATCTATAAAATGGAAATAGTCATGGTACCTATTTCATAGGATTATTGTGAGGTTGAGTGAACACATTCATGTTACTAAGCATAGGAATCGGGAACACCAACTGCTAGTTGCAGTGACACCAGGATCAGAAGTAGGACCTTAGACAGTTACTTAGCTCCCCTGTGCCTTCAGGTTTCCTGTGGGAAATTAAGGATCTGAAACTCAAGGATTGTGATGCTGCTTGAGATGAAGCTAGGTTTATTGCATCCCTCGGTTTAGCACTGTTAGAGAAATTTTCAGTGACCCATGCGTTCTCTGTTGAAATGACCTGACCCCTTTGTACTACTCAAAATTTCCTGGGTAGGTAATGTCCTCATCTCAGCTAGGTGGACAGTTATTTAAAGGCAGAGACAGGGCTTCCCTGGTGGCGCAGTGGTTGAGAGTCCGCCTGCCGATGCAGGGGACACGGGTTCGTGCCCTGGTCCGGGAGGATCCCACATGCCGCGGAGCAGCTGGGCCCGTGAGCCATGGCCGCTGAGCCTGCACGTCTGGAGCCTGTGCTCCGCAATGGGAGAGGCCACAACAGTGAGAGGCCCGCGTACCAAAAAAAAAAGGCAGAGACAGTGCTCATTTTGTATTCCTTCTAATGCCAGATTGTGAAAAAACTTGATTTTTATCTGCTTCATCTAAATAGGACAATATTTACTTTTTGAACAGAAAGAGACAGAAAGAAGTATTGTCAGAAGTGAAATCTTGTCACTGTGGAAGAATATACTCAGAGACCATCGCACAATCCCAGATTCACAATGTAAAAAGCTTTGTACAGACTTACCATCTTCCAACATGGAAAGCTCAGGATTCCTAGGATGAACCTATACCACAAGTAAACCTCATTTTAATATTTTTTAAAAACATGTTACTTTTTTAACATTTTAAATCTTTCTCTGATCATTAAAAAAAATCTTTTTTGGAACCCTTACTAAAACAATGTTATAAACCCACCATTTATTTAATTATAAAGGGCTAGCTCAAGTCATAGAATTAAGCCACTGACAAATTTAACATTCTATTTTTTAATTTATGCTAAACGTCTGACAATGCACCTTTTTTATAGACTTTTCACTTTTTTGTTAATGTCAACAGGCCTAGCCCTTTTACTAAGACACTCTTTTATTAATTTCTTCTCAATTGTTATTCCCTACGCTAGTAGGAGGCATAAAGAGAAAGCTCCATTGCTGTGTGGATGTTGGGAAGCTAACTAGACTCGCTCATTAACCAAGAGATTCACCCTACATTAGCAGAGTTCTTCAGTGGCAAGCAACAGAAATCAGTTCTGCCAACTTGGAATTTCCTTAGAAGGATGAGGAGATCACAGAGTAAAAAGGGAAACCTGTGAATCAAGTGGTTGAAACAGAGACCTAATGCCCCACAAATCCTAAAATATTTGCTAGCTGGCCTTTTACAGAAAAAGTTTTGGTGATCCCTACTCCAAATATTGGAAATGGATGGACAGTATTTTCAGGATATCATGATGGGGCTAGGTCTTCCTCAATCACTTTCCATCCTTATATCTCTTATTTCAAGTTTCAAATTCCTAGGAGAGAGAGTCTGGCTGATTGAACTTGGGTCACATGCCCAGACCCTTCTCAGGGTTCCTTGACTGACATTCCCACTATAGCAGTATCCAACACAGTGAGACACAGTGCCTCAAAGTAAACCCAAGAGCTCTTACTGAAGGATGGCGAAAGGTGCCAGGCAGGCAAAAACAACAGATGTACAGTACACACACTCCCACACAGCAGCCTTGTTGCAACTCAGACTCGTGCTTCAGTAAAAATGAAAATATATGCACACATGCTACAAGTCAGGGAGCTTCAGGTTGTTCACAAGTAGTCAAAAACAGAAATGGTAACTTTGAATTCCAAGGGTCTCATATATATTCCATTTCTCCTAGTCCCAAAGGCATTAGAAATAGCTCCTAAGGGTACAACCGAACAGCACTGAATAGGCCTGACACTGATAAGCAAATCATGTCACCTCCCAGGAATCAGTTTCCCCAACCTTCCCTGCCTACCTAGCAAAGGTGGGGTAAGGTTCAGAGTCAGGTATGGAATGGGTGCTCCCTAATTATTTGTAAAATGGTTGAGGATCTCATATGAATAAAGGGCATTATGTATGGAAAATTATTAGAAAAAGTAAGGCATGATTAAAAATCCAAAGCAAGCCATTTATAGTAGCATTTGACTATCTCTAAATGCAGTATGCTACACTTCACACATTCTTTGCTTGTCAATCATTTCTTTCTATAGCCTGTAAGTATCAAGACTTTTCTCTCTCTCCCTCCCACCCCAAACCTATCCTCATCTCTCATGGGTGTGTCCCACCAGGGTAACATGGTAAACTTGGACACCAATCCAATTTGTAGGATACAAGGAAATAATACTGACTTCAAGATACCTACTGCCTTCTTGGGAGTAGACAGTGCCTCAAGCTCAGTTCATTGGAAGAAGTTTTCACAAAACTTTGCACAGACTGGACTCCTGAATAGCACAACCTTCAAGATGCCCACTCAGGTCAGCCTCACTTCTATCACCATAGCAACCTAGTTTCTCATTATTCAGTGATGGTTGTTAATCTGATTTTGTATTCCTCACCAGAGCTCCTAAGACCCTGGTATGTGCAGCCCCAACACTAATCAGTGCTTTAGATCCATCTAGTAATAGTAACAACCACAAATCCCTAACATTGTACCAAGCATTGTGTTAAGACTATCTATATATTTCTTTCACTTGATACAAGATATTTAGTTTTCCCGTTTGTTTAATGGTGCTAAGACCAAGAAATATGTGACAAGCTGAAGGTCATACAGCTTGTAAGTGCTGGCACTCAGATTCAAGTCTAGAATGTCACACAGGAGTTCTATCGGGGAGGTGTTTCATCATTTATGTCATCAGCTGTATCAAAGAAAAGGAGAGCACTAATGTTATGTAGATTAGGAAAAAATGAATATGGAAAGCAGTAAAGTATTTCAATTGAAATCAGTTTCCTTTACCTTAGTCATAAAATAAGAAAACACCAACTATAGTTAGAGAAATCCAGAAAGTTATAATTATGTAGCACTCTGATATGTAGACTGAACAGGCCAGGGTGAAGTACGTTTGACATCTGTGTTGGATGCCTCCGCTTTAAGCTAGGTGTTCAGTAGAACTGACCCTAGGCCTGGACTATTGGTAACTACTACTTATCACTTCTTAACACAGTGTTTTGGGGTTCTGAAAAAAGGAAGGAAGAAAGAAAGTTAGTAGAAGGTCTGCCAGTTGACTCCTTCATAAACAAGGTGACTTCATCTGTCTGAAAACTGCCCGACCCTCTGGTCAATGGTGTATGGATAGAACTGGTAAATTGAATAGGGATATTCCGGAGGAAATGGGAAAGAAAGGCTTGATCGTGGCCTGAAAAGAAAAACACCTCCACAGCCAGTCACAGGCATGGCATGATTAAGCTTGGCAGCAGAGCGGTGGCCTGGGCTGGTAGCTTTTCACCCACTCTATGCCAGAGGGCATTTAGCAGCATGGGTCTGCATTCTCAGGACTTTCATATTTCTCCAGCCCATATCTTGATTCTCCAGCCAACTGCCTTCTTGACAGCTCCATCTGAATGTCAGTTTCAACATGTCACAACAGTATATTTTTATTTCCCTTACAAACTTGTTCCACTTTCCTCATTTCTGTAATCAGCAGAACCACCCTTCTGATTGCTCAAGCCAGAAATCTTGGAATCCTTCCTAATTATAATTATTCTATCAATGAATCCTGTCAGTTTCACCTCCAGCATATATCTTGAATTCATCAAATCCCCACTATTTCTACTGCTTATCCCTGAATTAAGCTACCGTCTTCACCTTTCTGGTCCTCTGCAGTAGCTTCCTCTTTCCATTTTTGACTCTTAACGACCCATTGGCAAAAGAGACCTTTATAAAGCATAACATCTGATCCCTTCATTCTCCTGCCTAAATGCCTTCAGTCACTTTCCATGGCTCAGGATCAAAGCCAACATGGTCTACATCTTGTTGTTTTTTTATCTCGTGTGCCTGCCCTCTCTCTCTTCCTCAGGCTCCTCTAGGCATACTTGTCTTCCTTGAGTTGCTTTTTGCTTGGGACCTGCCTGTGTACCCCTTTATCTGCTGGTCTGACTCCATCCCACCCTCCAGGCTCAGTTTCCCATACCAGAAAGGCTTACCGATTCAGCTCTTCCTGTTTGTTTCTCTCACGATGTCCTATTCCTCTCCTTTCTAGCACTTATTACAGAGATGTTAACTGTTTGCTTACTTGTTTAATATATGTCTCCCCTGTCAGGCTGCCAGCTCCACAAAGATGGGGTGCCACCTCAACTGTCTGATTTACCACTAATCTCCAGCCTTGAACACAGTGCCTAACACATTCTAGACACTCAATAAATATTAAATGAGTAAATAATGAAAGACCAAATCTACTTTGGATTTTTCACAGTTTCTATTGTCTCATTTATGGTTTCACCAATTTGTTTCCTCCCATCTGCTTAGAGATTTATAGTTTGTAAAGCCCTTTCATTGTCTTTCTCTTACCTGTGAAGAAAGCAGAAAAGATGAGCTTATCCTTTTGATACAACTGGAAAAAAATAAGGTTTGGTTTGTTTAAGGGACTTGCTTAAGGCCTAAGAACAGCAAGCATGTGGCAGAACCAAAACTGGAACCCAAGATTTCCGGACCTTTCCTTTAGTTCTCTTAAGCTGCATTAAATGCCTTGACTTGTCTCTCCTAAGGGGTAAATGTTATCAACACAGAATTTAAAATACAATGAAACACAGAAAAGGATATTCAAATAGAGATAGGAAAAAGCAGGAGTCCTATTTAGTCTCATTTGCATTGTTTGTCTTTTCAGGTAACAAGCAAATAAGGCTCATTTATGCATTCTGCTCTAAGCAAAGCTAGACAGAAAAGCCTATCTCTCGAATTCAGAATTGAAAACTCTTTTCAGGTTTTATGAAGATATATTATTACAAGCGAGACATTATCGTGGGTAATAAAGCTAGCTTCATTGACTGCAGCAATGATGAAAAGTAATTAAAAACTGTGGCCATACTAGATTTTAATTATTGTAATGGACATGGCTAAAATGCAGGTATATCCATTCATTATTCTCTGAGAGTTCCATATTCTTGAAAGCATTTATGTGCAAAAGTATATCCCGAGACAGAGTGGCTATGTATAATGGATTATTTTAAACATGGACATTATTTTAAATTTTGGCCGAGGACAGTTAATATTTTCAGAAATATCATCTAGGTCATTTTTTATTTAACATCTTTATTGGAGTATAATTGCTTTACAATGGTGTGTTAGTTTCTGCTTTATAACAAAGTGAATCAGCTACATGCATACATATATCCCCATATCCCCTCCCTCTTGCGTCTCCCTCCCACCCTCCCTATCCCACCCCTCTAGGTGGACACAAGGCACAGAGCTGACCTCCCTGTGCTACGTGGCTGCTTCCAACTAGCTATCTCTTTTACATTTGGTAGTGTATATATAGGTCATCTTTAACGAAAAGTTTCCATTATCATAGAGTCACATTAGCCCCCTTCGTCCTCCATTAGCTTTCTACAAAAGCAACTTATCCCTTTCCTATTTGTAGAAAAGAACATCAGCACTGTGTCTGAGCATGGCTCTTCAAATATCATAATTGAGCCATTTATTTTTATCTTTGAAATTAACATCATGTGTGCAAAACAACGTACCTCCTCCCCAGTCACCCTTCTTGACTTTTCCAAGGATAATCTAATCCACAGAAATATTTTAGTTCCAAAATATATGAATGGAATTATCTGGTTTAGTTACCCGAAATGATTGAATTATCAAATGTAGATTGTCTGTAAAGACGGATGCCAATAATTTCTCCCAGGCTTGTCCTGTCAATCCTTCCCTTGGAACCTATTCTCTCTCCTTGAATCTGAGCTGGGCCTGCAAGTTGCTTTAAGCGAGAGAAGGTAACAGAAGTGGCATGGTGAATTCCAAACAAAGAGGCCTTAAGACTATTAGCAGCTTTCGGTTTTGTCCTTTAGGGATCTAGGACCCATGTCAAGGAGCTCAGGTGATGCTACTAAATGATGCCTGGAGAGAGAGAGGTCCAGCCATCCCCAGCCATTGCTGCCAACCTGGCTGAGATGCCAGACACATGAGTGAATCTCAGATGTTCTAGTTCTCGCTGGATTCTCAGCTCAAGGAAGCCACATGTGTGACCTCAGCCAACATCCCATAAGATAGGGACAAGCTGTACCCGCTTGCCATGCTGTAGCTTCAGAATCATTTAAAAAAAAAGGAATAGTTATTGTTTTAAGCCACCATACTTAGGGGTGGGTTTTTTTGGCCATCTGAAACACCAAGATAATCATGCTTATCTCTGTTCCATGTAGACATAAGCTGAGTTGGTCAGTTCAATACACATTTATTGAACAACTACTATGAGTGCTGGGGATACAATGACTAATCCATGGTTCTAATCTTTATGTAGCTTCTTGTCTAAAGGAGGATACGGAAGTACAATTGCAGAATTACAACATGTTTGAAGGGTTAACACAGAGCTGTGCAGTTGAGGACCATGAAGGCCAACCACTAAATCAGGGAAGCCTGTGGGAGGGAACAGTTGAGCTGAGTCTTGAAAAATAAGTAAGCGTTGGGCTTCCCTGATGGCACAGTGGTTGAGAGCCCGCCTGCCGATGCAGGGGACACGGGTTCGTGCCCCTGTCCGGGAAGATCCCACATGCCGCGGAGCGGCTGGGCCCGTGAGCCATGGCCGCTGAGCCTGTGCGTCCGGAGCCTGTGCTCTGCAACGGGAGAGGCCACGACAGTGAGAGGCCCGCATACCGAAAAAAAAAAAAAAAATTTCACTAAGTGAAACAATAAATATATTTTTGGACTATGTGGCAGTGAAGGAAACTGAGGCAGCTCACAGATTGGAAGAAGAGCTGGAGAAACCTGGGACTCAAAGAACAGAATGAGAAACCCCAAATCACCAGGACATACTCAACACCCACAAGATACATTCACGTATTATCTCTTGATCTCCCCAGGGGCAACTACTGAAAACTCTTTAGCTGTTTCTTCTGGTTATTTTCCTATATTTATTTTAAAAAGAAATGCCTAAGCTTCTTGAATTCTCAAATTTAGACATTGTCCATCACTTCCTCTTTAAATAGATGA
Organism: Kogia breviceps; assembly: GCF_026419965.1. Lineage (NCBI taxonomy): Eukaryota > Metazoa > Chordata > Mammalia > Artiodactyla > Physeteridae > Kogia > Kogia breviceps. Next base: position 26,885,506 of record NC_081319.1, read on the forward strand.
TGTTAGTACTATTACATTCCATTTCCCTTACCTCTACCCCTTTCAATATAATTACATCACAATTTTTGATTAACTACACATCAGTGCTTTCACTATTATGACTATGTAAATACTTCTCACCGTTCAGTGAAGTAGTGTACCATGATTACATTTAATCTCTTATCCCACTTTTGTCTCACCTGGAGTTAAAATTGCTTTTTATTGCTCTGTTTTATGTACGTCAATGAAATGTCTCCACACCTTGTAATAACTCTTCAAAATACTTTTCAATGACAAAGTTAGAATCTGTTAGTTTCAGTAGTTTCTTGAAGACATTTCTCCTTGTGCCCTGAATTCTGCTTTAATTGACACCGCCATCTCTGTTGCATAACTTGAACCCTGGGGTTTCTCTTAGCTAATGTTGTGGAAATTTCCTTAACCTGGGTTTGAAGCTCCTCCTCTCTGATTCCATTCCTCTAGCTTAGTTCATACTTCCATCTCTCCAGAACAAAGAAAAAAGGTGCGTTGAAGGTGATTATTTTGAAATGTGAGTCTTAAAAGTGTCCCTCCGCTGTGGTCCCCACATGCTTATACTTGATTGATAGTTCAGAAGGCATAAAATTTGAGGTCCAATAACTTTGCCAGAATTTTGAAACTATTCTTTCATTCTCTCCTAACTTTCCCTAATGCCTTTCTGATTTCCTTTTTTTAAAAAAATGTGAATTGTACCCTCGCCCACTCTGGATATTTTGATGGTCTTATTTTTATACCTGGTCTTCTGAAATGTCATGACATATCAGCATAGGTCTGTCTGTTGCCATTGTGATGTGTACCTAGTTGGGTCTTTGAATCTGGAGACTCATGTTTTCTAGTCCTTGAAAATTTTGTAACCTTTTTTTCTACTGCCCAAACTTGAGGCAGTGAATTTTATGCTTTAATTGAACACTGTATTGCTTATTGCTTTGCACTGTCCTTTAACTCACATATGTCCATGTTGTCCCCCTACACTGGAAGTTTCCTCACTCTAAGAACTGTGTCACAGCATCTTCTCTGGGCCTCATAGTGGATGGCATATTCTATGGTAAAGATACTTGTTCAATGGAATGATCCTAATTTACTTAAAAAACCTGAATAGAGCAATCAGAGGTGCCTAGTTACTTCATCCAACCTTATGTAAATTCTATTTTTTTTTAGATTAAAACCTAGGTGTATTTTACTCCAAAGTATGCAGTATTCTTCGATTATTTTTGTAGCAGATGCTGACACTGTATTTCCCTGTCCGTATCCTCTCAGCGTTTGCCTCCACACCAGCGGTTACTATTGTAGGTGGAATAGTGTCTCTTCTAAATTCATGTCCACCTGGAACTTCAGAATGTGACCTTATTTGGAAATAAACTCTTTGCAGATGTAGTTAGGTTAAGGATGGAGATGTGACCATATTAGGTTAGGGTTGGCCCTAAATCCAATGCCCAGTGTCCTTACAAGGAGAGGAGAGGACACAGATACAGAAAAGGCAATTTGACGATGGAGGGAGAGATTGGTGTGTCCACAAGCCAAGAAATGCCTAGGATTGCCAGCAACCACCTGAAGCTAGGGGAGAGGAATAGAATGGTTTCTCCCTATGCTTTCAGAGGGAACCAGTCCTGCCCACACCTTGATTTTGGACTTCAGGCCTCCTGAGCTGTGAGAAAATAAATTTGTTGCATTTAACCACTCAGTTTTGTGGTAATTTGTTACAGTAGCCCTAGAAAACATATACAGCTACTTATTGTAAACTTCTGTGACTTTATCCATGAGTGATTTCTTTTTTTCTGGCCATGGAAACACATTTGGCTTACATGTGAACAAGTCAGATATCCCTGGAAGCTACTCTCAAACAGTGGCAAAATTATACCCTACCCTCCTTTGCAGCTGGGATCCCAAGTCTGAAGCCTCTTTGGTTCATTTCCATCAGGGACAATTCTTTTCATCTTGTGAAGGGTCTTAGAGATAGAGAGGGCTTGGGACCTGCAGGTACAATTGTTCCTTATGCTGACTTTGAAGAACATATTCCTGTTTTCAGTCACTACCTACCTGCCACAATCTGAAAAACCAGGTGCCTTCAATTCCTGAGCTTTCGTGAGGTTCTTCAGTGCAATTTGACAACTGAGTAAATGGTCATTTACCATACCTACATATCTGCCTTCTGTTTTCATATGTTGTCGTTTGGGAGTTATATATATAATCAAAGATGGTTTAATCCAAGGTGAAGTTTGTATTTCTGTATTCCTTGAAATTCTGGGGGTGATTTTCAAAAGGAGGAAGTTGACTTTACATAAAGTGAATAAATGGTGAAGCCAACTGATTTACAAGGAGGTAATTTTTACATTAATTAGAAATAGGGACTTCCTTGGTGGTGCAGTGGTTAAGAATCCACCTGCCAATGCAGGGGACATGGCTTTGATCCCTGGTCCGGAAAGATCCCACATGCCATGGATCTAAGCCCGTGCACCACAACTACTGAGCCTGTGCTCTAGAGCCCGCGAGCCACAACTACTGAGCACGCGTGCCACAACCATTGAAGCCCGCACGCCTAGAGACTGTGCTCCACAGCAAGAGAAGCCATTGCAATGAGAAATCCGCACACCACAACAAAGAGTAGCCCCTGCTCACCGCAACTTGAGAAAGCCCGTGCGTAGCAATGAAGACCCAACGCAGCCAAAAGAATAAATAAATTTTTTTTAAAAAAAGGAAAGAAACGGAGACTAAAAATGGGAGCAATTTAAATAAAATCTTATTCCTGTCTTACTACTTTTTGCATATAAACTTATAATCATAAGGTCTTAGAGGGCTTCTAAGACCCACTTCTATTATTTTTCACACTACTCCTAGCTATTTGATAAGTATTATGTAAGATAAATTAAGAATGGATAAAAAACCCACACATGCCTATAATTTTCCTCCAGGTTTAAACATTGCCAGAGCACCATTCACATTGCCACCTTTGCAAACCCAATTTTCCCATTTATTTCTTATCCACGGGGACTTCTGCAATTTGCAAGATGGAAAGCTGACTTCATCTCCGTGTTTCAGAATGAAACTCTGCAACTCTTCAGGAAACAGCCACTGTCTCATATGTTAAGTCCAAACTATTAGTGACTCAATCCTCTATAAAAAGCAATTCACACCTCCCTCCACCCCTCTCAGAGTCCATAAACAAGAAGAGCTTCTGAAAAAGAAAAAATTTCATGACTTCAAGATGATCAGATAAGGAATGGCATGAGTACAATACATGAGGCCTGATTCCCAAGGGAGAGAAGACAAGCCAGCAGTTATAGAAGGCAGCCAAAGAGATGTCCAATAGGGCCTCCCTGGTGGCGCAGTGGTTGAGAATCCGCCTGCCGATGCAGGGGACACGGGTTCGTGCCCCGGTCCGGGAAGATCCCACATGCCGTGGAGCAGCTGGGCCCGTGAGCCATGGCCGCTGAGCCTGCGCGTCTGGAGCCTGTGCTCCGCAACGGGAGAGGCCACAACAGTGAGAGGCCCGCGAACCACACACACAAAAAAAGATGTCCAATAGAGAAAGCAACCTGTGTCACATACATTTGTCAGTCATTGAATAAGTGTCCCCTTCTGGAAGAGTCTGAGTCCATTAAAGGCTCTGAGAAGTCCTGTAGTAAATAAAAATGGCTCAAATTGGTTTAATTAAGGGATTCCAAAATATATTTTAGAATATAACTTATTTTTTTCAAAACGATAATTAACCACTCCAAGACTTGGTTTCCTCTTCTGTAAAGTAAAGGTAATCTAGTTCAAAAGAACATTTTAAGAATTTAATAAGGTAGCTTTAAAAATAATATTTAACTGGTGCCTGGTTGATAAAAAGCCTTCAGTAAATTTTAAATGTGGTAGTTTGTTGAATTATAGTTTAGTTGTGGTAGTTATGGGTTTTATTGTTGTTAATAATAATATAATACAGAATATGCCCTGGGAAATGCTATATGAGAAGTACGTCAATATTTGCATACCACAATCAATGAAACTTGGTAAGTGAGCAATCCGGAGACTATTGCAAGTCTCCCACAGGATCAAAGGTTTCAATGTGTCCCCTGAAGTCCTCTGACTTAATGGTTTAAGCATGCTATTCATGCCATTGGATCCTCTCAGTGTCCAATCTGACCTGGGTGTCAGAGTCATGAAATCATCACACTGGGACTTCAGGAATACAATGTGGATGTGTGGAAAGAACATCAGTTTTGGGCCCAGATCCTAGGTCTACTCTTTGTTCTCTGTGTGATCAGAGATAGCTTCCTTAACCTCTCTGGGCCTTAACTTTCTCTGCTGGAAAATGAGAAAAGCTATTTCTAGTTGACCAAGTGGTTGGGTAGACGAACTGGGATTATTTGTAGAAAGTGAGTAACTTAGTGCCTGTCCCTACGAGGTTAATTCCTGCTCAGTTTCTTGTATATTCTGGCCTTCATGTTACTTATGCTGATGGCCCCTGCTCTACTGCTGGAATCTAGAAACTTAATCCTGCTGGTTACACAGAAGGATGCCAATTGTCTGTTGACTACACCTCTCCCTACCCTTATATCACCTCCCCAGCCTGTGGCTACTGAGCTCAACCACGTAGGGCATTAACCATGAGGATCCAAGCGCTAAAATCTCACCACCTTAGCACAACTCCATGGTGGCTGTACCATTTGCAGAGGTCCCCATAGGGAAAAAATTGGGAACATTAGGGCCTTTTTGCACAAGCAGGAAAATTGATTTTCTAATTGACTCCAAACATAAGACTTGTATATACAAGACTTGTCTCATTTCACATGCATAACAGCCCCATAAAGTAGATGCATCACTTTTTGTTATCCTCTTTGTACAGAAGGAGAAAACAACTTCAGAATTAGTTTAGGATTTCCCCAAGGTCATATTATGCAGTGGAGCTAGTGCTAGAATCAAGTCTTTCGAACCAAAATAATACATACCAATAATACATTAACTACTATGACAAGGACACCTTGGAGTGTTCAAGCCCTTCACTTGCATATCACCTTTCATCCCGAAAAACATCTATGGGGGAAAGATAACATTATCTCCCTTTCATAGGTGAAGAAACAAGGGCAGCTGGAAAGTGGCAGAGCCAGGATTTGAACTGATGTCTGTATGACTCCAAAGAGTCCTTGTCCTGCCCACTAAATTAGGTGAACTCCAGATAGAACCCTTTGATCCTGTTAATGGTGTAAAGGCCTTTGGTTATATGTACTCTAGTAAACTAGCACCCAGGGCTGCAAATGAGCTTTGGTGAATACTTACTGTATACACACATCTCGTTGGCTGTTCTCTAAATACAGGTTTTGAGGTGCCTGGGGAGACTGGCAGAGTGAACAAACTTTCCTTAGGACTGAGTCAGACACATCGCACAAATTTGCTAATGGCTGAGTCAGTGTTTGCCCAGCCCCCTTGGTTTTCTGGGTTCCACCCTCAGCCTCTGTTGGTCCTGCTGTGCCCACCCTTGCACAGGACACTCCGCATGTGGGGCTGCTTTGATTCTTCGCTTCATTTTTTCAGATCAGAAATAGACAAAGATGGTAACAGTGAACATTTCCAGAGAACATACCATGAGGCAGGCACCACGCAAAACTCTTTGCCATCCTTATTCTGTTTAACATGCCTAAGTCTTCAGGGAGCTCTTCGTCTCTCAGCCCAGTTTTGTCAATGAGAAAACAGATTTGGAGATGCTGTGTCACTTGCACAAGGTCACATAGCATATACATGGTAGGGGCACGATTTAAACCTTGTCAGTCTAATTGCAAATGGCAGCCTTTCTGCCATTTTGCTCGACTACCTCTTCTTTAGAGAGAATGCAAAAAATATCACATTAAAAAACAATCCAAGGGCTTCTTCCCTGGTGGCGCAGTGGTTAAGAATCCACCTGCCAATGCAGGGGACACAGGTTCGAGCCCTGGTCCAGGAAGATCCCACATGCTGCAGAGCAACTAAACCCGTGCACCACAACTACTGAAGCCTGTGTGCCTAGAGCCCGTGCTCCGCAACAAGAGAAGCCACCGCAATAAGGAGCCCGTGCACCGCAACGAAGAGTAGCCCCCGCCCGCCGCAGCTAAAAGAAAGCCCGCGTGCAGCAACAAAGACCCAGTGCAGCCCAAAATAAAATAAATTAAAAAACAACAACAACCCACAAGAAATACTAGCTGCCTTGTCATTTATCTTCAAACACTGATTCCATTAAAACTAGAGAGGGGGGCTGAGAGCAGTTTAGATGACTTTGGAAGCATATACTAGAAGTAAAATTGTGTTGTTGTTTTTTTTTACCAAATTTTACCTCCAGACCCCTCCACCTCTGTGTCTTCCTGTGGATTACAGCCACCCAGGGGAGATACTATAGATGCATCCGTCAAACACTGTCTTAAGTTCTTAAAAGGCTCACTCACATGCAGGCTGCCCAGAAAAGCATGAGTAAATAATCCACCTCACAAAGGGTAATTGCTTCACTACATTTGAGAATCCTATGTATATTTCTTGCTGGATTATCTTGGTTTTAGAGTGTATTTGTTTTCTATTGCTGCTATAACAAATTATCACAAAGTTGTTGGTTTAAAACAACACAAATGTACTGTCTTACAGTTCTGGAGGTCAGAAGTCTGAAATGGGTCTCACTGAGCTAATCTCAAGGTGTCATCAGGGCTGCATTGCCTTCTGAAGGCTCTAGGGCAAATCCATTTTCTTGGCCTTTTTCAAATTCTAGAGGCTGCCTACATTCCTTGGCTGTGGCTCCTTCCTCCACCTTCAAAGTCAACAATGACCTGTCAGTCCTGTGTTTCTCGTGTTGCATCACTCTGATACTGACTCTACCACCTCTCTCTTCCACATTTAAGGACCCTTGTTAATGTCAGCTGATTACCACCTTTGCCATGTAACATAACATAATCCTAAATTCTAGAAATTAAGATATGGGCATCTTTGGGGGGGGCATTCTTCTGCCTATCACATGGAGCTGTTTGTAAATTCTGTCTTCGGATGAAATGCTTCAGCAGTGTTCATAGTTGAGAACATAGATGAGAACCTAAGCTGGAAAGATACTGATTTCAATGAAATGTAATGTAAAACACATCATTAGCAGCATCCTTTATTTTCAGGAGCATTTCAGCATACAAAGCATTGTTGCATGTTAACTCGTTAATCTGCACTACAAACTTTAAGGGTGAAAGAATCCAAGGCCCAGAGGTAACACAGGAGCTATGGCCAAGCTGGGTGCAAACCTAAGACATAGGACCCCATGACCTGCTCTTTGCCTACTACACACAACTACTCCAAAGTTCCCAACTTGCAAGGTGTATTTATTGACAAAGGTCACTGCCTGCTGGGACTGAAAGTTCTGATTAACTAAAGCATATCTTGTAGGGTCAGGGCATATGGGAACAGATGCTCAGGGCGTCTTCAGCTGGAACATCCCCAGGTCTAGCCTTCCAAGCTCATCTCATGGATGAGCTGCTAAGGCAACAGGCTTCTCCTTGTTTCTTAGCTTCTCTGAATCCTGAGACAAGGTCTGTTCTCTTTGGGAATTTGGTGGGAAGGAGTCTGCAGCCCCAATTCTCTTTTCCTATTTGCCAGTCAAGGACAAACGTCCTAGGCTTCCCACTTGCCAATACCTGTGGAAGGTAAGGAGAACAGCCTAACTTCCAGTTTTTAAAATGAGAAAGTCCTGAGGAAACCAAGGTATGTTATGTTGGTCACCCTAATAGAAGGAGAAACAGTATTTTTTAAAGAGTCCTGAATTGGACCCTGATGTTCTTTCTAAAATACCCATGGACTCTAATTGTTAAATCTTTATGTATATTAAAGTGAATATGTGTGGCTTCTCCTCAGATATATCTGGGTCAAAATCAAGCTCTGCTACTTACTAGCTGTGTAACCTTAGACAAGATGCTAAAGTGTTCTGGCCCTCACTTTCCTCATCTGTGAAATGAGCATTTCCATCCTAAAGTCAGTGTGAGGATTGAATGAGACGACGCGTGTACGTTTAGCATAGCACCAGGCTCTGAGTCATCAGTAGTAATTGCTAATCCTACCTAATTGGTTCAGTAAATATCTAAAAATTCCCCAATAAGATTGGTCAGGGCCGCACAGTGGCAGGAGTGTGGCTACCTAGTCACGCAAGTCTTTGTTTAAATTCCAACTTCTTTATTCCTTGAAGGATGACTGATGACACATTTCTACCTTCACTGAACCTCTTCTGTGGGAGAGAATGATAGTATCTCCGTCAAAATGTTATTGCTTTAAGAAATAAGTGAGATGATATTTAGGTCTTAGCACATGTCCTGGCATATTATATTCAATAAGAGATGGACATTCTTACTTAGGATAGTATATTAGGACTTCTTGATTGCAACTAGGAAAACAAAAGTAGGGATTTTATTGCCTTATGGCTTTCAAAATCCAGGGATGCAGCTGGCCTGAATCATGCTGGACTTTGTAGATGCAAATAATGACATCACCAGGGATCTCTCTCCATGTCTGGGCACCGTTTCGCTTTGGTGACGACTTCACTTTCAGCAAACTTCCCATATGATGGAAGGAGCCTAGCAAACCCTACAGAAGGAAAACTGCTTCCAACAAAATTTGGGAATTGACTATCACTGAACCAATTTGACTTCTTTGCCTGTCCCATCACCAGTCACTGTGGCTAGAATAATGGAATATGCTGATGGGCCGGGCCTGGGCCACCTGACCATGTCTGGACCTGAAGGAATGGATTACAATCGTCAGTTCCACATGGACTAAGAGAGGTGAATGGGGGTTCCCAAGTGAAATTAGAAGAAAGTGGAATGGATCCTGGGCAGGCAAAACAGTAGTTATTCTTCATCATTGCATTATTATCACAGAATTATTTGAGTTTTTTTAAAAGCCAACCCTGGCCAAGGAATAAAGGGCTATCAAACTGCCACCTAATGTGACACCTGAAAAAAATTTCATGCCGTACAGTTTTGGCAGTCTGGTTCTTTGTGCTGGCTTGAATTTCCTCCTTAGTGGATAATGTTTAAGCCAACCAAAGAGCAGGACTGTGGTGGTTTTAACGTGTGTCCATCAGTTCCTCGACATTCCTCCTTTCAAGATTTGGAGCTTAATTCCACTCCCCTTGAAAAAAGGTGGGACTTAATGAATCACTGCAAATAAATAGACTATGGGAAGAGTGATGGTGTGTGACTTCTGAGCTAGGTCATAAAAGGCACTGCAGCTTCCTCGTGGCTGTCACTCTTGGAAGAGTTTTTGGGGGAGCTGAGCTGCCGTGTTGTGAAGACACTCAAGCAATCCTGGGGAAAGTTCCATGTGGTGAAGAAGGGAAGCTTCCTATCAACAGCCAGTGAGAAATGAAGCCCTCCACTCAACAGCCAAGAGAGCACACCATGTTGGAAGGGGGTTCTCCAGTTCCAGTCCAGCCTTTATGCCCAAAGCACCAGCCCACATCCTGACTGCAACCTCACGAGAGACTCTGGGCCAGAAACACCCAGCCAAGCCTCTCCCTGACACCCAGAAACTGTGAGAAATTGCGAGTGTTTGTTACCGTAAAGCACTAATGGTTAAGGTAACTTGTTATGCAGAAATAGATAACTAATACAAGGACACCAGACTAAAGAGAATTGGAGTAATAGCATGGGGCAAGTATTAAAAGAAGTTTCAGGAGATGTGAGTTTGTGTTTTGGATCTAAAATTAAGCATCACTCTCTTTGTACTAATGGCTTAGTTTCTCTGAGCTTTAGTTTCTCCAAATGTGAGCTGGGAAAACAGTACATCCCTGCATAGTTCACAGGAACTAGTGATGATCCAACTGTATAATGCAGGCATCACTTAAGATACTAAAACAAACTTTGCAATTACCTTATTAATTTCATATAATCATATCACAATAGGGGAAAAAACTTTTATTAATTCTATAAAGAACTGGATCTTAGGATTGTAAGGGACCTCAATGTGTAGTTCATTCACTTGTGCTTTTGGCATTTAAGATTTGTCTTTTACATCTGGTAAAATCAGGAAGGCCTTGAATGGCCTAACTGCTAGTTCTCTTCCCCACAAAAAAAAAAAAAAAAAAAAAGATTTGTCTTTTAGTCACAAGGTCCAAGAAAGTTAAATGAATAGTTCAAGGTCACAGAGAAGCAACAGGGGAATGCAAGGTGGAGAAAAATCACACGTCAATCATTTTTATCCTTCATCACTCTCATGGGTTGGCTTCTCCTTGAAGTAGACTCTGAGACAAAGTTGAACATGTAAAGATTTTTTTTAAGGAGGGAGCTTGGGACAAACCCCTGTTGAGGGGATGGAAACAGGATGGGGTAGAGGGAAACGTGGAGCTGCCACACAGGCCCAATGCCAGCCGGAGCCGACCCCACAGGGAACTCTGACATCAAAACAGCCCATCAGAGCTGTCCTGCCTTGGGCTGACTGGGCCCAGCCGTTATAGGGCCACCTTGATTCGTCGCTGAGGGAAGCTCGTGACCTTGGGGAAGGCAGCTCTCTGCAGCTGACGCAAGTCTTGAAGGAGCTGATGAGAGAAGGCTGTCTGCAAGGGCACTTTGAACAGCTGCAGCAACAGCTTCCAGGGGGACCTGGGTGGCTCGTCACGGTGTTCACCACACTCATGATATATGTGCCTGGCACCTCATAGGCAATTAATAACTAAGAGCCACTAGCTGGCTCTGGCTCCAGGCCACTTTGTACAGCATTGCTGTGATCTCTGTCCCTGTAACCATGAGCCTCAAACTGCAGGGAGCCCAAACTCCCTGCAGCCTCAAACTGCAGGGAGCCCAAACTGAAACCAGTGGACACAGAGTGAGTCTAGGAAACCCACACCATCAGAGGAGACTGCCCTTTCAATGTCCTAATGTTTACTAGGCAGGGAGTCTTGTTCTTAATGGGCCATTTCTAGGAGCTCTAGACCATGCAGAGATCTTGCTGGAATGCCTGAGATCTGGCGCAGAAAAGGACGCACTGGTGTGTGTGCTGCCAGGCACTATGTTTCCTTCCCCAGATTTTCTTCCTTGGTCTTCAGTTAGTACTGAAGCAGCTGACCTCGCCAATGACGGTCTATAGTCCGAGTCCATAAAGCAGGCAACTGTCCACGCTGGAGGTGTAGGGCTCTCCATCGGGGAAGTCTCAGACAGCTCCTCCAGGGCAGACACGGACAAGCCTGCTAATCCTCAGCTGCCACACTGTACAGGAGAAATCAGGTCAAAGGAATATCACAGGCAGCCTTGAAGGAAAAGAGAAATGACCAGCGCTGAACCTCGGGGACACGTGAAAAGGGAGGATGGCTGGCTGATTTTTCTTCCCCGGGAATGAAGAGTTTATAAGCAGATTTACACTTAGGAGCTGATTAACTCTCCATTCCCTCTGCCTCTCTCAGGCATTGCCAGGAATTTGTGGGCAGAGTTGGAGTGATCATCATTTTGTAATGACCGAGGGGCAGCTGTGAGCACATCACCATAGCAAGGACTTTCATTCATTTAGTCATTCAGCGAATATGCCACACTAGGCCTAGGGCTGCAGCAGGAAACAGACAGCAGTCCATTGTCTTAGCCACAGACTGCGGTATTATACGTCCTATGTCTTGCAGCTGAAATTTGCCCCCCACGTGAAGAGCATTGACTTCAAGTCTCTAATCGTCACTACCACCCTATATCATCTCCACCTCTGCACCTCCCACCATGGATCTCTTCCCCCTCACCATTTTATTTTTTGTTTACAGCATCTAAAACCCCGAGGTTTGTTGCATGTCAAACTTACTGTAGAAAGACAGGCAGCCTTGGAATTCCTAAGAAACGAAAATGCCTACATCACACACTTGTTAGAATAATGGAATTATAGACCCTCAGCATTGGAAGGGCCCCAATGCACCATGAGATCCAGTCCTCCCTCTCTCCTTCTACCCTGTCTCCTGCTTCATTTCTTTAACCAATATTTTTCTTGAGGGTCACCCAGCTTCTCACAACCGTTGTTCATCAGCAGGCCAGTTAATCTTTGGACAGATCTGAGTGGCAGAATTGTATTATTTACACTCAGCTAGAATCAGTTTGCTCTCACAGCCTGCCTCCATGGTCTGGCTTCTGCTTCCTTCCAATCTCTCCTCCAAGTGTCTCCCTTTTCTGCTTAGGCTACTGGCTTCCTTTCATGTCCTTGGAGGTACCAAATTCTTTGCACGTTTTCTGTTCCCTCTGCTTGACATGCTTATCTCTTCTGTTCATCTGGCTGTGATGAAGGCATCCTTCAGTCTAAATTTAAACGTCACTTCCTCAGGAAACCCTTTCATGAATCCTACAATTAGATTAAAATACTGAGTCCTGTGACTCTCTCCTTCCAGTTTGTTAGATGGGTGGGTGAATGGAACGGGTAGTGATTTTTACTCATGACTTTTGATTCCATCTTTGGGGCTTCACTGAATAGGCTTGGTTCCACTTCTTTACGGGATCCCTTCCATTATTTGCAGGATGAGTTTATACCCTGTCTGACTTTTTTTTACCATCTAAACATCCTCAGCACCTTCTGTCTTCCATTGCATATCAAAGCATCAGCATGGCCTCTGTGTTGTCCATAAGGCACCTCTCATAGTTATATTTGATTCAAGCTGGTTTTGAACAGAATGGAATTTAACGCATGGGGGGAAAAGAATCCTTGACAGAGGCCAGCTGTGAATGAAAGAAGCAAGGGATGGAAACAAGGACAGGAAATCAATATAGTAATATTGCCAAGAGCAGCTAAGTATAGAAAAGACTCACATTTATGTTATTTATAACATTCTTACAAATATCTAAAGACGTTTTACCAACCAGCCCTTTCCCCAGGAGGTCAAAATTTCCTCCTGATATGGGGATGATGAGTCTATATGTAAAACTGACTGACTTTAAATAATAATGGCTTAGAGCCTTTTCTAACTTCTTTACTTTTAATATTTGTAAAAGTGTTGAAGTCATACTGCCTAGGTCCTCCTCCTGTCTCTTAATCCTTCTATTAAAAAAAAAAAAAAATTAATTAATTAATTAATTTGGCTGTGTTGGGTCTTAATTTCTGTGCGAGGGCTTTCTCTAGTTGCGGTGAGCGGGGGCCACTCTTCATCGCCGTGCGTGGGCCTCTCACTGTCACGGCCTCTCTTGTTGCGGAGCACAGGCTCCGAGACGCGCAGGCTCAGTAGTTGTGGCTCACGGGCCTAGTTGCTCCGCGGCATGTGGGATTTCCCAGACCAGGGCTCGAACCCATGTCCCCTGCATTGGCAAGCAAATTCTCAACCACTGCGCCACCAGGGAAGCCCATAACCCTTCTTTAGATCTAGAATCTTGCTTGAAAGAATCATTTCTTCTCTGAGAGTCATTTTCCTCATCTGTTAAAAAAGAGGATGGTAGCCCCTGTGTTAGTTGCCCCTAAAAGATCAAATGATATAAAACAAAAGTGCTTTGCAAGCTGTGATGCACCATACAAATAGAAGGTATGTTTAGGGAGATGATTTTACTTAGTGAATTAAGATGAAACACATTTTAAGTGAACCACCACGTTTTAAATGAATGTAACTCTGCGAACGATTTAATGTAAACTCTAAGCAGGTCACATTTCACAAGTGGGATATTGATGGCTCTTTCTAGGGCTGTTGATTTGGTTTCAGAAGGCAGCCAGTGTGTGGTAAGATCAGCAAGAAAGATTCTCTGATGGTGAATTCCAGTTTATGGAGGCCAACATCTCACACCCAGAAGTGTGACTTTTCCTAACACACACAGAATCAGATTGTGGGCAGAGAAATCCTTTAAAGGATTGTGCTACTTCCATGTTGACATGAGTCAAGATCAAAAAATGAGTTTAAAACAATGACGGGATGCATTTTTAATCTGTAATATGAACTTATCAACATCATTTGATAAAACTGCCCTCAAATACACTCTGGAACCAATGTTTTATCATATTTTAACCCTTGATCTTTTTCTTGAAGCTACTGAGATACTCTGCAGAAAAATGATACTGGAAGCATTTAAGGTACCCCAACTTCCCCTGAGCCATCCACCAACACCAAATCTCAAGACCCAGTCTAACTGGTGTCTCCAGTTCCCCCCTTACCCCTTTATCCATTCCCACAAGGCAGCCAAAGCGATCCCCTTAAAACACTGACTAGATCATGTTACCTTCATTCCCACCGACATTGCCATGTTTCCTAAAATCCTGCTATGACTTTTCCTTATATTTAAAATACAGTTCAGACTCCCTACCATAGCCCATAAGGTCTGTGCGACTTTCTCACCTCTCCAGACTCATTCTGTGCTGGGATTCCCATTGCTCAGTGTTGTGTAGACACCCCAGATCTAGAAAAACACTAAGAGCAAACCAGGAGTTCCTCTCTACCTGGAGCACTCCCCTTCCTCGTCTTCATCCTACCCTGATCCCCAAAAGTTCAAGTTCAATGTCCGCTACTTCAGCGAGGCTTTCTCTAACAAGCTTATCTAAGAGAGCGCCCAATCCCCTTACCCTCTATCAAGGTACTTTGTGTCTGTCTTAAACACTTGTTACAGCTGTCATTATTTTACTTATTTCCACATTCACTGTCTTTTGGTCTAGCTCCCCATAATAAATATAAGCTTCATGAAAACAGGAACCAGATCTTGAATCCAGAACACTGGTCATCAGCCTCACATAATGTTTGGCTTATAGAAAAGCACTTAATGAACATCGTTGTACGACTAACTGAATAAATCCAAGTTTCACCTGTTTTCCTTCATGGCCGGTCCATGAAGACAGCAGCCTGGCAGACTGATCACCACTTGGTGGTGTTTATTCACTCAGTGTTTATTCACTTGTGAGGAAACACTTGCACATCACAGCCAAGCTTTCTCGGCAAATTAAGAGAAAAATTGAAGTTGTGAATGTGGCCCATGGATTGCTCCTGTAAATTCTCACAGGTAACCCTGGTGCAGTCAGATTAATTCCCTCCTTCCCCAGCTCAGCCAAGAATACAGAGGAAGGGGCAGGTTTAGGTTTTGGGATGTGAAGCTTATATAGAGGGGGGCGGGGTGTCCATGGAGGCACGCTGCTCACATTTACCTTCCTGAGAAACTGCTGCAGGTGTCTAGGGGCCTGACAGTCTTCAGCTGCAGCACCTTTAGACCCCCTGGGACATCCTTGCCAAGGCCTTGCTTTCCTCTGGTTGTTCCAGCCAATAACTGAGCACAAGAGAGGTTCCAAAGCCCTACCATTTCTGCTTGATGCCACGCTTCTCTAAGGAGTAACCTTCTTCAGGGAACCTTGGCCTGGCCAAGGCTTTCTTATAGCTTGACTATGTTCTGAAGTTCTTTCTACCCAATCCCAACTCTTCCTTTTTTCTCTCCCTTCATAGGTGTCAGGCCTGAATTGCAATCTAAAGGCTCTACCCACCTCCTCCTGCTTTCTCTCCCATTTATCCTTCCTCATAAACTCTCTTGCTGTCCACATCTCAGAGGACCCAAACTGACTGAAGGGGCCTTCTCTGAGAAAAATAAATCACAAATACAAATTTAAATACACATCTTTGTAAGCAATCTGTGTGGAAATGGCGAGCCCTGAGGCTTAAGCTTCAGTAGCACCAGAACAAAGTCTCCTGTGACAGAGGATCTGGATCAGGCTTCCCAAATGTGGGCGTATATTGGAATCACTGGGGAGCTTTGAAAATACTGATACCTGTTTCCCACCTGAGTCTGGAGTGTGGCTTTGGCATCAAGGTGACTGAAAGATGAAAGGAGGATTCTGATGTTAGCCAAGGTTGAGAGCTACAGCTCTTCTTGGATTCCTGGAGTGGCAGCTGACCATAGCATTTCCGATTTCTGGATTTACTTGTTTAGAAGATAGGACAAAATTCTGCTGCAGTGTTGCTTCCCCTACTAAACAGCAACATGATGCCAAGCAAGACCCGTACTTTCTGAGGTTTTCTACACAGACCTGGAAAGTCAGAGTTGTATTACCAGGAAACAATGAGTATTAAAACGCTTTTGGAATTACATTTGGGTTATTAACATGGTGATGCAATGTGAATCTTGCCAGATACAAGTGTCTTTATAAACGTGGTGTAGGAATAAGGATGTCCGGTAGAGATACATAAAACTTCCTGATCACTTAACTCATTGAGAATATTTATTCCTTTGGAGGCAGGGATCATCGTGAGTATTTGGAGGTACCAATCAGTAGTAGGTAATGACAGTACATTATACGGAGGCAATTCGTTTTTGCGAAAATGAGCTAGACTGGTATTAATTTCTTTTGGGTATTTCCCCTGCATCAGATCATCTTGGAGGTGCTGGTTTAAAATGTGGGTGCCTGAGCCCGCGTAAGACATTCAAAATAAGGGGGAGGGAAGGTGAGGGATGGGGGAAGAGTTTGCATTTTTAATAAACATCCCAGGTGATTCTTAAGCAAAGCAAGGTGCTACCTCACTTCTGTGCTTGGAGCCTAGTTAAAATGACAGTGCCCTCCATTTCCTTGTGAAAAATTCATTTCATCACAAACTATTTTAGCACAAAATCCAGCCCACTTGAAAGGACCACTTGCCTGCAAATTATTTGATCAAGAGTAGAATTGATTGTGCGCGTTAAAATGAAAATAATTTTGAAACGGGTTTAAGAATGCAGTGGATACGAAAAAAAAGAATGCAGTGGATACAGAAATAAACACTCAGCAGATGTACTGTGCTATTTAAGGATATAAATCTAAAATTCTCCATTCTGTAGCATTGATCCAGAGGAATCAGGAAAGTAAAAGAATAAGTCTTTTTATTGCTCCCTAGCACTTGACACAGTAAATCTAATTCCTGTTTTCACCATTTCTCACGTGGCTATTGAAATATCTTCCTAAATGGTTTCCTGCCTAAGTCTTCCCCACCTCCTGTGCCTAATGGGACCATCCCAGTACAGCGGGGTGATGTTGCTGGAACACCCGAGTATTCCCTCTGCTTCATTGTCTTCAATGCTTCAATCTTTGTTCCTCAAAGCATGGGCTATGGGCCACCAGCACTGGTATCACCACAGAGCTTGTTAGAAATGCAGACTCCCCAGAGGTACTGAATCAGAATCTACAAGCAAGATTCCCAGATGATTTGTGTGTTATTATAGTGTGAGAAGCCTTAGTCTACAGCATGAGGTCCAAGCTTACCTTGGTAGGCCCAGCTCCTCATGGCATGGCCCCAGCTTCTCCCTCTAGCTCTGCCCCGTGCCTTACTTTCCTTTTACTTTCAGCAACTGCAAACCATCCACAGTTCTGCAAACGTACTCTGCTCTTCCACTTCCACTTTCACACTTGCTGTTTCCACTGCCTAGAACTTGCCTGAGCATTCCTCTTCTGTGAAGCTCACCCTTGATTTCCCCAAGGGAGTTAGTGACTTTCCCCTCGGACGTTCTTCTGTATCATCTATATCACATGACGTTGTGATTGTTTCTCATTGGTTTGCTTTCCTAGGTTGTGACCATTTTATTTTGAATCTTTGTATCCTTTGCCTAGTGCAATCTCTGGCATAGAAATGTGACTCGATCAATACTTAATGAATTGAGTTGAACACAGGAGATAAGTTGCTCAAGGACTCAGTGACTTTGAAGATCAGGGTCCACTGCATATGGTTATATAATGCAAACTGTGTTGTGACTATCACCCCCTTGTGTTGTGCAGTGAACCACCATACATGGCAGCTCTGGTAAAGACGAAGTTTGGTCTCTGTACTAGTTAAGTATCTGTGATGACAAGTGACAGAAACCACTCTGGTTTCTTGGCTAGCTTATGCCAAGAATGGGAACTTATTCTGAGAATAAAGGAGTGACTTGGGGAATATAACCAGAATTTGTGAAACCTATCTGGAACCAGAAATTCAAAAACTTTCAGGACATCCTCTTTATTTCTCATGGCTGTTTTCCTTTGCATGCCAGTATTATTTGTCTTCTAGATGCAGACAGATTGTATTTGTTCCTTGTTGCATACAAATTTACGGCCACCCCATATCCCCCAAGTTTAGGTATTACTGGTTCAGCCAATCATAGGGACAGAGATAGGGCATAATACAAAATTGCCGGGGAAGATAATCTGATGGGCCCAGCTTGGGGTAGTGTTAATCCATTGACTAACCAGCTATGTCTTGGGAAAGGGTTATACAGCTCAAATATGACTGCTAGGGGCATATTTCTGTGGATGTGTGCATGGCATTGTCCCCTGAAAGATGGAATCATACCCCAAAGAAATGGTGTTCATTACACTGTAATTATGTAACAGACTGTCTGTCTGCTTAACACTAGTAGTACCAAGGCAGGGGCCATAGGTTCCATCCCCACATGAGCAAGGGAGATTTGCTTGGCTAATTGCCAAATATCACATTGAGCCTTGAATTGTTGTCTCAAAAATGCTTTAGTTAAGAGTCTCCCTTCATTCCTTTCCTAGTCTACCTTCCACAGACTATAGAGAAGGAATGAAAAGTGAGGGGTAACAGACTCCAAGAATATAAAGACCAAAATCTTCTGATGGACTTCACTGAGGGCAGGAAATGTATCTTATTTAATCTTTGTGTTCCTTTCCCTTCCTGGGAACTATAACACTTCATGGGCTATATGAATCTTCTAGTGGATTGAATTAAAATGGACTGGACCAAGCCATTTTTACTCCAGACACAGAGTCCAATTAGAACACTATTGAAAGCAATGTGTAAGCAGAATGACATGAATTGTTGAATATGAAACAGTTACCTTATAAACTTTGTTTTAGTGACTTCTAAATGAATGGGACCTTACTTTATTATGAATGTAATCGTGGTTTTGGATTCAGGTACACTGAGGTTTATATTGACTTTGCCATCTGCTAGCTTTGTCTCCAGGCAAATTATTTAACCCATCCAACCCTCACTTTCATCACCTACAAAATGGAGATGATAATTATACCTACCTTGTAGGATACTTGTGAGGATAGAATGGGAGAATGTGTATATTGTGTACATGGCACAGTGCTTAGCATAAAATGAACATTCAACAATTAACTTATTGTTTTTATATACTTATTTCAAACATTGGCTAGCTAAGGGAAACTTTGCCAAGACTCTAGGTACCCACATGAGGGGGTTTATATTTCTGGGTTACATCATAATCCCAAAGCAACCATGATGGCTTAGATACAATAATAATGCTTCAAACCTAACTAATTTGCCCCTAGGGAGATTAACGAAAATAACAGTTAATGAGAAAATGTACAACCAATCTGCATGTATTAGTTCTAGAGCCTGCCCAATTCCCAAGGGACAAAAAGTCCAAGTCAACATTAAAGTATTTTAGAAGCTAAAAACATTGCAGAGTAAAAGCTAATGGCAGAATAACCAATTTTCTCTTTCAGTATGCCCCAATCATCTACCCCTCTGTCTAATCTCCTCTAAGTCACCTTGACTAAAAGCTTGCCACTGTTTAGGTCAGGAAGTAGATACCATCCCTTCTAATTAGAAACTCTGGCATTCCAGAAATCTTGACCAAGCTCTCTTGGCTTCTTTTTTAGCATCTATCAGCTAAAAGGTCCTCAGCATATTCTCCAGTCTTTTCAATTATGTCTCCAAAATAGATGCTCCAATTGCCAATGGGGTTGTCTAAAACCAGAAAGCTGCAGTCTGAATAATTTTCTTAATAAAGAATGAGGAGGCAGAGAGACAACTCACCAAACTGAAAGAAAACCCAGTGACAACTGGTCCAATATTCTATAAGCAGGTTCTGTCTAAAGATCCAAAGTAAATTAGATTGGGTCAATTTACTGAAGGTATATAAAATATGAACCAGCCAACTATAACAAACTGAAACATTTCCAGTTCATTCCCCCCATCTACTTTTATTCATTTGTGTTTTGTCTGTTTCCTCCATAATACCTCAAGCTCCATGGGGCAGAAACCACAGTGTATCATTTTGCTGCTGAGAACCCACTACCTAGTACAGTGCCTGACATATAATAGGCACTCAAGAATGTGTTGGTTAAATATGGATTATTTGGTGTTAATGGGAATATAAGTTTCTGTCACAGGTTGTGTTCTCTTGGAGCAGATTTTGAGTCAGAATTCGGGGTGCAAGATTTTTATTGGGGATCAATACTACTGAAAAGAAGGGAGAGGTCCAGGTTGGGCAGAGAAGGAAGCCAAACTGTTGCAGATCTAACAAGACTCGCCAACTTGGCAGGGAACCTTTGGAGCCAGTTTTGCCTATCAGAGTGTCTTGATCACCAAGATGGTAGCCCTTTATATCACCAGCTTGCTGAATCACTCCCTGCAGGCTTCCCCAGGAAGGGCATAAGCTCAGGTAGGGAAGCTGTCTGCAACCGAGGGCAACCTTGAAAGAGGTGAAATCTAGAGTCTGTCTGTTGACCCCATTCTCCCACAGCTAGACAGCAAGTCCTTCCTCGTGGGAGTAGCTGGGTGGTACATCTTTGTATATGCCACAGTCCCTGTCACCAGAGCAGAAGGTTCTCTGTTGGCTGAATACATTAATGCATCTCCAGGTGGGAAAGGAGAGCAATAATGAATCTCCAGGTGTGTAAGACAGATCCCCAACTGAATTTAGAGTTTGACTCCAAGAGAGATGAACTTTTCTTTATAATAAAGTAGGAGGCTTCTTTTTTTTCCTAATTGCTGGAGGTTAATGAGTAAAGAGTGGATGGAAACAAAGTCAAGAAATTGAGCTGAAGACTGATGCTTGATGTCTGAATTAGCAAAATTGTTTAAAGAATTTAAGCCCTGAAACACATAATAGTTAGTTTTAAATTATCTTCATGCAAAGCTGCAGCATCACTTCCCAACTTCAGTGACTGTTACTCTGTTCCTTTATTTAAAAAGTATGCCTCCTGGGAGATCAGCTCAGTGTTTTGTGACCACCTAGAGGGGTGGGATAGGGAGGGTGGGAGGGAGACCCAAGAAGGAGGGGATATGGGGATATATGTATACATATAGCTGATTCACTTTGCTATACAGCAGCAACTAACACAACAATGTAAAGCAATTATACTCCAATAAAGATGTTAAAAAAATTAAGTATGCTTCCTATCTACACGTGTCTGTTTAGTCCATTGGGATACATTCAAAAGGTCAAGCTCTACACATTTTAGCTTAAAAGAAACACGCAATATATTAGTGTTAAGGATGTACAGCAAAGATGTAGCCAGAAAACATGGAGAAGATATCCACCAAACAGAGACACTTACAAGTCTATGAAAATGAATCTACCAAGATAGCAGAACTGGAGCAGTCCCAAACGAACCTGGCAATTACCCAATCTGACGAGGCTCTGTTTTTACCCTCCCTTTCCAGTGTGTGGGTCCAGGGGACATTGATCAATGTGATAGGTTCACCTGAGCCAAAAAGTCAAGCTTCAAACCCAACAGTGACTGAATGAATACATATGAGCACACATAGCCGTGTCTACCTTTTAGTGACCACCCTTGTAGGGTTCATAGTCTGGGCACATCCCCATGCCCTCTGAGACCCCAAAAGCGATTTCATGGAAATCAGGGAAAGAGAATTGAGTTTCATATGTGGGTCACATAGAACAGAGAAAAAGACACATCTGAGGAAGTTTAAACATCCACAGAGAGCAGGAAATTTCGTCATGGGACCTTCCCCTTCTCCTTCTTCCTCATCTTTACCCACCAACTCTTCCAAAATGTAAAAAACCATTCTTAGATCACAGTCCATATAAAACCAGGCCTGTGGCTACACTGGGCCTTGGGGCTGTATTTTGTTGACCCTACGCTTCCCTGGCTTAAATCACTATGTGCTTACAGGAAAAGTTTGCTGATTCCTATGATAAAAGAGTGATTATAAGATATAAAATACTGAATATGGTAGGAGAGCTGAGGGAAAGTACCAAGTAAAGGACAGACTTCACCTCCTTCTCCAGGCTGGTGTTGAGTGGTCACCAGAGAAGGTATAGTTGCAGCTCACTAGATGGTAGGAAAGTTCCCTGGTGTGTTGGGCCAGAGCTGGTCCACAGCAGCTGGGCAAGCAGGCAGCAACTCTTGGGGCAGGTGGTGTGGAGCTAATAACTGGGCGTGCAAGCTTGCAGAAGGAGTTGGAAGGTTGGGGCAGGGAGTCTAGATCCCAGTGTCCTTTTGAAAGGACCTTGGGAAGGTGAGAGTAACTGGGGCTGCTAGGTCACTGAGGAGCTCACGTTCTGGGCTCACCACAGGGGCAGAACCCCACCAGATGTGCCCCCATCCATACGGTGACTGCCAGTGCCACTGCTAGAACCACCAGGAGAGCCTGTTTCCTCCTGAAATGTCCCTCCAGTGCCCTCTACGGAGAAAGCTTATCGTTGTGCTCATTGTAAAAGAGATATGCTTAAATTCCATCCCTTATCGCAGAACAGGTACTGAAGGGTGAATTGGGCGCTGAGGGGCAGTACTTGGATAACTGGCATGTGTGTAATTTTTCATAAGCCTCATAATCGCCCAGTAAGGAAGGAATAAAAATTTCACACATTTTATAGCTGAGATTCATATAAATTTTCCACAGTCATACATGTAGGAAGATTCAAACCCAAGGAGACTGATTTCAGAGCCTGTGTTCCACAGGTACTGGCACACCGTGCCATTGCTCATATATATTTACATGCGTGTATATTGCTTCGTGTGTGTGTGTGTGTGCATAGTATATATATATATACATATATCATTGGATAACTCATTGTCAATTGAAGAGTTACCTCTGTTTTTTAGGGGAGGTGGGTATACCTGCGAAGCCTTTAAAAAAATTGTCTCCCAAATGCAGCAAAGTAATATGCACCTGGCCAGCCAACTTGGCACTGGCCTCTCTTTCCCAATGGCTCCTCCTCTTCCTTCGTGTGTTGGATGTTGCCCATGGCTGGAAACACCCCAGGAAATATTTACAGATCAGAATAGAGGATCACATCGCCATTCCTTTTTTCTCTTCAACTCTCAAGAAGCTGTTATTGCTCCTTTGGTCAAAAATGTTGAGATGTTGAACATAAAAAGTATCACCTCTTTGAAAAGCTTCACTTTTCTAGAGCTTCAAGGAGAAATGAAAGAGTGCTTTTAAAATTCCAATTGCAGACACATCGGTATTTTTATTCAATTTTATTACTGTCACAAATATTCAAAGTACTAAAGAACAGGAGATGGGTTTCCTGGAATTTGAGCATCTCCGAGCTGTGGTCTAAAATCTCATTCATCACTCTATTTACTACTTTACCTGGTCCTTGGACACTCGTATCTTATTTTGCAAAGCTCATGAAATGATCTTTTCCACACTTACTTAGTGCCTCTCCCTCATGAATCTTGCTTTACCAATACCAAGAGAAGCTGAAAGCAGCCCTTGGGAAATAACATTTATGGGGTGTAAAGTGAATGTCAAGGTCCCTCGATTCCCATGGCCATTTTTTTGTTTTGACATTTGTATTAAATAGGCATTTGTAGACATGGGGTTTCTTTTGGTGAATTTGCTGGGACTGGGTTCTCTTACTTCTAAATTAATAGAATTGATTTTTAAATAAAAGCATCTGTATAAAAACTTAGTTTTAAAACTTAGGTGAAAATATCTTTATAAATGTAACACAAGCATATTGCCAAAAACTGAAACAATGCAGAAAAATGTTAAAAAAAAAAATCCAACCACATTTTCACTACTCAGAGTCAGCCATGGTTAACATTTTGGAGTGTTTCCTTTCAGGCTTTTTCTTTCTAGGTGTGAAAGTTTAGCATGGTTGTGATAAAGCTCTCAATAGAGTTTAGATTCTGCTTTTCTACAAAGGAGTTTTTACCTCCTCTGAACTTTATATTAGACTATAATATACATACAGAAAAGTGCTCACTTCATACATGTACAAGCTGATGCATTTCCACCAACTAAACTTGCCCATGTGACCACCATCCAGACCAAGAAACAGAGGTCATTTGCATGCTCACATCCTCCCATCCCCAGCTCCCCACCCCCCCGCCCCTGCCGCTGCCCGATGCCCTGCAGTTGCTACCCTGTCACAAGAACAACCAGGATCCTTATTTCCATCCCCATAGATGAGTTTGGTCTATTTTACAACTTTATATAAATGGTACCATGCAGCGTGTACTTTATCGTGTTCGGCTTTTTAGTTTAACAATTTATGTGTGAGATCACCCATGATGTGTAGTAGCCCTTAGTTCATTCTCATTACTGTATACAAAGAACTGTTTTAAAATATGCAGGTGAGAAGAGTGAAGTTGTTGTTTATCCTAGTTGAGAAAACTGATCTCTGCCATCTCCCAGTGAGGTAGTGTTGTTCAGAATTATTTCTCTGAAGAGCTTCAGAGTGACTTTTTATTCGAGTGGAGAGCTAAAAAGAAAAAGTATGGAAGATAACTTCCACAATGGCCTCCAAAGATTACGTAGTGTGTATGTTTCCAAGTCTCCAAGAGTCCCTATGTCAGAGAGAGTTTTCTTTCTTAGAAATATGTGTTAAAAGCAGAATGCATAAAACATTGGGAGTAGAAAGAGCAAATTAATGAACTCCCAAGAACTTCGTTTATTCTGGATACGTCTGTGGTGTGCTCACAGCTCAGAGGTCTGTCAATTCACAAGACGGTTCCTTTCATGATCAGTTACAGCAGCAGTTCTACTCAGTGTGGTCCTTAGCTGGCAACATCAGCTTCATAGCAGAGCTTGTTAGAAATGCAGATTCTTGAGCCCCATCCTAGACCTACAGAATCAGAATCTCTGGGTACAGGGCCCAGAAATCTGGGTTTTAGTGAGCCCTCCAGGCTATTGAGAAGCTGGCTGAAATTTGAGAGGCCCTGTTTTGTATCAGGAGAGGGCAGTGGTTGAAGCGCCTGGATTTTGAAGTTGAGGTGGGGTGGGTTTAAATTCAATTTCTGCCATTTAAAGTATTTGATCCTGGGCAAATTTCTTGACCTGCTGTGTTATGTATAAAGTGAGATCATAATCCCTACCTCGTAGGGTTTCTGTGAATTTCAGACAAAGACAATACACCTGAAGGGCTTGCCGCAGTGGTCAGCAAGAGGTTCTTCACATTGGGCTTGAGTTTCCTGAGGGTCCGTATTTGGGCTTGAGGGGTTTCCAATCTCTGAGGGAACCCTATGTGGACAAAATGGACCAAATTTAGCTGATCCTGGGGATTTGGAGTCCCCAAAGATATGAGAATTTCAGTCTTCATTCACTGTTTGACTTGTGAATGTCAAGGGCAGGTGAATGAAGAAGCCAGGTACAGCTATCTTCTGCATGTACAGAGGTGGAGATATGGCAGGAGTGCTGGAAAAGAAAAAAAGAAAGTCTGAGGTGCAGAAATAAGGGGTAATGAGAGACCATCTGACCTCAGAAGGACAGAGAGTAGATGTTGGATTTCTCAGCCCAGTCTCTTCAGAGGTCAGACTGTAATTAACACCACTGTATTCCATTAAATGCTCCTGGACCCTTGTACTATAACCCCCTTCATGTTTCATCTAATCAGGGCGGAGGGCATATGTTACTTGTAACACACAAAGTACAATTTCAACCTTGTCCCAACAAAAGCCCACTGCTACCACTACCCGAACCAGCCCCTGCCAGCGGGAAGGTCTTACCTGGTGCCTCTCTCCTGATGTGCCTATTTTCTTGCATCAGCATCTTGAAAATAGAGCATCTCTGGCCAGCTGCACTAATAATCACAGCAGGGGGAATATTTACAAGTTCAACATTACTGCCTGGAAGAATAAAGATGGAGATAAGATTGTCTGTGGTTCATAGAGAAATAGGCCATAATTCTCTCTTATAATAATGAGAGATATTTAATCCCCTGGAGTCTAATAATATCGAAGTGGCAGACAAGTCTGCTCATGAGGCTATTTTTTTAATTCAAGAAATTTATTTCTAGCTTTCATGATATGTCTGGTAATGTAGGGACTCTGCTTATTCAGAGTCCTCAAGGAAAGAGGCGGACAGAGGCTTTGACACCTTGACCCGGCACCATTGGGAACATGTGACAGGGAAAAAAGGGGATGGATGAGACACACAAACTGTTAACTACCTCAGCTCAGAAGTAACACAAGTCACGTCTGCTCACAGATCATTGGCTAAATCTAGTCACATTCTCACTGCAAGTGTTACCAAGTCCAAGCTTGTACTGCTCGCCACACAACAGGCCAATAAACTGCTGGGGCGTATATATGTCCATGCCACATATACGCCCCAGCACACTACCAAACGTAAAATAGCTAGCTAGTGGGAAGCAGCCACATAGAACAGGGAGATCAGCTCAGTGGTTTGTGACCACCTGGAGGGGTGGGATAGGGAGGGTGGGAGGGAGGGATATGCAAGAGGGAGGGGATATGGGGATATATGTATATGTATAACTGATTCACTTTGTTATAAAGCAGAAACTAACATGCCATTGTAAAGCAATTATACTCCAATAAAGATGTTTAAAAAAATAACAAAAAAAACCTGCTGGGGCAAGGAATAGCAACTTTATTTGGAAAGCCAGCAGATGGAGAAGATGGTGGACTAGCACCCCCAAAGAACCATCTTCCCGAGTTAGAATTCAGGCTTCTTTTCTACTAAAAGCATAGGGTGTAAAGTCCCTGGCCAGACTCCTGAGGGGATGTGTTAATTTCTTTCTTCCTGCAGCCATTCACAGGTGGGCCTGGTCAGGATGTTTCCTGTGAGCTAAACAAAGGTATTTTAGCTTAAGGCTCATTACCTTGGAGGCAGGGGTCCCAGAGATGGGCCATTATGTATAATTTAAGCTTATAGGCAACATCCCTTTAGTGATTAACTTATAGTACTTATTTATCTTATATTTGGAAGTTTGTACCTTTTGACTGCATTAGGGTATTTTTGATGACTTTTTTTGCTAGTACCAGGGTGGGAAGGTGGGGGGGGAATCCTTTTCTTAAAAGTTGCAGATTATTTAGAGATGTAACAAATACTCGCAACAAATCTGTCTCCTATATCTGATTTGCCCCTTCCCTAACCTGATTGACAGCTGACAAAACAGCACTTGGGCTCCTACCTGGGCTTGCTTAGGCACAAGTGAAGTTGGGTTTTAGCCAACTTCACAGGGTAGGTATTGATTACACTTACAGATGATGCATTGAATGGAAAATGGAAAGAAGCTTCTCTCCCAAACCCACCATATGTGGGCTCCTTGAGAGCAAGAATCCAGACTATATTTAGAGTCCAGCAGAGCACCTGGATTATTCAAGGAGACTCTCCAGGGAGCTGGTGACATATGAAGTGGTTAATTTTCTCTTTGCCTTGCAGGGAGTAGGAATAAAATTAACAAAATATGACTAAAACTGTCTGGGCCCCACCAAAGGAATTAAATTAGACATAAAAAAAGGGAATGAAATGTGTAGTATTTGCAAGATCCTTCTAAAAACTTCTTTTGTTCAGAAATTAAGCTTACTTGCTGTTGAATGTTTCCATTAAGAGAAGTTATACAAGTGGCATTTAGTCAATGCCATTATTGCCTAAAATTTCTGCTCTTGATAAAGTAATAAAAAGGGGGTCAGAGGTGGGGTGGCCTGCTAACCAGATATCCTAATCCACCAGATTGTCCAATTGACTTACAACTTGGGAAAGAGTAGTGAAAAAGAAGGGGTCCAAGATGTCCAAGATGGCTCTGGCATTCAAAACAATCACACCTTCACCACAGGGTGGATGACAGTTGCCATAATAGCTCAATGATGATTTGCATATAAAAGATAACTTAGAGACAGGATAAAGATGCAATTAAACTAATTTTTTAGAATGCTTGATTAATGTCTGTCTTGTCTACTTCTACATGTCCTGTAATTGTGTTTGAAAGAATCAAATTAAGGCTCATCCATGTAGTGAAATTTCATTTCCTTAAGTTTTAAAACATTTGTTCATTTCCGCATTCACTTGATCTACTAATTCTTTAGAATGTATCTACTTCAACATCCTCATTACACAGGTTAAAAGAAACCTGAGGTCAAGGAAGGTAAAGCAGCCTCATCCAAACTAGCAAATGTCAGAGATATAACCCTAACCCAATCTTCCTTATTCTCGGGCAGTGGTGTTTTTCCCTTGCATCATAGTTTTACTTCAGGCTGACCCTTGCTCTGTCCAAGATATGCTTAATACAGCTTTAAAAAATCCTGCAAATAAGACTTTTCAAGTGATTGAAATGCTCATTGAGAGGTAAGATATTATACACTGGGCGCCTTCTTCACCATGTCTGAGTCATTCTCTAGATGTAGTTGTTAAGCCCCGGAACAGCAAAGTTTCCTTCTACTTCCAACACAGACAGGGCCATGTCCCAGGAAGAAAAGCTGGGGGCGGGCCCAAGGGCCTTGATCATCAACGATCAAACCGAAACTACACTAAAGAAACCATTTTATGCCAAGAAGGTGGCTGTTGTTAAACTTTCTAGAAAGTTAAGAATTATATATTTGTTAATTGTTTTGCCTCAGGAAAAGGGTTTGTCTTATATTAAATATGTAGTTTACACTTATTTCATGAATATTATTTTTCATTCTGTTTTCTCAGAATCCTTTGGGGACTTTCCCCTGACTCTGACCGTAGGTGATTCTAGTGGGAGGTCAATCTTGGGGTCCAGAGTCCCTGACTACAGCTTAGGTGAAGGTCCCAAGAACTGATGACAAATCAAGTCTCTTCCTGCAGGAATTTGAGTCGTGGACAATTATATACATGAGGTGGCTGAGGCTGAATGACCAGATGGAAAAATCTTGGAGAGACTATTAATGGGTCCTGCCACCAAGCCCACTGAAGATGCTTGTTCCCCTCTCTCCCAGTGCCTAGGTCTTCAGCTCTTCCTTCAATTCATTAGTTGTCCAGTAAATTTGTCTGTCTATTTATGTGTCTATTGCTTAATCTACATGGGATTGCTGTTGCTTGCAATCACGTAACACCAGCCTTGCTCAACTAGTGAATAGGGATGTGATCCTGAGCAATTTCCTTCCCCTCTCTGGGCCTCAATATTCTTATCTATAAAATGGGCATGATAAATTAGATTGGATGGTCTCTATACATGAGCAAATAAGGGAGTATGCATAAGATGATGAGCAAATTTTAAGAAGAAGAATGCCTATTTTAAGCTTTGTGCTAAGCCCAGAGGACTACAATAATAAATAAGACACAGATGAGTGTTAAAACTCCACTCTATTGGGCTTCCCTGGTGGTGCAGTGGTTGAGAATCCGCCTGCCGATGCAGGGGACACAGGTTCGTGCCCTGGTCCGGGAAGATCCCACATGCCGCGGAGCGGCTGGGCCCGTGAGCCATGGCTGCTGAGTCTGCGCGTCCGGAGCCTGTGCTCCGCAACGGGAGAGGCCACAACAGTGAGAGGCCCGTGTACCGCAAAAAAAACAACAAAAAAGACTCCACTCTATCATTCTGGGCATCTAACTTTTTAGGTAACTGGCATAATAGAGCCAGTATTTCCAAATTTTCCTGATTGAAATAAGGAATTTTATTGTACAGAAATGATCAGGAACCACAAAAGGGCTCACAGAGTGAAATACCTTGAGTATAGGTATTTGCTGCAAGCAGTCTCTTGGTCCCTATTAGCCTTCCTGGCACCCCTGACGGAAGGATGGGCACACTGTTGCTGACTTGACGCCTCTGGAAACAGTGACTCTAACCCTAGAGCAGCTCCTACCGTGCATCTCAAAGCTTTGAACCTTCACTAATGAATGCTTGGCTCAGCCAGGGCAGCTGTTGGTGGGTTGGCCCTATTTAATCCTGACATTGATGTTCATGCTATCGGGCAGGTTTTGAAGCTCTTACACACAGCTATGTACTCAATCTGAATTTAAGAGAAAAACAGGAAATGCTACTTCATCACTTGCCTCCAAATTGGTCTTTTTTACTTCTCCTTAGCAAACCCCAAGTGACAGCCACTATCGGTGTAGGGGTGAAAGTAGCAAGACGGCTGGAGCCTCCTTTGAAGACGTGGCTTATGGCCCACAATCACCCCACCCCACATCTGAACCTTCACCCATCTTCAGACTCAAGAGGGAGAATCTATAAGCATAAGCTTTCTTTTCTGAATTAATCAGATGAGTCAAGATATATGAAATACCATATTTTATATATCTCCTTTAAACTCACAAGAACCCAGTGAGGTAAGAACTACCCTGGTTTTCCAGTTGGGGAATCTGAGACTTAGTATCTACCAAGAGGAAAGCCAAGATTTGAATCCAAGTTGTCTGACTTCAACCTCTTGGCTTATCTTAACCACTCTATTTTTCTGCCTTTTGCCTCTTCCTTTGGTAATGGGAAGCAGGGGAGGGAAATTGATAAATAACCAGAGACAAGATTAATAACTATACTCTTATGCTCTATGTGGCATGATTATGTAAGATTCATTACTAATAAACACTGGAAGCATTCCTACCTGAGCTTAAGCATAAATGTTAGACTTTGGAGCTGAGATCTTGGTGAGGCCATCCCAAGAAATAAAAGGCACTTGACTTTGTCTCCCATTCCTGCAACTTTAGACATTCTGCTTTCAATTATCCACAGTAACATTTTGAATTCCAGACAGTTTCACCCCAACACTCATGGAACTTTGGAGATGAATTTCTCTTGTCCTCCTTTCCCTCTAGGTACAAATTCTATTTAATATTGAATTGTGAAAAAAACCTAATAGAAAAGCAAACAGTACACTCCTGCTAAATCCTACCATGCATTATAAAGTTGAACAAAAAGATTGTGAGCAACTGATTCTCTGCTAGTCAATCGTATTGGCAGAAAAAAATAATCATTCAGACCTCCAGGTTAGAATAGCATGAGTACACAAGTACAACTGGAGAAAGTCCTTCAAAGTTATTAGCACAGTTGCTATTGGGTTTTCTTGAGGCCTTCTATCATGGATCTAAGTTTCATATATTATAATTACCACTTAGTAAGCACCAACTGTGTGCCAAACAGTGTGCAGAATTGCATATGAATACCACTGTGTTTAAGAGAATAACAAGAGGTAGATAGATAACAAATGCTTCTATCACCCTTGGGAAATTGAGGCATAGACATTTGCCCCAATAAATGGCACAGTCAAGACTCAAAGCCAGGAAAGTCTAATTTCAAAGCCTATATTTCTAAGCCCTGTGCTAGATGACTTCCACTCTTCCAAGAAAGGAAGTGTTACTAGGTTTAGAAATCATTCTATCGATGGGTTCAATGTCATGCACTTTACAAATATTCCACCTCCCTCACTCCTACTTATCAGGCAATAGAGGAAACATATAAAAATATCCAGTCACATTTGTCAAACATGATCTGTTTTTCATGACTGCAGAAAAGACTCAGTAGATTTCCACTGATATCAGCTGGAGAAATAATCAATTCCACTGCAAACTCACCTTGCACTTAATGTCATTTGTTTGCCCTTGTAGATGATTTAATGGACTTTCTGGGGACCTAAGTGTTCATACTATAAAAGGCCAATAGAGAGATGTAAAAATGTGCTAGGAAAAAAAAAAGATTCTACTTTCAAAAAGTCTCAGCTTCCTAGCACATTCTTTATGCCTATGTGAACTGGATGACAATTAATAGGGCATAGTATTAGGGACTTCAGTTGGACCCAGGATACTGAGGGGCATGAGCTCTCAGAGACAGTGCAAAGGACAGTGCTTCATGAAAAGGCTGAGATCTCAGTCCAGCCTCTTTCACTTCTTCAGCATACAAA
The DNA here is from genome assembly GCF_026419965.1 of Kogia breviceps. NCBI lineage: Eukaryota > Metazoa > Chordata > Mammalia > Artiodactyla > Physeteridae > Kogia > Kogia breviceps. The sequence goes on from NC_081319.1 coordinate 26,917,132, forward strand.
GTGTTTTCTCTCTTTCTTCCCTCTGCATCAGTGTCACAACAGAACCGAAACATCTAGACCCATAGCAAAGAACCAGCAGGGACACTGTCTCCACTGATGACCTGACTACTTGATATTTGGTCAATTACCTCCTTTCCACAGAATGTAGCTTAGATTTTCCTTCTATGCATTTGATAAAAGCAAAAGTAACCATCTCAACATCTGTCATATCAGGAAGACATTTTTTTTTTACTCAAAATAGTATCTATTACAGAAAATGACAATAGCAACAAAAATAAAGCAGCAAAAAAAAAAAAAAAACATGCTTCAGCCGTGCTGAGTCCCACTTGGGATCGTCTTCAGTGACTGTTGGTATGCCATCTTCCGTCACCTATATTTTTCTGCCATTGGCTGCTGTGTTGGTAATTGAGTCTATCATTCAACTATTAAAAATTGCCCAAGAGGGGAGTTTGAGACAGGTTCTGATGATACAAGTAGATAGTGCTTGCCTTGTCTCCAACAGTTTATTCAGATGTCCAGTGTCTTCAGAATTGAAAAGCTATCATTAAAATGACCCTAAAGGGACTTTGGATTAGCTACATAGAGCTGAGGGTGCAAGGAAATTGAATGAACTAAAATTCTAGAAAGTGATAAGACCTTCCTAAGAGAGAGGAGAACAAATAGTTATTTTATCCTTGGTAGAATTGTGGTGGGGGAGAGGAATCTGTGAGAACATGGATTAAGATAAAGCAGCCAAACATTTAACAAACTTTTAATGGCTGCATGCGAGCTGGCAGGAGAAATGAGAATCCTAAGAAGCCTCAACCATGGAGAAATTCTGCATCCATTCATCAACTCTTTCCCATAGGCTTTCACTAAATGCTTGAGGGTGTGATGCTGAAGACTGAAAATGGTGAGGGAGAGGTGACAGAAATTCTTTCAAGGGATCCCAGACTTTGAACAAGCTATACTTCAGTGGTCATCCACAGGCTGAGGATGGGGCAGGAGGCCAAGAGAAATCCCCCAAGTACCCAGCACTGAGAGCAAAGAGAACTTCTCTGAGATCAAAATGCTGAGAGAGGCCGTAAAACAGAGGTCCAAGAAGTCTTTTACAGGACTCTGACCTCAAGGCCTTCTGAATGGAAAACCCTTCAGGTGAACTGAATCTAGCTAAAGTTAAGTCAAAGCTAAATATAGATTAGATGGACTCAGCTCCCAATATGATTAGCCCCACAGAATAAGGAACATGCCATTTTCAGGAGACAAATAATATTTACTTATATTTCTGCTGGTCTTTGGACACAGTATGTAGGACACAATAAAAAATGTGAGACCTTTTGAAGAAGCAAGAGCATGTGACCTATGGTCAAATAAGAAATAATCAATAGACAAAAGACTCAGAGATGACCCAAATGTTAGTAATATAAGACAGGGAATTTAAAATGATGAAAATGGATTAAAGATCTAGAAGGAATGGTGGACAATGTGTGTGAACAGATGGGGAATTTTAGCAGAAACTATAAAAAGAACCAAATTGAAATGCTAGAAATTAAAAAAAAAAAGTCAGAAGTAGAAAATTCATTTGGCTTTAACAGAAGACTAAATACAATAAATGCAGGGATCAGCAAGCTTGAAGATAGGTCAAGAAAAGTTACCCACACTGACCCAAAGAGAAAAAGAATGCAAAACATAAAACAAAGCATCAGCAATCTGTGGATCACTATCAAAACCATCTACCATATGTGTAACTGGAGTCCCAGAAAAAGGAGAGAGAGAGAATAGGACAAAAAATACCTGAAGATTGATGAAAATCAACCCACAAATCTAGTCACCAGGATAAATCAGAAGGTACCCATTACTAGGCACAGAGAGGTCAAACTGCTAAAAAACAAAAATAAAGAAAAAAATTTAAAAGAAGCCAAAGAGAGAAAAAGAAATACTACATATTGAGGAACAATAATACAAATTATAGGTGACTTCTTACCAGAAAGAATAGAGGCAGAAGACAGCAAAACAACATCTTTCAAGTACTGAAAGAATAAACAGTCAAACTAGACTATGTTTAATGAAAATATTCTTCAGAAATGAAGGTAAAATAGAGACACTTTCAGACATATAAAAATTGAGAATTCATTTTCAGCATGTCTGTATATTAAGAATGCTAAAAGAAATTCTTCCAGCTGAAAAGAAACATTAGATGAAAAGCCTGAATCTTTGGGAATGGAGAGCATCAGAAAGAATAAATATGTAGGTAAATGTAAAGACCTTTTTATGACCTATTTGTATATCTACAATAATACCTTTCTTTTAAAATGTTTGGCTGTTTAAAAGAAGAAAGAAGAAGAATATTCTGTGGGGCTTATAGAATATGCAGAAGTAAAATATGAAAACAAGAAGACAAAAGATGAGAGATGGAAATGGAAGGGTACTGTTGTAATATACTGCATCATGAAATAGTTCCATAATATTTGAAGGTTGATAGCACTAAGTTAAAAGTGAACATTCTAGCCTCTGGAGCTATCACTGAAAAAATACATAAAGATATAAAACTAAAGAATTTTTAAAAGAGAAAAATTCTAAAGCCATTTCTGTTCATCCAAAGACAGGAAGGAGAAACACACACACACACACACACACACACACACGGTCAAATAGAAAACAAATATCAAGATGGTAGGCTTAAACCCAACTATATCAATAATTACATAAAATATAAACAGATTATATTCTTCAATTAAAAGTGAGAGGTTATCAGACTGGATTTTGAAATGATGTTTGGAAGAAACACCACTTTAAGTATGATGACACAGACAGGCTGAAAATACGAGGGTGGAAAAGATAGACTATGCAAACACTTAGCATAAGAAAGCTGTAAGCACTACATTAATGTCAGACAAGGTAGACTTCAAGAAAAAGAGTATTACCAGACGTAAGAGGGCAAATTACCTAATTAAAAAGGGTCAATTCATCAAAAAGTCATAACCCGTTAAATTTTTATGCATCCAATTCCAAGCTTGAAAATATGTAAAGCAAAATCTGACAGAACTAAGGAAAGAAATAGACAATTTCTGTCTCATGAATTAATAGAACACAAAGACCAAAAAAACGGCCCAGCAAGCATAGAGAAAAGTTGAACAATTCTTTCAACCAACTTTATCTAATAAACATTTCTAAAACACTATACCCAACAACTGCAGAATATAAATGCACATGGCACATTCATTGTAAAATATACTGAGACTTGTTTTATGACCCAGTCCTAAGACTGAAATTCTCTTTACCACAACAATATTGTTAGAAGTTATTAACAGTAAGATGTCCAGAAAACTCAGACATCTGGAAATTAAACAACACCTTTATAAATAATCCATGGATCAAAATGGAAATCTCAAGGGAAATTAAAACATATTTTGAAGAGAAGTAAAATGAAAACACAGTAAATCAAAAGTTGTGGGATGCAGCAAAAGTAGTGCTTATAGTGGAATATGTAGGTTTCCAATGCCTATATTAGTAAACAAGAAAGCTCTAAAATCAACTGAGTAAACCTTCCATCTTCAGAAGCTAGTTAGAAGGACAGATTAAACTCAAATATAAGTAGAAGGCTCAACTAATCCAATTCGGTCACCTTTCAGATGAAGAAACTTTCAGATGCCTAAAGTTAAGTAATTCACATGAGGTCACACAACTAATCAAGAATGAAAGCAAAACTCTTAAAAACCCATTTCTTATAGATGATATATCTCCTCTCATACCTCAACCTTCTGTTCTTCCATTTTACTTCCTGTGATTTAAAAGTCTTCCTTTAAAGGACCCTGTTTCTTCCTGTAATGGGCAGCAGAACCCATCCAACCATCGTTGGGAAGTGAGGAAACTGAGCTGTCTTGTAGCAGTTTGGGGTTGTGACCAAACTCACAGATGTATTTCTGCTGAGGAGATGTCACCCTACTAAGTTCTGAAATGGAAGTCTTGCTGCAAGCCTTAGAGCAGAGGCCAGAAAGGAAAAAACTTTATTTTCTTTATGTGTCCTAATTTCAGTCATGATGAGGCTACTAGTGACCTAGAATGGAAAGCATGGACTTTTACTAACTCCCTTTCAGCTTCAAAACCCAGCACAGCATCCTAAGCTGTAACTGGGAAATCCATGGGCCCAGCACTCGTTCACTCTTCTTAGGGCAGCCCCCCAATTTTTCCTCTGAATAATCCCCCTGATCCACTTAGAGTCCACCTTATTTATTTATTTAGCCGCACTGCTGGACATGCAGGATCCTAGTTCCCCCACCAGGTATAGAACCCGTGCCCCTTGCAGTGGAGGTGGAGGCTAGTCCACCCTATTTATGTGGTATTGGTTTTAACTCATCTCTAGCAAGTTACTGAATTGTACCTACTTGAGCATTTCATCGCCACCATGCTCAAGCCAACAACCGAGATTGGATCAGGAATGGGCACATAACCCAATATGAGCCTTTAAGGCACAGTCTGACTTCCTTTTGCTGGGATTTATGTCTTGTTGAAGGATAGAGGCATAGTTTGTCTTTTTGCTAAACTTAGAAACGTTAAAATGTAAGCTTTCAGTTTGCATGGGCTGTATGCGGAAGGATTTTACATGAGAGTGACTCTAACACAGAGGAGATCTGAGCCCAGAGCAAAAGAGAGAAAGATGCTGGCACGCCATAACACTGCTAGTACTCTGAATCGAGCGTAAATATTTCCTTTTATTTTTAAACTGGTTTTTCATGTTGGATTTTTAAAAATCGTATTCAACTAAGAGTCCCTACGGATGAAGAGCCCAAAAAAGGACAATGTCTTAGAGACATATAAACTTCTAGATAGTACCCAAACTCTAGAGAGGCATGGTACCAGCTCTGTTCCAAGGAGAGTGAGTACCCTGCCCAAAGCCCAGGCAGTGGGCCTGGGTTAGGCACTGGATGTAAAGGCAGCCAGTGAGCTGACTAACTGGATTCTTGCTCTCACCAATTTTAATTAGAAAACTCAAAAAAAAGAAAAAATGAGATGGTGGGTATTCTGGGCTGAATGTTTGTGTCCCCTCAAAATATGTAAAATTTAACCCTACCCCTCAATGTGATGGTATTAGAAGATGGGGCCTTTGGGAGGTAATTAGGATTAGATGAGTTCATGAGGGCAGAGCCCTCTTGAATGGGATTAGTGCCCTTATAAGAATCACAAGACAGCTGCTTCACTGCTTTCTTTCCACTATGTGAGGTTACAACAAGAAGTTAGCCATTAGCTGTCTCCAACCCAGAAGAGGATTCTCACCAGAACTCAATTATGCTGGCTCTGAGCTCAGACTTCCAGCCTCCTGAACTGTGAGAAATCAATGTTTATAAGCTCTTCAGTCTATGGTTTTGTTTTTGTTTTTTGTAACAGCCCAAACTGACTAATATTGTTAATATTGTTGGCAATAGGAACTAAAGCTTAAAGTATTAAATAGGTTTTTTTTCAAAGATGAAGGTATAAGGTAGATTTAGTCCTCTGAGGTAGAATTAGGATGCAAGAGTCATGGTAACTCCAAGTTATGAAGCAGCAGGATCCATAAGGAAGTGGAAGTCATGAAGTATAGAAAACAAATTGAGAGAAGAGGGAAGGAATAAGCAAGTCGAGTGCAAGATAAACAGAAAATTAGCAAAAATAACAGAAGACCATGTGGTCCATGAGAGAGAAAGATGGAGAGAAAAAAAAGATCTGAGATAATACTAAGTGTATTTCAAATTCCATTTCTCACCAGACCTAGCTTGTCTCCAGCAGTCCTTGGTTTTTGGATTCTACTAGACATAAGGACTCTGTTTTCATGTGGTCCTATATTCTCAGCTCAGTTCCTGTGCGTACTAACTTGGCGATCTTGAGCTAGTAATTTAAAATTCACTATGACGCCTTTTCCTTGCCTGTAAAGTGGTATAATGATGGTACAAGCTTCACTGGATTATTGTAAAGATAAACTAATCCATGTAAGGGTATTAGCATAGTAATTGGCACACAGTAAGTAATCAGTGGAGCTTTTTTCACTTATATTATTGTTTTTTAATTATTCATTCAAATATATGTTGAGACTCTAATTTTGATAGTCCTCTACACACTGGGGATACAGTGATGAATGAAAACAAGACCCCTGTCCCACGGAAAATAAAACAAAGCAAAGCATATAAGCTGTGAAGGTTACATGTTATCTTTCCTGTTTCATTTATTATCCTCCCAAAACATCCTTATGGTAGTTCACAACTCACCTCATTTGAATTGTCTTCTTTAAGACTCTATTCCTTTATCCAAAAATGTGTAACCCAAACAAGCAGCCTGGTAGAATGGAGACGTTAGGAATCTAGGGACATGCCTCTGGATCTAGAATGTCTCCTTTTGAAATTTTCTCAAATTCTCCATACATTAATTTACTTACATGGGAAATAACCAAAGTACATGAAAAATAAGTCATGGGGATTTTTTTACCTCACTGGAAGAAAGATACTAGTTAGACTCAAGAAATTATAGTTATTTATCCATGTTACTATCAGTATTATTTCTACCATTCATGATTTAAAACTCCAAAGCATACACATTTAAGAAAATTTGTGGAGTATTTGTGACAGGAGCTCAGAGTCCAAAAATATTATTTTTCTTAATAATCTTGATTAAGAAGTCAGACATCCAAGCGTTGACAACATAAAAAAAAAAAAAAAAAAAAAAAAAAAAACCAGCTCTGGTGAGGTATATAGACAGAGAAATATGATCCTTCTTGTACTTGAAAACTTTTTCTCCTGTCCTTATTTTTGATGAGCTGATCAAAAATCTGAAACTGTGTTTCTGCCAGAAATCAATCATTGAAAAATGGTGACTCAGATCTCATGAGCCAAAGAGAATTGTGCCTATTGTGACCTTTAGTTTTAAATTCCATTTCATTAACTTATGTCTGAAAAGAATGAGAAATCAACAGCAAGTCTAGACTGAGTTCCAGCATCAGCTATAATTGTGGAAAATAATGTGCCTGACAGCTCTTGTTTTATAACCATGCATCAATGAAGCCCAGTAAATGGGCATGTCAGCCACCAAGTTCACTAGACAGAGGAAAGTTCCTGAGACTCCATGGGAGCAGACAATACCCTATACTCAGTAGATTTCCCAGTGGAGACAAGCATCAGACTGGGGGTCAGGAGAATTCAGTGTGATTCTTGGCTGCCATTGGCTCTTCTTGCTTATGGCTGTGTCACATTACCTGCTAAGTCTCTATTCCTCCTTTGTAGGTTGAGTTATAATACCTACTAGTTGTGAGGTTCAGCATCAAAATGAGATGGTAAACATGTCTGGAAAACACTAATTCTGTAGCGAGTATATGTTGAATGAAGTATGATACAGATGGGTTGGAAAACACTGTAAAATGGGGATATATTTGAGCCAGCTGAGTAATTTTCATGAGAGTCTTCAAAAATAGTTCTAAAATAATCTGTTATATATTACAGCCATGATATTAATTTCTTGTTGGGCTTTATACAAATTCCCTAAAAACAATGTCTCAATTTCCCATATGAGCAATAGATGAAAATGGCAGACAGCAATCTCATATACATACACACACATATGCACACACACATATAAAATATACCCACAGGAGTGCTAAATTTCTTTTAAAATTCCTATATTCAGTCATTCACTCAACCATTCAGCAGATACTTTTAAAATTTCTACTGCTTGCCCAGCACTGTGCTAGCCACAATGGACAAAGCAAACAACGAGACCCAAAGTTTGCCCCTCGTGGAGTTTACACTGTAGTACATTTGAACAAATGAATTGAGCACCATGTGATGGCTGGTGACAGGGGAAGTACGTGGGTTGTGTGCGATTGCATCGGGAGCCCTTGCCCTACTACGTATTTTACTAAGAAAAATCCCTCGAACCCAAACATTTCAGTGCTCTGGCTTTTCTAGGTAAGAGTTAATACCATCATCAAAGACTAGCAGTCTCCTTGAGCTCAGCTGTCTGCTGTGACATCTCTCACCGCAGGTGACACTGGCTGTCAGAAACAATTGCATCTTTAAAAAAGGATGAAGAAAATTCCCCCCCTGGCTCTTAAGCGAGTGTGCCAGGTGTCAGTGTTATGCAGGAGGGGACTTTTCAAATCAGCAGCTACAGCAGAACTCAGAACAGCCTAGAAAGCAGCAGACCCAACCATCAGGTGGCTGGCAAGCCTCCCTGCTGGAATGATGTATATTCTGTGCCAGTGAGGGAACGGGCCCTATTTATATCCAGTAGTGCACAGATCTTTCTTACAGGTTTATGTACAGAATTTTATTCTTTTGCCTGCCCACAATTCACCAACCCCCATCTTTAGTAAAACACTCAAACTGTCTCGAGGAAGTCAGTCTCCTCTCTACTGACATGACATGATTTGTGGGAGAGCTGGGCACAGGCCTATCTCTTGAAGCACCCTATCCTCTTAACCAGAGTAAATGGCTAGAGAAATGGGGGCATTACCTAGGCCAAGCCAACATCTTCAATCAAAACTAACCCAGTACTTTGCTTTGGGAAAAAAAAAAAAAAAAGGAAATAAGGCATTGCAGTTCTGAAGTTGAAACTGAATATAAGACTGGACTGACTTGTAGCCATCTTGTCACCCCCATTAGGAAAGTGCATTTTTAGTTTTTTAAGGAACGCCTATAACTGTTCTCCATAATGGTTGTATCAATTTACATTCCCACAAGCATTGTAAGAGGGTTCCCTTTTCTCCACACCCTCTCCAGCCTTTATTGGAATAGAGCTACCATATGATGCAGTAATCCCACTCCTGGGCATATATCTGGAGAAAACCACAATTGGAAAAGACACCAGCACCCCAGTGTTTATCGCAGCACTACTTACAATAGTCAAGACATGGAAAAAAGCTAAATGTCCATTGACAGAGGAATGGATAAAGAAGATGTGGTACATATATACAATAGAATATTACTCAGCCATCAAAAAGAATAAAATAATGCCATTTGCAGCAACATGGATGGACCTAGAGATTATCATTCTAAGTGAAGTAAGTCAGACAGAGAAAGGCAAATATCATTTGGCATCACTTATAGGTGGAATCTAAAAAAAAAAAAATCATACAAATGAACTTATTTACAAAACAGAAACAGACTCATAGACTTCGAAAACAAACTTATGATTACCAAAGGGGAAATGTGGGGAGGAGGGGAGTGGGATAAGTTAGGAGTTTGGAATTAACATAGACACACTACTATATATAAAATAGATAATCAATGAGGACCTACTGTATAGCACAGGGAACTCTACTCAATATTCCTATATGGAAAAGAATCTGAAAAAAGAATGGATATACGTATATAACTGAATCATTTTGCTGTACACCTGAAACTAACACAACATTGTAAATCAACTATAATATCAAATAAAAATTTGAAAAAAAGAATGGAGCCAACAGGGAACAAAGCATAGCCAAAAGAAACAGAGAGAGAACCTGGATTCCCCATGAAATAATTTTCAGCTTGGAGCCCACTATGCCTAAAACAGAACTTATTTTTTTTTTAAAGAATTTGAATTGAATTTTTTGTTGTTTGCATTTGAGAAAATTATGGTGGGTCTGGATGGTACATGTCTAATCACTACTAGGGCAAATGCTCTGGGTTACAGGATGGTTTGAATTGTTTTATCCACCTTCTTTCTACACAAACCAACTATGAGATAGCTGAATTTGTACCCAGAGTTGTATGATTCCACAGCCCAGATACATAACTGTTCTGTTAGACTTGCCTTCCTATCAATGAACATAGTCAGTCATCCTACCCAAGGACATTTGAATTTTAAAAAGTGACCCTTGGTTAAGAATTACATATCCCAAAGGGATGCATCTTTTTAACAATATTTGTAAGATGATTGAAATGTCTTCCCTTCCTCTCTCCTTATTGTTTATTGCTAAATCAAAATATATCTGAAAAATCTTAAGAAAAGAAACGTTATATAATGGTTTTCCAAATCATACTACAGTCAGAACTTCCATTTCTCCCCCTTACTTCTAGCCAAAGATTTACCGAATGGCTGGATTTCAGGCATACAGTTTGGGAATCATATTAGTAAATGATCCTTAGCTTCTAGTTTAATGTGGATAAGTCTTACGAAGACAGGCAGTGCTGAAATATCAGGGGCTTGTAGAAACCCCTGACTGTACTCAGGCCAGGCTGGAGCCCTCCATCACTACGCCAGAGTCGAGAAATCAGTCAGAGCCTCCTGAGTGCCCAGAGTGGGTATAGATAGAATGCTCAATTGTTGAAACACATAGGCTCTGAAGTTAGACCACCCTCAGGTTAAATTCTAGCTCAGAAAAATAATACTTAACCCTTCTAAGCCTTGATGTCCTCTTCAGCAACACGGGTATAATCATAGGGCCTATCACATAGGGCTGTTGAGAAGATTAAATAAGATAATAGAGGTAAAGAACTTAGGAACAGAAGAAAGGCTTAATCAACTTTAGCCATCATTAAAATTATACAAATTATGCTTAAAGCCTTGAAGGAGTCCTCATTCATCAGAGTGCTATATTTCACTGCATTTGAGCCTTGAGAAGAGACAGGAAGGCTTTAAGAACTGACTTCCATGGCCCACTGGGTGTGAAACTAGAACCTTTTTCTCAGTACTCCGAATTCACTGTCTTTTTCTGCACTGGAGTAGGTCACCAGCAGGGGTTCCTTTACAGCCAGGGAACGACCAGACTCCTCCATTGTTTGGAGGCTGTTAGTGTACGAAATACCAACAGGTGATTCTAAACAATAGTGGTACGCATATGAATATATATAATTGTTTACATTAACAATTCACAGTATACTTCAGGCAATGTGGTCCAGTAACAGGGCACAAGCGCAAGGCTGAAAGATAAGCCTTTCTTTCTATCTGTCACTGTGCCTCCATAACTATATGGTAACCTTATCTTCACATAATTTTAAGTGACCCTCATGCTTCACTTCTCCTACCCCATGCTGGGTCCATATCACCAGAAGTGGAATTGATGTGTAAAGGAAAAATATTATATCACTAATCAGCCACTTATTATTTAACTATAAGAAGCAATACATCAGATTTTTTCCTTCCCTTGTAGAATATGTTTTGTGACATTTAAGATGTAGCACAAGATAGAAAATATAACACAAAGAAAGGTGTGTTCTTATTCCCCAGAGTAAGAAACAAAACATTACTAATATACTCGAAGGCTCCGTTCATAACATATTTTTTTAAAGTGGGTCTACTTGAATTACAGAGAAATAGAAGGCATTTTTCATTCATTCCCTCATAATTACATAATCCATGGAGAGCACATCTTAATATGAAGGCAACAAGGGTTTTGTTGTACCGCTTTGGAGGCCAGAAGCCTTCCTGGCTCCACAAATTACACCCCTCTTCTCCTGATCTCCCTCTCTTCCCTGCGACTTAAACATCCTGAGCCCCCTTCCTCCCACATTATAGAAACTGCAGCCTGAAACACTGCAGTGTGAGTATTGATCCAATGGCAATCTCTCAAGCCATCGCAGATCCTAGTGGGACCTGGCTGAAAATGGCAAGTCATCCAACAGTAGGACTGAACTGAGAATTTAGGTGCCATTCTGGTCTGAGCTTCTATCTATAAATTCCCTTTGTCCCCTCTGGACTTTTCATAAAGCACAGTGTGTCAGCTACTACTATAAAAACAACTTTGGCCTGGGAGATTAACCTGAAAAAACATATTTTGGGTCTGGATTAGACATGATCCCCACCTCTGGCTTTCAGGAATGAATATCAGTCATTAGGTATTACAGTTGTCTGACGACTCCTTAGTCGCACTCTAGCTTTCATCTCAGCTGAAGGATGAGAAATGGGTGCAGACCTAGGGTTCAGGGTGAGTGCTTAAATGGATAGAACTATAGTGATATTCAGGATGCCACTGGGCTCTGTGGTCTTTAGGTCTTGCTGGGTGGACCACGCTTACCCACTAAGAACGCTTTACTCAGTGCTATCCGATACATCAACAGAAATGAAAACTTTGTTCATCTTTTTTTTTTTTTTTTTTTCTTTTTTCTTTTGTGGTACGCGGGCCTCTCACTGTTGTGGCCTCTCCCGTTGCGGAGCATGGGCTCTGGATACGCAGGCCCAGCGGCCATGGCTCACGAGCCCAGCCGCTCCGCGACATGTGGGATCTTCCCGGACCGGGGCACAAACCCGTGTCCCCTGCATCGGCAGGCGGGCTCTCAACCACTGCGCCACCAGGGAAGCCCCATCTTTTTTTTTTAAACCACAGTTTTCAGCCTATTCAGCTGGCATTTGAAAGTGTGCAATAACATCTATGAAATCACTTTATAAACTCAACGTCTCCATGCCGGAGCAAGGAGTTCTCATTGTTATGAAAAGCAATTTTCATTGACTTCTGTGTGGCAAACCATCTTGAATCGTTCAGTGCAAATGTGCCATGACCAACGAAGAGGAGGAGGGCGGTATGACTTGTGAGCCCTGGGGAAGCCAGTCAAGCATAAATCTGTCTTCTGGGATATAAATTTCCATAAAGGCAACCTCAGATATGATTATTAAGTGAGCCTATGCCTTGCCGAAAGTTCCTAAAGGCAACATACGCTGCTAAAAGGGATGGCAAGTCACCTTCCGTGATGATTTGCCTACAAATTAGATTCTTTGTAATAAACAATTGGTAGTGTGGAAAGGTACTTAAGATGATGGTACCTTGTTAGCATCCAGCCTCTTCAATTCCACACTTGTTTAGTTAACACCTAATATGTCTCTGCCAGAGTGCTAGGCACTGCTGGGGATGCAGCTGTGAAAAAGACACAATCCTCAAATTTAAATAAGCTACATTCTAATACAGTTGACCCTTGAACAACATGGGTTTGAACTGCATGGGTCCACTTATATGTGGATTTTTTTCAATGAATATGTACAATAGTACTACATGATCCAATAGTCGGTTGAATCTGAGGATGTGCAACCGCCACACGGCGGGCTGACTGTAAAGTCATACATGGAATTTTGACTGAGAGGAGGTCATCACCCCTAACTCCAGAGTTGTTCAAGGGTCAACTGTAGTTACATCCTAAACCAAGAATGCAAATGGCTATAATTCCATCAGAGATATCCTGAAAACTATCAGGAATTACAAGGATGAAGAGATTATATGCAGTTGAGGGCCTCAAAAGAAAAAAACGTTAATGAAGTTTGTTTATATGATATAGACCTTGAAGGCTGCAGAGGATCTTGACAGGTGGTGATGAAAGGGAAAGACATTACAATCAGAACAAACATGAGCAAGATACAGAGATTTGAGCTGTGGGATACTTTTAGGAAAAAAGCAAGTAGTCCATTTTAATTACGTCACAGATATCCACTAGGAAATAAATGGAAAATGATGACAACATCAAGAAAACAGCAGTAGGGACTTCCCCGGTGGTCCAGTGGTTGAGACTGTGCACTTCCACTGCAAGGGGTACAGGTTTGATTCCTGGTCGGGGAAAAAAATCCCACATGCTGCACGGTGTGGACAAAAAAAACAGGTGGGGTGAATTTTTGCACAGCAGAGATTGGCATAACATTGTGAAGCAACTATACTTCAATAAAAAAATTTTTTTCTAAACAGCAGTAATTGAATAATGGTGACAGTGAGCACATTAGAAACATTTATTAATCTGGGCATCATTCTAAGTTCTTTCTATTTAATAATCATAGACTAGGTGAGGAAATCAGCACATTTATACACCATGTAGATACAGTCATCCCTTGTTATCCGTGGAGGGATTGGTTCTAGGACCCCCAAGGATACCAAAGTCCATGGATGCTCAAGTGCCTTATATAAAATGGTGTAGTATTTGCATCTAACCTGCGTACATCCTTTCCTATAATTAAATCATCTCTCTATTACTTATAATACCCAATACAATGTAAATACTATATATATAGTTCCTGGGACGTGGCAAATTCAAGTTCTGCTTTTTGGAAATTTCTGTAATCAGGAAATATATACATTTGCCATTTGTGGTTGGTTGGATCTGTGGATGCAGAACCTGTGGATAGGGAGGGCTGACTGTACCTTCTTTCTTAGTATCAGTTTGTTAATATGAATTCAATAGACCTTGTTGGTTCACAAACTGACCCCTCTCACTGACGCGCAAAGAGAGACTGAAGAAGGAGACGGGCCACTCCAGATTGGTAGGTGGTAGGTTTTAACAAGCAAGGGAACTTACTTACCAGGTTTTTCTTAGGTGTCTCAAAGCAAGTAGATTTTTGCACCCACCTGCCACAGTCTTAAAAGTTCATGTAGAGGCCTTAATGGGGTTCGGTGGCATAAACCATCCAGATGATCTCAACAACACCTTACTCTCTCAAGACCGTGTCCTTGAAAATGACTCCCACTGTGGGACGGGTGGGCAGAGCTTTCCTTCCAAGGATGGGGAGGGGGTGAGGAGGCTGTGATTGCTCAGGCCTCAATCTAGGGTCAATCAGTGGTTACATCCTCTAGATCATCTCCAGCACACCTAAAGAAACACACACACACACACACACACATTTAGATCCACCAGCTCCCTTTAAACTTACTCTAAGGGAAGAGTCACATAAGTGCAGAGAGAGATGTGTACAAGGATGTTCACTGCAGCACTGTTTACAAAATCAAAGATTTGGAATCAAAATTGCCCAACTGTAGGTAATTGAGGAAACAATTCTTGGAATATTATCCGGGCATTAAAATTTTTTAAATACATGAATTGAACTTTAAAGATCTTTCCAAATAGATGGTAAGAGTGAAACAGAAGATCTGTTGATAATTTGTAAAACAAATGTGTTTTCTTTTTGGATATTAAACAGAAAAAAAATTCTGAAGGCTATAAACAAAATTCCTAAAACAATTAAATATGAATATTTTGTATAAGCTGGATATTTATTTTCTCCTTTGTCTATCATAATTATACAGTATTTTTATAAGTATAACATAAAGATTTAAAGTGTAAAGACGATAAAAATATAAAAAATGAATTTGTGCTTTTAAGCAGATAGATCCTACTCTATATGTTTTCCTGGAATCATTGGTAGCTTATCTAAAGGATCTTCGGGGGCTTCCCTGGTGGCGCAGTGGTTGAGAATCCGCCTGCCGATGCAGGGGACACAGGTTCGTGCCCCGGTCCGGGAAGATCCCACATGCCGCGGAGCATCTGGGTCCGTGAGCCATGGCCGCTGAGCCTGCGCGTCCGGAGCCTGTGCTCTGCAACGGGAGAGGCCACAACAGTGAAAGGCCCGCCTAGCACAAAAAAAATAAATAAATAAAATAAAGGATCTTAGGGCGTCCAAGGATTTGGGGATCTCTATCACAGGGCGCAAAGCAGCTGTCAGACCTTTAGGTTAATAGGAGGGAATCTGAATTCATAGATCAGGTCAACTACATCCTTTCACATTCTCAAAATTCTGTGAGGTCTATGTGTAGGTGATGCAAACGTTAGATGAGAGTGGAAGTGGTCATAAATAATTTCAATGGAATCTGAAAACCAGGAAGGATTTTGAATGATGATAGTTGGACTGAAAGACTTTCAGACTGGGGAGACCTGGAAAACACAGCAGAAAAACTTCATGGAAGGACCTGAGGAGGCTCGTTGTTTTAAATGCATTATTTTTATTTAATTTTTACCACACCTGGATGAACTAAATACTATTATACTAATCTTGTAGATGAAGTAACTAAAGCTCAGAACTTGTAACTTTCCAGAGGTCCCTCAACAGGAGGAAGTTGGAGCTTGCATACAGCGCAAGCATGTAGAAATGATGGAGAAGTAGATTTCAGTTAAGCACAGAGAAGGGCAAGTAGGAAATGGGCCTCTACTGTATGTAGTGAGCTCCACAAGTTTGGTGGCAATCAAGTTCAGCTTAGATTCCTTTTAGGCAATGATTCAGAGGAGAAGACTCTATATCACTGATGGTGTGACACCGTTTGAACATACAGTTCCTTACAACCCTGAGAATTCTGTCATCTGACCTTCCTGTGCCAAGAATAAAATTAGGTCCCCTCCTAACATTCAGACAAAAAAGAGTTCAGAACCTCCCTTAGGGGCCTAAAATTCTAGGAATTGACAAAGGAATATTTTCCACATATTTCTCCTTTATCCTCACTACTATAATGTTCTTTTTCTTTTTATTCTTATTGTCCCTTGTCCAAATTACCTTATTCCATATCTGTTTCCTCTCCCCCCCACCTCCATTCTGTCTCATGCTCTGTAGGAGATATCCGATAATTTCAGTTTTCCCTTTGCAGTACCCTTTTTAGACACTTTCAATCAATACACAGCAGCAAGGATGCAGGAAACAGCGTACAATGGCAGAAATAATGTCATCAAATACTGTTAGAAGTGCTCAGAACTCCTTTGTTCATGGAACTCAAAGCCAAGTTCTGCTATTTTCTCCCAGCCAAAGTCCCGGAAGCCGTTCTTGCAATGTTACAGCAGGAATAGTGATCAAGGCCTGCTGTGATCTTACAGTTTTAAAAAAAGACAAAGGGGTAACTGTAACCAAAAAGGAAGCAAAGTGACACACAACCTTCCCTCAGATCTTCTCTACAGAAACAAGAGTTCAGGGTGGTCCTTGCTCTGTCCACCTATTCATTCATTTCTTCATCAATTATATAAAAGATTCCACTCCAAAGGAACCAAGTAAGACTTGGGAGAACAAAGGTGACCAGAGAGTATGCAGGAGGAAAACAGCCTCCAGCAATAAATTCAAAGATAAATAAATGTCACAGGAAAAGCCACCGTAGAAGAGCTGACATTTGTGGCCACTGTCTGTTAGGCATAACAGACATCATAACATGATAGACAGTCATAACATGGATTCATTCAATCCCTGTGACTCTACCAGGAAAATCTTCCAAATCCCTGTTTATAGATGAATTACATGAGATTCAAAGAGGCTAAAAGACAAAACAAAACACCCTTAAGGTCACACAGCCCAGAAATGGACGGGTCTGGATCGGAATCTGTCTCCAAATTCTGTGCTCTTGGCGCGAGAGGGGAGGAGAAGTGAAAGAGTATGTATCTCTGTGCTTTAGGGAAATTTGTTTTCACCACCCCTGTTTCCTGCCTTGAGGAAGCAGAAAGGCAAGATGAGAAATAAGGGCAGCATGGAAAGCCAAAGAAAAAGAGAACAGGAGCCATTCCTGGCTTCCCTTGTCCCACAGCCATTCTATCACATGCAGGGATGCAGGTATTAGCCCCACCGTGCTCTTGACCTCTCCCACTCACTGCATCTTGTTTCTCTTTCCTAAACACTTAGGTCCTATCAAGGGAGGCAAATTTGGATTGAAACTCTGATTTTCATCAAATTTGTATTTATTTATTTTAAAGATTTTTTTTTTTGATGTGGACCATTTTTAAAGTCTTTATTGAATTTGTTACAGTATTGCTTCTGTTTTATGTTTTGGTTTTTTGGCTGCAAGGCACGTGGGATCCTAGCTCCCCAACCAGGGATCGAACCCACACCCCCGGCGTTGGAAGGCAAAGTCTGAACCACTGGACCACCCGGGAAGTCTCCATTAAATCCATATTTAGACTATTGCTGATTGTTTTAGTTCAGAGTGGCACTCTCTTCTGAACTAAAATTCTGTTAGATCCTACTAAATCCTGCCATTGGAATGACCTTGAATTTATACACAAACATAGCTTGTCTAACAACTCTACCTGAAAAACCCAGGAAACAGAGGTCTTGGTTTCCATGTCTTGATTTCCCGTTTTATAGCACGCCTGGGCACAGAGACTTTTTTTAAAAAAACCTTCCTTGAAAGATACAATTGAGAACAGTTGGAAAAAATTGATAGTAGAATGTGAGTGGAAGCCATGTGGCAGCTCAATACAGTTGGCCAAGACGTAACATTCTTTTTTTTTAAATTGAAATATAGTTGATTTACAATGTTGTTAATTACTGCTGTACAGCAGAGTGATTCAGTTATACATATATACTCTTTTTTTGGGCGCGGGGGTGGGCTACACCACAGGGCTTGCAGGATCTTAGTCCCCCGACCAGGGAACTAACCCAGGCTCCAGCAGTGACAGCGCCAGGTCCTAATCACTGGACCACCAAGGAATTCCCTGTATTTTTTTTTTTTTTTTTTGCGGTATGCGGGCCTCTCACTGCTGTGGCCTCTCCCGCTGCGGAGCACAGGCTCCGGACGCGCAGGCTCAGCGGCCGTGGCTCACGGGCCCAGCTGCTCCGCGGCACGTGGGATCCTCCTGGACCGGGGCACGAACCCGTGTCCCCTGCATCGGCAGGCGGACTCTCAACCACTGCGCCACCAGGGAAGCCCACCCCTGTATATTTTTTAAAAATATTTTCTATTATGGTTTATCATAGGATACTGAATATAGTTCTCTGTGCTATACAGTAGGACCTTGTTGTTTATCTATTCTATATATAAAAGCTTCCAAGACCTAACATTCTTAGGGGGTGGTTTCAGGCTTGATCAATCCAAGCCATCTCCAGAAGGCACTGGAAAGGACTGGTAGAGTCTCCAGTCTGGAGGCTTGACTGACTGACAGCAGGAATGAGAAACAATCCAAGCCTTGTGGATGTCATCTCTGAGCTCTGTCAGATCCAGCCTATTAAGCTGTAATGGGGACTGAGGCCTCAGCCCCGGAGGGACCTCAGAGTGAAACAAAGAGGCTGGTTCCCAGTTGATCAGCATTTCTCCCCTGGGGTTTTGGTTTGTTTCTAAATAATCCAGAGAATTCTGAACTTGGGAGGAGTTTGTGTATGGGAGTGGGAAAGAAAATACTGATGGCCTGGGCAACAGAAAATGAGGAATTGGAGAACAGTGCTCAAAAAGTGAAAGAATATTTTGTTCCATTTTTTGATTGCTAATCCAATGGAACAGCTCCTGACACGAGACATTTTTCAGCTGAATTTGCAGTGTTAATATTCTCTCCATAACTTTCTTAAGTTTTAGACAATCAACAAAACAATAAATCAAGCCCAGATTTGTAGCCTCTGCCGATTTCTGTGGTGTACATACTCCCACCATGTCCTCTTTCAAGCTACCAACGTGATATCCTGATGCTGGAATTAGAAAGAGGTAACACCTTACATAACCCATAGGGACGATCACGGCCATGTAGTAATTAGAAAACGAAGTTTTGAGTACTTACTGCTTTTGTTTTTATATCACTTTATTTAATTTTAAGTTGACATAAATTAAACTTTAATAAAGGCTGTGTTTAACAACCAGCTTAAAAAACTCCTGAAAATTCAGCAGTCAGCTCTCACAAGCAAGTACGAGCCAATTCCAGAACAGAATCTATTCCCTCTTGCACTAGTAACTTTCTCATTATATTGAGACTTTTCATTATATACTTAGCAAAATCTAATATTACAGCATTTCTTTTGTACTTTAGTGTCTGTTTCCTGCAGATCTATAAAGCAGACCCCACAAGAGAAGCAGCCTTGCTATGCTTCATTGGATTGTATTTCCAGCACCTGAAACAGCCCTGGCGCTATAGGACAATGCTCAAAAAATATCTACCAGAGTCTAAATAAATAGAGAATATGTTATACCTGCCAATTAATGTGGAAAAGACAAGTAGACTAATACGATCTGGTTTAGGGAGCTAGCAGGCATTTCAGGTGAAGAAATTCATGAGGCCATAAACATAGGACAAGATGATCAACCTCAGCTAGAATTAAGAAAATGTCTTTATTACAGTTACTATACACCCTGCCCACAGCTGGGGACTGTTTCTCACCACAGCTTCTCATTTGAAGATACACCTTTGAGCATCACTCTTTTAAAACAAGCAGTGTGTCTATAAGCGATTCTGACTCAGGTGGCCCGTGACTGTATTTTTAACAAGTACCTTAGATGACTACTAAAATTACTCTTTGGTAATTCAAGGAGCTCTTCTTTGAGAAGCACAGTTGACCGATGATGCAGTGTTCTTAACCCTGGCTGAGCTTAAGCATTATCTGGGAGAGGAGGCGCAGGAGTGGGGAAAAAGGGAGGTGGAATGGGTGGGGGAGGGAGGGCGGAGAAGTGAGGAGAAGGGAGGGAAGAGAGGTGAGGAGAAGGGAGTGTGGAGGGAGGGTATGAAAAATAGACACCTGGCCCCCATCGCTTATTCTCATACACATTCGTTGAAAGTCTTTCCCTGAGCTTATTAAGGATCAGTTTCATGTGTGTGTGTGTGTGTGTGTGTGTGTGCGCGCGTGTGTGCGTGCGTTTGTGTGTGTGATTCCTTGCTCCCTGGTGAAATCTACTAAAGCCTAACATACAGCTAGAGTCTCACCTATAAGAAAACAGCCCTAGTTAAGCAACACTTCCTGTCTTATCTCTGTTAAGTATGAATACTACTGAAAGAATGAGTTTACTGAGCTAAAGAATTATAAAGCCACGTGTCTTAAATGTATTTCAGATTTTTCACCATTTAGGCTGACCTTTTCCATTGTCTATTCTGAAATATGTCTATTCATGAAACACACAAATATGTACGTCTTCAGCTTTGTAGCAATAGTTGCCTATGATTCTTCGGAGTGTGGACTGCCTGGGATGGAATCCTAGCTCTGCCCCAAGCCAGGCCTGTGATTTTGAAGAGATTCTCTAACCCCTCATGCCTCAGTTTCCCACACAGGTTTGCCGTGAGGATTAAGCAACTCAACACATCTGAAGTGTTAGAATAGTATCTGGAAAGGAATGAGGGCTCTGTTAGTATTCCTGTTAGATCATCAATCATCAGGATAGCCATAGCTCCATAAATGCGTATTCTCAGAGGAGAGGGAAAGGCTGATACTAAAGACGAAAAACCAACTGATGATTTGTTTTAAAGTTGCACCAATCTGCATGCGTCAGCACCTGCACTCCCTAGCCCTTGCTCACTTGATAATAACTGTGACTATTTATATAAACCACATGATGGATTGCATAGGTTGTCAGCAACTCTGCAGAATAATGCGATTTTCTTCAGGTCTTCTAATGAGATGAACTTTAAGTGATCTTTTATTATTCCAGAACCAGTCAAAGTTTCAAGTGGCAGCCAGCATGATCTTTTTTTTTTTTTTTTTTTTTGTGGTACGCGGGCCTCTTACTGTTGTGGCCTCTCCCGTTGCGGAGCACAGGCTCCGGACACGCAGGCTCAGCGGCCATGGCTCACGGGCCCAGCCGCTCTGCGGCATGTGGGATCTTCCCGGACCGGGGCACGAACCCGTGTCCCCTGCATCGGCAGGCGGAATCTCAACCACTGCGCCACCAGGGAAGCTCCCAGCATGATCTTTCAAGTGACTTCTCAAAAATGGGGGAAATGACACCATTTTCACTTCAAATCATTTCACCAGGGAATGGAAGCAGATTTGAAAAGGGAACCAGGGTCACCAAAAGAAATTCTAAAGACCATTGATATGGTACTGCTGTCATCATCCTGGAGACAAATGATCAAATTTTCCTGTATTCCACCAAAGTCTTAGGGTTTTTGATGGTTCAGTTTACAAAGTAAAATACTAAAATGGTTTATCCTATGCAATATAGTTTGGCTTCAAATAGGTTTTGTACTTTATGT
Source organism: Kogia breviceps (assembly GCF_026419965.1). NCBI lineage: Eukaryota > Metazoa > Chordata > Mammalia > Artiodactyla > Physeteridae > Kogia > Kogia breviceps. The sequence goes on from NC_081319.1 coordinate 26,938,656, forward strand.
AAATAGCCTTATACTAGATGTATTTCTTTTTTTTTTTTTTTTTTTTTTTTTTTTTTTTTTTTTTTTTTTTTTGTGGTATGCGGGCCTCACTGCCGTGGCCTCTCCCGTTGCGGAGCACAGGCTCCGGATGCGCAGGCTCAGCGGCCATGGCTCACGGGCCCAGCTGCTCCACGGCATGTGGGATCTTCCCAGACCGGGGCACGAACCCGTGTCCCCTGCATCGGCAGGCGGATTCTCAACCACTGCGCCACCAGGGAAGCCCTAGATGTATTTCTGCTACATTGTTTTCTTGCCAAAATTATGTTTTTGAGAATCACCTTGCTGATTCATATGACCAATTTATTTCAGTCATCTTTATTTTCCCTGTGTATGAATTGACTGAAACTTATTAGTTATTATCTTTTTGATGGATATTTGGGTTTATGTCCAGTTTTTGGTTATTACAACCAGTACTGGTACAATCTTTATTGTATATACCCATGTGTTAAAATTATAAAGACCAGCAAGAGAATGATAAACAAAAAATTCAGGACAGTGTTTCCTCTTGGAGGTGAGAAAGGGAAATTGGCGTTAGAAAAAGGGATGCCGGACCATCAAAGGAATGATAATGTTCTACTTTCTTAAGGTGGATGTCGAAATAGAGTTTTATAGTGTGTGTTTATACATTTATATAGAGAGATATACCCGTAAAATACAAATATACTTTGAAAAAACTTTAATTCTGAGATAATTTTAATATAATTCATATTGAGTTGTATGAAATAATACAGAGATCCCATATATTCTTCCCCCAAGTTTCCCCCAATAGTAACATCTTATATGACTGTAGTATTACAATATCAAAACCATGAAATTGCCATTAGTACTATCTATAGATTTGATTCACCTGTTTTGCATACACTTATCTGTGTATGTATAGTTACTTGTATGCAATTCTATCATAAGTATAGATTCAGATAACTACTACCACAGTCAAGATACAGAACTGTGCCATCATAAAGGTCCCTCATGCTATGTTTTTATAACCATAGCCACCTCTTTCCCTTCCCCTCTTCCTAACCCCTGGCAACCACTGGTATGTTCTCCATCTCTATAATTTTGTTATTTCAAGAATGCTGTTGTTGACTTAGAACAAATAGACTGCCAGTTATTTCCCCACCAAAAATGGGTTTATGTGATATGAGCCACATGGAAGTTCCCTCCGCAAACCCAACAAGGAGAGAATTCTTTTAAAGAGGGGAAAGGAAGTTGGGAGGGTTACAGCAAACAAAGAGTTCATTGGAGGAATTGAGAGTTCAAAGCAGAATGACTGGGCTTCCCTGGTGGCGCAGTGGTTGAGAGTCCG